>NC_071511.1:87419371-87722401 GCF_027887155.1 Malaclemys terrapin pileata | reverse complement strand
AGCTCGAGATCCATCAGCTTCAGAGATTCATAACCAGACACACACAGCATCTTTGGGGCACATCCTGAAGGAGAAGGGCCGTATGTTTGGGAAGGAAGTAGCAAAAAGTATTTCAAACACTAGCTGCTGAGGAGCTGTTGAAGATTGTAATGAGCACTTAATTCTAAAACATGTATGGAGTCCTCTGGCAGTCAACACCCAAGCTACCCCAGTGTTCTGAAGCACACCCATGTAGCTCAGGGAAGAATTGATTGGTTGGCTAGGTAGGTTTTATTTCCACCTGGTAGAATGTTCCACTATGTCTGTTCCACCAGAGATAAAACTCTCCTTACCAAAACAGCAAGTGTACAGGAAGGATATGTCCTTTAATAGATTAATAATGCATATTAGCTGTTGCTTGTCCAGTAATTTCTACTTTGTGTTTGAATAACATTGCTTTTTCTCCCTGAACTAGGTCTGTGGGTCACATACACAGGAGAGTGACGGAGCACTTGAAAGTAGCTTACTATGTAGCTGAGAACTTTGCAGAAGAGTACACTGGTACAAATCTGAAAAATGTTGAGAGGAGCGTGGAAGATGATTACATTGCAAACCTTAGAAATAACTGCTGGAAGGAAAAGCAACAGAGTGAGTGGAATGGTGGGAGGAATGGAAACCTTCTGAGGCCACTTTCTTAAAAGTCTGATTTGTTTTAGAAAAAAGTCCTTAAGTAGGAACTGAGATACGTAAATCTCTGATAGTTCAATCATAATTTCCTTGCTGTGTAGAACCTGAGGCAGCCCATTGGCCCTGTGTCTGCAATGGTTTGATGACAAATTGGTCACCTCTGTCCCGTATAATTTTTTTAAACAATAATATTATAGAAATGATCAGTGTAGCAGCTCCATTCTGTGGAGCTCCTTTGCCATGTCAGTGGAATATGAACAGAATTCACTGATTTCCTGAGGAATCGGGAAGGTAGGGCCAGGAGACTTTCAGGAGTTTCCTGATGTTTCCTTATTGCCTTGGGGTTATCGTGTCATTTTAGAACAAAGTGATTTAGTGCTTACGAAGCATATATCTTTGCAGTCCCGTTCAGTCTAATGAGCCATATCAGAGTGTCTACAAGGTGAAAAATGGAATCCTCTTCATTTTTTTTTTATGACTGTTTAACTCTCAAGGTTTATCATCAAAGATAACATTTTATTGACTCCACCCTCGATTGGCCCCTTTCTCAAATGACTGTATGATAGTTGATTACAGCTGCTTTGAACTAATGCCCAGTTTGGGATTTGTGTGCAAATATATTGGCATTGTTGTTTGTATGGGAGCAAAAAGAGATTCCAAAGCTTTCTTGGATCCCCACAACATGCAAACTGTCTTTCTGACCAAGAAGTGCTGAATGTGACACCCTGACATTGCTATTCTGAGTCAGCCAAAGTTGTTGCTGCAGAGCGATGCAATAGACCAAGCTAGCGTGATAAACTCTGATCCACCGTATTTCTTCTTTCCCACACTACCAGGCTACCCCTTATGTTACTCATTTAATGCACACTAGGGCTACTTCCAGTTCCCAGCACATATCTAAAACTTTCAATGAGCCATTGAAGGCCTGTTGACAAAGATCACTTTTGTTCTGTTCCAAAGGACATCAGGTATTCCCTACCCTCTCACTGTACTTCATCTGGCCTTGAAGAACTTGAGGCCAGATCCTTTTCCCATTGAAATCAATAGGATGTTGAGCAGTTGATACATCACACTTCACATCTTGGTGAATGATTGTTTTTAATGTTGGAATTTTTCCTTTTCAGAGGAAGGCTTGCTTTATCGAGCACGTTACTTTGGAGATTCAGATTTGTATCAAAGAGCACAGAAGATGGGCACCCCAAGCTGTAGCAGACTGTCGGAAGTTCAAGCCTCCATGCATGGATAGTAACTACTAGACCACTCAGCGGAGGTCTAAGTACGAGCCGGTGATTTTCCTGTGACACTGAAGCATGACACATCAATGATTTTCATACTTATTTAAATCTCTGAGATCTAGATCTTCATGTGTCTCTCCTCTCAATGTGCATGTGTAACAAGGAGAAAGCATAACCCTCTGTTAAGCATATACACCTTCACTGGGATGGTTGGTTTAATTTGCATGCCAGCACCTCAAATGCTCTTCCAATTCACATCTGTTTCTTAGCATTGCTGGTGTCAGCTCTCTGGGAGCAAAGTGAAAGGCCTGGGCATGTTTGCAAGTCAACTGAGTTCTTGTCAAGCATCCATTTGAGACAATGTCACTTTTTGCTTTGTCTGGTCAGAAGTTGTTCCCCTTACCAAGCATTTATCAGATTGGGCAACTGGCAGTCACATTTCTGTAGCCAGTTTTTGTTGCTCTGTTGCCTATTTTATTGTACCAGGGCACTTGAAGAAATATGATCACAGGGAAGAGATTTCTGTAAGATAGATGTTTCTTGTCCCTCTGCCGTCTTCCCTAGACACTCAGTGAAACCAAACCAAACTCTCACTGGATGCAGCAGGTTGTAGAGGTAACTTACTTCATTGAACTGGGGGTCAAGGGGAAGCCAGCTGTGAGTGCTGGAGACTCATGGTGTCTTCACAGCACAATAGCATGGTAAACCTGATGAATCAGAGTGGTGTGGTGGCAGTTCAAATGGCATAAAAGAAAGTAGCACTAGATTACTCAAAGGAGGACTGTGTGCAAATAAATTTAAAATTTGGCCCAGGGTTGGAGTCTCTTCTCTCTGTCATATTAGGTCTGATTTTTTGCAAAGGCAGGAGGCTTCACCCATCAGCATCTAACAGGATGAATGTGAAACACACAGGCTTTCCCCATCTCTCACAGATTTAATTAAAAGCAGGGGCTTTTTAGAGGGGAACAAAATGAGACTTTGCACCATATTTTCAGATGCACGCACACCCATTACACCTTAGTTATCTTGTATGTCAGACATCTGGTCACCTAAGTTGTGTACCCAAGTAAGTTAGGAGGGCTAGGGTTAGGTTTTTTGTTTTGTTTTTTGGCAGGTGGCACACATTTGAAAATTTGGTCCTTAATGTCAGTTCTGAGCTCAGGTGTCTGCCATTTTTGAGTGTCTTGCATTTGGGATTTTTCTTTTTTTTCTTTTTTTTTTTTATATATATGTCCTGTACCTTGTTTTGATAATTGTTCCTCTTATTAAATGGAAATATTTTAATTAACTTTGTCACTCTCTCTCTAACTCAGCATATCTCTGTGTATCCATGGTCTAATGAAGAGCGTAGCTGTAAAACAAAGAACTACTTTAGCATTTTTCAGTTAGACATGTTACCTGTAATTTGGGGAGGTGGGTGGGAAAGGTGTTTTGTCTTAAATGGTTATCATGGATTGGAGACTGACACAGTTACCACTTTTATTCCCAGACTCTTGAAATGCCTGAAGACTTTTGGCGAAGTGCACTGAGCCAAGGTGACAGACTTTATATTTAAAGAATCAAACCTTAAATTAAAATGGAATTGGAGAATTAGCAACGCACAACTGCCCTCTCTCTTCTCTCTCTCTCTCTGTCTCCAACGCTAGATGCAGCAGGCAGCAGTTAGGAAATAAAGCTGCCTGTCTTCTCCCCTTCTTTCCAACACCACTAGAGTGCGACAGTCTAGTCTCTCCTAGGATACAGCAACCACGAGAACAAGTGTAGAGTATAAAAACAAACTGCAGCAAGCCATGAAGCAGAAGGAGACCCTTCCATGATTGCACTGGGCACTTCGAACGGAGAGAGAAATTGGAAGATTTTTTTTTTTTTTTTTTTTTTAGGACTAAAAACCAATTAATAAGAAAAGAATCTATCTATTTAGAATTAATTTATAGCTATATGTATGTTGTACTTTTAAACTATGCAGGGATTGGATTAAATTATTTAGTTTTCTGCCCAATTTAGTAAACTGTAAAGTGTGAACTCTAACCTGTTTTGGGGGGCTGTGCAGCCCTGCAGACCTATCCAATTTCAGGTCGTCATTTGATGATACTTTGCATTTATTTTATTTTTTTTATTTTGTTGAGGAAAATACAATTTTGTGACTGAGTTTTTTTTATAAAAGAATCTCTAAATCTGTAGAAAGAAGATTTCTTAAAATTGACCAGACCTCTGATTTGTTTTTGCTGTATTGATTTAATTGGTGGCAGTCAACAGTGTTGGATTCTTGTACAGCAAGGAGAGGATTGTCATAAATGGTCTTAGCTCATCAGTGTTAAATTGGTTTATGTGTGTGTGTAACTTTTTTTTTTTTCCAGAGTCTGCTTTATTTCTGCCTTGTAATCAGTGTGCAGCATTAGTTCTGTAAACAGGGCCTGCCACGAGCTATGTCCTTTTGTTCTTATCTTTCCTAAACTCAGAGTTCCTCATCCAGCAGACTGCTAACTGTAATAGGGCTGTTACCTTGCCATAACACTTCTGATGTTTCAACCTGTATTGAAATCCCCAAAAACAGAGTCTTTGATTCTGGTGAAAAGTTTTGGTGGGGAGATCAGAAAGAGGGGGATGGTTAATCTTCGGTTGCTTTACGTGCTATACGTTTTACCCATTTTTTAGCAATGGTTTTGCCCATCATGCATTTTAGAAGAAGAAATGATGCTGCTAAAAACCTTGGGGTACCTGCTTGAGTAAGCAGGACCTGGATTAGAGCAACAGGATAGCGCTCAAGGTTATTCTAAACCCAGTGCATCTCTTTGACATATGAAGTGAGAGAGGCAAAAGTTGAATGAGCTAAGTTACCATTAATGGCATAAACTGGATTCTTCTCTACCCTGATGTTAATTTTTGCCTGAAGACGTTTCCTATAAGAACAGTTTTCAGAGTTCCCTTATGGTGGAATTTATCAAAATAGCAATGGCTGCCAAGTAAGGTGGTAAGGGGGTGGGAGAAAAGTGAAAGGCCAGATGGTTTTATTTCTGTTTGTTGTTTGAAATTGACCAGCTCTATTTTTTAACTGGATATTTATGTAGCAAAATGGTTCTGAGCCCTCCTGTTCATTGCAAGCCTTACTATCCACTACTGTGATGTATCTGATCTGATTTCAAGTTTTAAAAGATATCCCCCAGGTCTTTGGAGAGGGATATGGTGGAAATAAAATATTTTGGAATAAATGCTGTTTACAGAGGCACACGAGCTACCCACATTAGGAGATGTTGGAGGGGAAATGTGAGAGACAACTCATGTTTGCAAAAGGTGCTGACATCTTTCAAAATGGCACTCCTGCTCCAGTGCCCATCCAACCAAATCTTTTGATTTCTCAAGTAGATATCCATGGATGGTAAGCGCTATGTGCAATAAAGCATAGATCCTAAAGGATACTCACAGAATCTGTATTTCTTGATTTAGAATTAATTATACAATTGTACATCTATAAATAAATGTTTATTATGTGAGAGACTCTGACTTTGTTTGTGCCACTCAGGGTCTGCTGTGTTGTGTGCTGACAAGTAATTAGTGGGGAAACAAGTCAGAGATGAGGACAGTAAGAACAGTTACAATTTCTGACATGTCACCTGTGAGACTGAGGAATGCACCCTAACGATGAATTATGCTGAGTGGATGCAGGACACTTTTTCCGCTGAACACACTGCTGCCTTCCAAGGTTGGCAAAGTCCATTTGTCAGTGACAATGGGGATTAAACATTCTGCAGGCACAAACAGCATGAGCCGGAGAGCTTTCTAGTATTGTTTGTGGAAAGCTACTGTATACTAAAAATTAGAATTTAAATCATCCGATCTATCTAGTTTGTGGGGAATTATCCTGTAAATTTGAATATGCCAGTTTTCCATACAAAGTCCAGTTCTGCCATTAGCAATTTCATCCTCCCTCAATGGTTTTTTGTTTGTGATAAATGTGGTTTTAAAAAAACAAAAAAACACCATGTAGATTCCCCAAAAGGAGCCAGAAATTTCTGAATATTAAGTCAAGCTGTAATATTTAAATATCAGGATTGAGATTTTTCAAAGCTGACTCTGGGATTTAGACACAACTACCATTAACTTCAATGAGAATTGGCTGTTCAGATTCCATAGGTGGCTTTGAAAATATCAAGCCAGAGCTCCTGTAAGTTGCAGAGGAAAAGGTATGACCTTTGGTAGAGAAGGGACCGTTGTAGTTCTGTGTTATAACTTGTTTCAACACTTCTGAGCCACCCATTACAAGTATCTTGCTGCTGAATGACTAGTTTGCAGAAGAAGAAACTCCCTCAGTAAGATACTGCTCTTTTGCCTTGGGCTACAGCATTTTACTAGTGCTATTATATTTAATAACAGTGAGCACTTTAAAGAACAAATATTTAATTACCCGCAGTTCAGCATTCATGAACAACCTGACAATAACAAATCAGTACCACTATATGATAGAGGAAAACTAATTCATTAAGGAAAGAGTCATTAGTTTCACACTTTCAAGGAGCAGTTCTAAACTAGGAATTTTTTTTATAAGAAGACTACCTTGACCTGACCTGTTGCAACAGAATGACACCACTGATTTTGTTGTTTTTTCAAACATTACAGATAGGCCCAAGGAGTCAAAATCAATCCTAGCATAACTCCATTAACTTCACCGGAATTACACCGGGAACAATTTGATCCACGGTTAAGCAATAAGCTGAATGTGGTTATATGGATCTGTAGTAGTGGACACTGCATCATTTGCACAACTATAGGAGAGCTCCCATTCTACAGAAGAGGGGATTTACTTCCTTTCTGTTTGTACAAGAAGAAAAAACTGCCCCGTTCTCTTCAAATGTTGTTCCCTTGTTTAAAGCCTTTAGGATCTACATAGGAAAATTGAAATTGCAGGTTACTGACATACCAGCACAAAACATAATCAACTGAGTGATTTAAAAATAATGAATAGTATCCTGTGAAATGTTTGCATTTGTGGAGACATATTGGTGCTCATGGGCCTGACTTAGCTTCCACTGAAATCAATAGGTGTCTGGCTATTGACTTCAGAGGGAGTTGGATCAGGCCCTAACTCCTTTGTAATAATACCTAGCTCTTATATAGCAAAGCTCTTTACAAAGGAAATAAAAAGGTATCATCAGGCTGCAGCCACTGGAGGGTGACATGACCACATGCACCTGAATAAAACTCAATCCATCTACTAGAGTGATGGATAAACATGCAGATAGTGGTAAGACGTGTACACACACACACACACACACACACACACACACACACACACACACACACACACACACACACACACACACACACACACACACACACACACACACACACACACACACACACACACACACACCACCCCCCCCCCCCTTGCATTTGGCTTTTGATGTAAAGCAATCCAATCCACTCACATTGGAACAAATTGGGCTAGATGGGGTTGTGATGAGAGAGTTTAACCTTTATTTCCACAGATCAAGTTGTAGCCGTCATTCAAAGACCATTCTTTCACCACTTTTAAAATCTGCAAAGAAAGAGTGCTTCGTTACTCTCTTCTTTAGCTCCCAAACTGACTACTTGTATGAGGCATCTCACTAAGCTTTCTGTTCTAGTTAGGTTTTTAGAGTACTCCCATCACCATGGTATCTGAGTTGGCCCTTAGTATGGGATTGTAAACATCACTCCACTACACACACCTTTCTTATATGAAGACTAGAGGAAAAAGACTGACCAAAGCACATTAAAGGTCAAAAGGGACATTGAGAGCTTGGGGGATGAAATTGGTAGTCAGAAGAGTGACTAAGCAATGTTAATGCACATTCTCCCTTTCAGTCTTGTCTTTTTCTGTTTAGCAAACTAATTTTTCTTCTACAGTTTAAATGGAGTTGAACTTTACTGTGTCTATTTTGTTAAATTCAAAAGTACCTAATCTCTTTTGTCTGTGTCATATTTTTAATACAGGTCTGGGAATGGTACTTATTACTGAACTCCTGTGGCTGAAGCACAAGCATTGCTCTTTGTAGACACTACAGAAATAATGGGCTCTGTTTAATTTCCAGGTGATGAGTTTATACATTTTTAAAATGTCTCTTACCCCCTCACCATGTACTTGAAAAGAAACTTTAAACAAGTGTAAAGACTTTTGTACATGAAGTTGCTAAGGCTGGCAAATATTGAGTGGCTAGTGTCTGAACTGTACCAACTAGAGATGGAAGACCTAGCATGTCATTCCGCTCATTGCCCTGCTAATACACAAAAACGAGTCCGGTGGCACCTTAAAGACTAACAGATTTATTTGGGCATACGCTTTCGTGGGTAAAAAACCTCACATCTGAAGAAGTGGTTTTTTACCCACGAAAGCGTATGCCCAAATAAATCTGTTAGTCTTTAAGGTGCCACCGGACTCCTTGTTGCTTTTGTGGATACAGACTAACACGGCTACCTCCTGATACTTGACACCTGCTAATACAGTTTGTTCCCATGATATATGCTCAAGTGCTATGTTCAGTCCAGCTTTAAAAGACTTAAACTTACACTTACTTGCCTGAGGAGACTATTCCATGACATAAAGCAAGGAACTTTTCCACATATGCTCAACATATGTCTTTTGTTGTCAACATTCATTTTAGAACTCCTAATCCTTGTTGTTTAGTTAGTTAGTTAGTTATTCTTTGTATTACAAAGGTGCCTTGTTCTGCCCTGAACTATTCCTCTCCCTCCATGATGTTGATACACTTGTAGAAAGTTAGTGTTAGGAGCTGAGTTAAACTTTATTGTGGGTTGAGTGAAAACCTCATTGAAACTGATGTGTGAATGCAACTTTCTCTTAAGATAGTTGTGAGACAGTTAAGGGACCACTTCTAAAACAAGCCCTACCAGCGCCAGCCCAAGAGACAGACAGACAGGCAAAAAGCAGGAAAACCAAGCAGTAACCAGTGAGCACAATGTAACCTGGGGAAAAAGCTAGTGAGAACCAGCTAGCTGGCTAAAGAGGCTTGGGGCTATAAACTAAGAAACTGCTCCTTTTGGTCTTGGTTTCTCCTCCTGTGTTCGGAGAAGCAGGACTTTGTACATTCCTTGTAAATAAACAAAATTGCATCAAAGACTCCATCAATTTCTACTTCAAACTGGAATATCCCCAGAAGGCAGAACCCTGAACTGTGACTAGCTACTCAGGTCAAAAAGAGGCAACCTTATCTCTCCTCCACCCAGTCATCATATAGCTAAGATCTACGTATTCAGTTATTTTAATTAATAATCCAGTCCTCTTCCCCCCCATTCTCTGAATTCCTTCCTACTTATTAACATCATTCTGGCCCACACTGTAGTAGCTCTCTGTGAGCTGAGGGGTGAAAACATTTTCTATATGCAGTGTCAGTGCATCCCTGATCTGTGAGGCCTTAATGTGTACCACACAAAATTACATTGCCTTATTTTGCCACTATATTATGCTGCAAAATAAACTGATTTGCTAACTGATTTACTTTCCGCTTTACTATTTTCCAGGTGTCACCCTTCCATTGGGTATTGTCTTCAATAATTATTACACTGATGTGTGTTTGCATTTTTCTAGGCTGACTCTCTTTCTCTCTCTTATTTTTGCCCATATTTCTAATTCCTCCTGTTGTTTCTCTATACTCTTAGTGTTATAAGACCTCCCAATTTAGTGTTCTTTGAGAACTTCATGTGCTGTTTGTTTACCCTATCTTCCAAAACATTAACAAAGATATAAATGCAAGTGCTGCGAGGCTGGGAGGAATGTATATTTCCTGGTATGCCTAAGGCAGGGATCAGCAACCTTTGGCACGCGTCCCCTCAGGGAAATCCGCTGGCGGGCCGGGCCGGTTTGTTTACTGGCAGCGTCCGCAGGTTCAGCCGATCGCAGCTCCCACTGACTGCGGTTCGCCATTCCAGGCCAATAGGGGCTGCGGGAAGTGGCGTAGGCCAAAGGATGTGCTGGCTGCCACTTCCCGCAGCCCTCATTGGCCTGGAATGGCGAACCACGGCCAGTGGGAGCGGCGATCGGCCAAACCTGCGGACGTGGCAGGTAAACAAACCGTCCCAGCCCTCCAGCGGATTTCCCTGACTGGCCACGTGCCAAAGGTTGCCGATCCCTGGCCTAAAGCTTGGAGCCAATGCTGTAGTTAGCTACAGTGAATGGTGGTTGAAAAACAGGAGAAAGCTATGGAATATAAAAAAGGAGGCTTGAGATTTGCTTTTTGTTAAATTGACCAAAAGATGTAGATAAAATAGCAATTTTGAAAGCTGCCTCCTTTCATGCAATGAATTCCCTGGCTGCATTTCCTATTCCCGGGATAACAAAATGACAGCTCTGTCTTAAAAATTATATTTGACACTTTTTCAAGGTATGTTCAGTGATTTATTACATTCCTTTTAATGCAATGCCTAGCTAAGTGTACTCAACAGTTTTCCTTTAAAGCTGCCTCTAAAGTCTAAAGCATGGGTAATCAATTATTTTTTTGTCAAGGTCCAGACTCCAGAGAAAATAATACAAAAATAATAATAATGATATGTAAATAAAAAGATTTTGTAGTCCATTCAAAAGCGTGTGGCAGTCTGGATTTAGCCCCTGGTCTGCCTATTGACTACCCTTTCTCTAAAGGCTGCTGATTGGGTGTATTAACATCCTGAGCTCTGTGCCTGATGTGAAGTGTTAACACTCATTTTTGTAGTTTACTTCATTTTACATTTCAAATGAAAAATTTTATGCAATGTTAACACCTAACTAAAGAGTGAGTGTGTGTGTGTGTGTGCACGTGTGCGTGCGTGTGCACATGCAGAAACTAATTTTAATCTGTCCTCTCTGCAGTATAGTGGGGGGATGAATAAATGGCAGTAAGCTAGCAACTTGCATTATTACTTAACACACTACAGTGTGTGAGACCCAGGTCAAGGAAGGCAGCAGTCGCCCTGTGAATTGTGTCTGATTGGACCTGGAAGGGTGGAGAAGCAGAGGCTCTTGACCTGCCTTTGTTATGAGGGGAAATTAGTTAGCTGTGAATAAGACACACTTCCTCCTGGTGGTGTGAGCTTGCTGTGAACTGTAGCAAAGAGACAGGAGTAGTGGGAGGTGAGGAACTGGGAATTGCTGGGATTAAGGGTTCGGTGAAATGATCCAAACCTGGCTCAAGAGTCTTCATATTTTCCAGGCCTTTTTATGGGTCTCATTGCTGAACTTCTTGCCTCCCACCTAGTAGAAGCCCTGCAAGCTCATTCAGGCTTGACCCATGCCCAAGGCAGATAACACTAAAATGCACACTCGACAAAAAGACTTCTGACTGTTCTCCTGTCCCTAGTGGTAATGAATAATTAAAAAAAAAATAATCAGCAGAAGAACTTTAGTTATAGAATAAACAACTCAAGTTGGTTCCATAAGACGGCTCACTCTTTGTGTAAGTGGTCACAATTCTATTGACTTCAATGGCATTAAGCCTTACACAGGGCTGAATGTGCTCGGTGAATGTGTCTGAATCGGTCTATTTCTTCCCTGTGTGGACTTGTAAAACTTCCAGGAGCAGTCAGTTTATTGCAGGGCTTTTCTTCAGCTTCTGTAGCCAGACAATGGTGCTATGGTATCTTTTACCACCCTCTTTTTCCTATTATGGGGTCCTGTAATGTGCCCTAGATGCCTTGACACAATGTGATATCACTTTGTTTGGCTTTTGGTTTTTATTTGTTTGAGAGCTTAATCCACTGATAACCGTATCTGGCTCACCTGAAGTCAGGTTTGTGTGTTCAGGGCTTTTTGGTTGAATATGACAGTCTGTGGCTTTTCCCATCCCTTTTCTTTGTTCAGAAGGGATGCCCTCATTTGACCTGTCTCATGCTTTGTCTTGGGTTTCCCTGAGACAAGAATTCTGCTCAATGATGTTGGAAATCAATGGTGTTACTCTAGGCTTAGAGGGGTTTGGGTGAGAGCAAGAATGGTCCAAGGGTTAGGGCATCAGCCTAGGACTTGGAAGAGATGGGTTCAGTACCCTGCTCTACTGCAGGTTTCCTGTGTGACCTTGGGCAGTTCACTTCATCTCTGTGCTGTGGAGCCCCATGAGAAAAATAGCACTTCCCTGCCTCTCAGGGGTATTGTGAGGACAAATATGTTAGATTGTGGGACATTCAGATACTACAGTAATGGGGCCATACATATACATTTGCCTTCTCTGGCATTACTTTTTCTCTTCAGTGCTCCTGAGCACTGGATGGCCTTATAAAACTCTAGATCTATGATTAATAGACTTCACGGGGGTTATGAATCTATGCTGAACTTCTTTCACAGCACTGTCACCTGGCATGGAGGTGGCAGATACAGCCCAAGGTTTTTCCAACAGTTACTATTCTTCCAACTGCTGTCCAGCTTTTCGTTCACACTGCATAGATAGTTTCCTTGCTGGTTCAGGGTGGTCCACTGTAGCACTTGGTCTATATTCTGTACTGTCTCACTGATCAGCTACTGTAGCTAGGAAGCTTCAGTAGTGCAATTCAGTCCTGAAGACACTAGTGTTACCAATCCCAAATGTTCAAAAGTTGAGTCAAACCACCAAAATCATGAGATTGGCTTAAAAATCATGAGATTTAAAAAAAAATCAGTATCTTGTAGGTCTTTTATCTTTGCCTTTGGTTACACTCTGCTACTGTTTTAAGCTCTTCTAAGAACCAATGAAGAAAGTTCCTTTTTTAAAAAATGAAAGCTGAGATTCTCATGAAACATCATGCCTCCAGGAACTAGGGCTTTAAACAAAACAGCCACTATCATAAGACTCTCAGTCAAATCAGGAGAGTTGGTAATATTGAAGCACATGCAATGAACCTGGATTTTCAGACTTCCTGCGGTGATGTAGCCTTCAGATTTTATTCGCTCAGCCCCTCCCAGTGGCAAAGTACCTGCAGTTAACTTGTTCCTCTGTGTAGCCTGAGGTAAAATTGGTAGTCCCCAATGCTAATGATAATAGTGTTTCTTATGGCTCAGTATAACCCTGTTCAAGTAGCAAGGCATTCAGGAGTTCATAGCTCCCAGGGTCAATGGGAACAGAAGGCTGCTGGGAAGGGGGAAGCAGGATATCAATAAGCATCCTTCCATCACGAAGAGGAGAGATTAGCAACTGCTGGTGGGGCTTGTTGGAGTGGAAGTGAGCAGGGACTAAGAATAAGCTGTGGAGAACAGCCTAGGAGGGAAAATGATAGAAGGCAGGAGGCTAGAGATGTGAGCGCTATGGGGGGGAAGGGAAGCAGTGGTGGTTTTTATTTGGAGTAGATAGCTGCTTCATAGTCTAGAGCCCCAGGGTTTGAACTTGTGGTAGAGGAAGGACAAGGCTGTCTCCTATAACTCGGGGTAGGCTGGTGATATATATGTCAGCAAGAAGGACTTTGTGGTGTGAACCCATGCAACAAAGGGAAAAGATCATGCTGGCCCTAGAGGTGGGATTGTGGTCTAGGGAGGGTAAATAACTTTAGACTCCTGCAACCAAGCAAAGAAGATTGTATGGATCCTCCAGAGGGAATTGGGGTTGGGGAAGGTAAAGGATTGTCTTCCAGTTTCATGTGGACTCTTTATTCTGGCTGGAGGGCTAATTTATACACAGCAAGAGGGGAAATTACCCCATGAAGACAGGAGAAAGTGAGGCAGTGGTCACATCTGACAGTGAGAGGTAAGTCATTTGCCTATGATTGACCTGTAAATATGCTTGGTGGTCTATGAACATATGAGATTATAGGTACCTAGTCAAGACAGCTTAAAACATATGTACACAAAAAAGAAGGGTTAGAGCATTTTAAAATGAATAGAGCACACTTATAAGTGTCAATCTTACTGTTTCTTTACCCTTGCCTGTTCCTGTTTCATGTTAACCCTTGCCCACAAGTGTGCTGGAAACCATAGAAGCTTATTGTTCTGGAATAGCAGAAGAAGAAATCCAGAGATGCTCAAAGAGTGGCATTTCAAGAACGACCCTCCAGGCTGGACCTAAGAACCCTTAAAAACACTTCATTTGGTTCATTTGAAGCTAGGTTTGTCTACTTACTCTTCTTGTGGGCTCTCTTTTGTTTGTCTTCTGAACAATTAAGAAGTTCAGTCCAAATGTGACCTATGGTAAAACTGATGTAGTCTGGTGGGGAGTGGACTCTGGAGTCTAAATGTGTATGTGGGAGAGGACTAGGTGTGCATCATGCTTGCTTTTGCTAAGCAAACTTCAATACCCCATGTTCATGAATTACCTATGATTATTATTCCTTATTTGTATAGTGCCAGCAATGAGCTAGGCCCTTCAGACATGTATACAAGACAAGGTTCCTGCTCCAAACAACTTATTTGCCTGCTGAGGTAACAGATAAGGGATGGAAGAAGGAATGCCAAAAAGATAGAGCAAGGAAGGTGAGCAATCATGTGAGTTCTATAATCTCCATCTTCTGCAGTTTAACTTGTTGACTCTTCAATCTGTGCAGAGAAAACTAAGAAGTTTTATGCCTTTCAAAGGTAGTGAGCTTGGAGAAGGGACTTAGAGGGGTGCATGGCAGGGTGGGTAAGGAAGGGACATCCAGGCCTGAGGGCTGCATGGGAGACCACACAGGCACAAGTAGGGGAAGGACACAAAAGAAGCAGTAATGTCCACAGCACACACCTTCACTGAGGTGACTAGTATCCAGCCAGCAGCAACAAACTGTGTTCAGAGAGAGCTGTGCTGACAAATGCAATTCCAGTGGTGATGAGTAGGAAGGAGACCAGTCAGAGCCACGTTGCATCATGTTTCCTAAAAGGTGTAGATGGCCCTGAGACGGCTAAAAGCTGGTGCTGCAGATCACAGCTAACACTGCCACTCACTCCGTCTGAGGCTGGTAACAGTCCTCTCTTGGAGTGAAACCTGCCACGCCTCATACATTTGCAAGAGATGCTCTCATTTTGGATAGCTTTTAAATCAATTAAAGACTCTTCCCCTGCTATCAATTAGGGTGACCATACGTCCCATTTTGGCCAGGACAGTTCCTGTTTTAAGCCCTATCACAGCTGTCCTGACTTTTAAGGTAAAAGTGGGCATTTGTCCCGTTTGCTCTTGCCAATTTGATCAGTTGGTAACAGCAAATGGGACAAATGACATGGGGGAGTGGCGATGCCAGCCCTGTGCAGAGGGAAGGCAGGGCTCGGGTGGAGGGCAGGCAGGGCTCAAGAGAGCAGCGATGCCAACCCTAGCCTCGCATGGAGGTACAGGCAGGGCCCAGGTGAGCAGCGACACCAGCCCCACCTGGGGAGGAGGGGGCAGGGCTCTGGTGAGCAGCTTGGGCCAGCCCCACATGGGGGTGGGGAGGGAGGCTCAGACAAGTGGCTCGGGGAGGGAGGGGGTCGCCGCCTCGGGCTAGCCCCACATGGTGTCCCATTTTCCCTTTGGGGAAATATGGCCACCCTAGCTATCATGGAAGATTTGGCTATGTGGTTCAATGCAATGTTTTAAAATTTCCTTCATTAAAATGGCCCTAGCTTAAAAGCCTTGTCTGAGAAATTCCAAACCGTCTCTAGTTAAAACAAAACAATAAAACAAAATTGTTTTAACAAATACTGTGATCAAGCTGGCAATATTAAAAATATTTTCATCATTTACTGATGCACAATCTACTGCTGAGTGAAACTGATTTCTCTCTTGCCTGTACAGTACTTAATAGCCTGCTGCTAATCTTTATTACAATTCCAATTTACCATCTGAGGAATGGGTAGACAGTGTATACAAGGCACTGTTTAAAAGCTGAGTTCCAGCAATTGTTTATCCTCTCAAATGAATACAATTCTAACCAACAATTGCTTTGCTATACCTATACATTGGTTTGTTGTTACATCTCCTTTGCAGGAGACCATTAAAACAGTCATGATAGTGCAGTCTGAGATCAAATCTGAGACAGTCTATGGAAAACTGCCTTTCCAATGCAATGACATCAGTTTCATCCACACCTGGACTGTATCAGTCTGCATTTCTTTTCTTTCACTGACTACCCCATTGCTATTAGTTTATATTTCACCAATAAACCCCTGATTCTAAAAAACAAACAGAACTTGGGGTCTGAGTCTGGTCCTTGCTGAAGCTCTTTTACACTGTTCTGGTGGAAAGGAGCTGCAATGGCCCCAGGGGAATACCCTGTCACTTCTCTGCTCCAGATTAGGGGTATGCTCAGAAAGTGGCTGGAGTGTTCTATGCTCTTCTAGCAATTCTGGGCTCCAGTCTAGGTAAAGCTGCTGGAAGCTGCAGCAGACCCAGGGTTACAGTGGGGGGATGCACCAATCGCTGGATCAGCCCAAAGTCCAAGAAAGGCAAAGGGGTCATAAAACCTCCTTTATCCCCTGATCCTCTCCCTCCTCTTGAAAGGTGCAGCACAGACTCATCCCTACAGTCTTCTGCTCTCTGTTGTACATCTATACTTCGGGTTTGTCTACACTTGAAATGCTACAGCTGCACTGCTGTAGTGCTTCAAGTGTAGACATGTTGCATAGGTA
Organism: Malaclemys terrapin pileata; assembly: GCF_027887155.1. Lineage (NCBI taxonomy): Eukaryota > Metazoa > Chordata > Testudines > Emydidae > Malaclemys > Malaclemys terrapin. Next base: position 87,706,003 of record NC_071511.1, on the reverse strand, counting down.
ATCCCCCTCCCTCAGATGCAGTAGCTAGGACCTAGGTCAACAGCAGAATTCTTCTGTCAACCTAGCACTGTCTACAGAGGGACTTAGGCCTAGTCTTCACTTACCGTCTGGTCCGGAGGCACGCCATCGATGTTCTGGGATCGATTTATCGCGTCTGGTTAAGACGCGATAAATCGATCCCGGATCGATCCCGGAAGTGCTCACAATCGACGCCGGTACTCCAGCTCGCCGAGAGGAGTACGCGGCGTTGACGGGGGGAGACTTCCGGCCGCGTCTGGACCGCGGTAAGTCCGGAGTAAGGTACTTCGAATTCAGCTACGTTATTAACGTAGCTGAATTTGCGTACCTTAGTCCGAAGTCCGGACTAAGTGTAGACCAGCCCATAGATCAGCTCAACTACGCTGCTCAGCAGTGTGGATTTTTCACACCCTGAGTGATGTAGTTAAGCCGACTACTAATTACTAAACTTCTAATTTTCTAGTATAGACCAGGCCTCCACCTGCGTGTGAGACCCAGCCAAGCTGCACACAAACAGCTCACACGTGCAGCCCTTCCTCATGTTGCTGGGCATCTATTCACATGAGAAGTCCCCCAAGGGCTACTCACGTAAGGGCTGCACCATCTAGCCCGGAGTGATGGCTGGTCTAAACACATCACTGCACTGCTTTAACTATCCCTATGTAGCTATACCAGTACACTCCCCGCCCAGTTTTATATTGGTATAAGGGTGCTTCTACTGGTATAGCTTATTCCTGTATGGAAAAGGAACAAAATATGTTGGAATAAGGCACCTTTTATATTAATATAACTGCATCTACACAAGGGATTTTACTGCCATAATTCATTTGGAGGGGGGGGGGGGAGTGTCTTTTTCTTTTCTTTATTTTTTTTAATGGAAATAATTACACTGGTACTAAATCTGGTTGTAGACCAGGCCTCAGGCAAGGGAATGAAAGACTGATTGAAGCACTGAGCAAGTGTAAACCCTGCTCCCGCTAGGACCCTGTGTGAGGAATCTAGCTGCCTTTTGCCTTTCCCACAGTAGGTGCAGAATGTGCTGACTCTGATTTTTGCCAGCTGCTGCAGAGCCCTTAGTTCTGTTCTGGGCTTTGTCATTCTTCACTTCCTAGCACCCCTCCCCCACTCCAAGCCTTTCTATATGGGACAGGAGCCAAGTGTCCTCTCAGAAACCCTGGGGTCATCTTCATCAAACCCCACTATAACTCACTTCTTTCCAGCTCTCCACGCAGCCGGAGGCTACAGCAGCAGGAACAGCAACTCTCCCAGGAAAGCCCAGGGCTGCGGAGTTCTGAGCACTTGTTGGGCCTCAACACTTCATTGTGTGGGGTTTTGTTCCTTTTAGCTTTTAGAAAGTTGCTCAGTATTTGTCCTTGAGAGATGGTCTTTTTACTCTTCATTGGTGTGCTTTTAATTCCCAGGTGGAAAGGAGCATCTGGGTTCCACTTAAGCCTGGCTTATTTTGCTACCATCTGATGCTGTATAAACAATCTTTAAAAATTATATTGATATTCTGACTTTTAAAGTCATTTCATGTTTGATCGCTAAAATTCCCACCCTGTCCTTAAACTTCAAATTGTTTAACACATTTGTGCTTTTTCATCCATTCTCTCCATATCAGAGATTTTCAAACTGGGGGGGCGTGGAGGAAAGTTCCGGGGGCAAGCAGCAATGCCAGGCGGTTTATTCCAGCTACACACAGCAGGGCCTCGGCCAATCCCCACAGGGGTGGGGAGGAAGCGCCACCTCCACCCTGTGACTCACCTCAGCGGGCCAACCAGCCTGTGGGTCAACATCAACATTCACCGTGGCTGTGCTGATTTCTACTCCCAGCAGCCCCAGTACTGGCTGCACCTCCAGAGACTGTCACGTGTGCCTTGCCCCCCACCCTGAAAACCTGAGGAGGGAGGGGCAAATATTGGCTCTGCCTTGTGCCTTAGCAGTGCACCCTGGCTGCAAGGTAGAAGCAGCCTACTGCTGAGGAAGCCTTGGTAAGTATCTGTATTTGAAACTTAAAGGTGTAGGTAATGTAATTATAGTTGTGTTAAGGTCTCTGTTGGGTTATGAGTAGGCTAACCAGCATACTTTTGCACGTGTCTGTTTTTTTCTGGGTTGGGGCGGGCACAACCAAATATTGTAATTCAAAGGGGCAGGGGGAGGCTCAGTTCAAAAAGTTTGCAAACCACTGCTCTAAATCATGACTCTCAACTCTTTTTCACTTGGCTTCAATGGAACAGCCTCACCTCCAGGAGGAATTGCCCAGTTCTGTGTTGGGCTGAGGAATAGGGGAACAAGAAGGCAGTTGAGAATTACCTGAGCCTTTGGGCTCTTTACATTTTAAAATGTTCCTACAGTGCCTTGCATAAGTGGGGGGCTCATCCTGATTGGGATGTCTGGGTGCTACCCTAATACAAATAATTACCAGGTGAAAAGGGTCTGCTGCTATCTCTGTACTTGTATTGGTAAGAACAGCTCTCTATTGGCTTGCAGGCTCTTCACCATTGCCAGTCTCCCATCTAGTCCTGCTTTCAACTCTCCTTTCCTGTTCCTTAAAGTCCCTCCCTACACATGCATACACAGCCCTATTTGCTTCCTGAAATGGATTCTGGCAAAGCTGCAATCAGATTTCAGTCTCCTGACTTGCAGTACAGTGACCAGTGGAATTATGCCAGGATGGAGCCCCAGTAGGTCAAGAAGGAACTTCATGAGGGGGGATTAAATGCAGAGCCCTGTCGGCTCACACAGAAACCTTAAGCCCCCTCAGTTCAAATCAATATTTTGGAGGGAGGGGACTCTTGTTTTAGCAACTGAATTGTAAACACTGGCCATAACAGGGAAGAGGAATGTCCCACCTTGACATAAGGAGCTGTCTGACCTTGCCCTGCATGTGCCATAGCAGGGGCTGCAATTTCTGATAGTGCATAGGCTCCAGGTTGCCTGCTAGGACTCAGGAGTCTAACTGCAGGTGGGAGTCAGGAAAACAAGAGAGAGATTTACCATTTTGTGTGGTGCACGTTTTCACTGTCCAAGGACTAATACTAATAACTGGAAGAGTGAGTCATAAGTGGGTGCCAGTGTCCAAACCATGTACCTACCAAACAGGTTCACTGACCAATTCTTGTGGGCACCTGCACCCCCACCCACATTCTAAGGAAAATGCCTCTAATACCTTAAAGAATGGAAGTGCCAAAATACTATTCCAAGCAGGTTTTAGGGATACTTGTTACTAGTTCACTCCCTCCAGTACTATGAATGTTACTGGAGTCTAAGAGCAGCCATTTTATTGATTGACTGCAGCTCCCATTTAAATGCATTGGAAATAACAGACTTGCAAAGCTGCATGATAAGCTCATATAGAAATTGTGGATTGCTTTAAAGGTGTAAACTGCATTCCTGGAGTCCTATTTTCCACTTTTAGGGAGTCAGATGGCGCCTTCCTTCAGGATTGTTAAATATAACTGTAACAAGGATTAATTAAGACCCATTTACAAAAGAGCTGTAATGACTCCATTTTCCTTGCGCTGTAGATGCAGTGAGCAGAATATCTTGTACTACACTGGTGTTTCCTTTAAACAGAACAAACTCTTGGCAGCTCACCCTGCTGACTGCAATAGTTGTTCTGAACCCTTGGAACAAAGGGAGCTGCCCGAGTTTTGAATCCACCCTTATGATGTATTTCCATTGCTTGCTTGGCTCCCATGGTGACCCTGCCTCTGATGCTCCTGATGTGTTCCTGAGAGGGTGACTTTTGATGTCAGTAAGCTGCAGGAAGCAGCTGGCCTCAAAGCCACAGGTAGCCACAGTTTAAAAAAACCCAACCTATGGACATCTGGTCAGAAAGTCAGACGAATGCAACTGCCTAATATAGACCATGAGAAACATGGCACTGGCAACTTTGGAATATGTTTTTGTTGCATAGCACCCAGACCCTGGCTCAGTCACCTCTGCCAATTGCCTGATCTCCTTTCTCTCGCTCAGAATCAGGAGTCAGGAATTTACACACAAGCCCAGCTCTTTTATCGCCAAGAGGCACTAAGCACTGCTGCCAAGAAACAGCAATCTAACCGAAGCCCACCGCTCTCTTTTCCTGGAGCTAGGATCATGTTACATGACCTCAATATTATCTTAATTCTAAGAAGGATCTGTAAATATGGCTGACATAATTCAGAGCAAACTGTTTGTTTCATGCATCCAATTCAGGCAGGAAAGGAAGGACTATTCCTTTGACAGTTAAGGCAGCCAAAATTGGTCTTCATAAAAACATTTTGGATGCAGGGAAGAAAGAATTACAAGGAAGGAACTCAATGCACTCTTTAAACACTAATTATGTCTCTCAGCAACCTGAGCAGTGGTATGGGCCATTTTGCAGATGAGAAATTGAGACACAGATTAAGTGGTTTCCCTAAGGTGACAACGTCCATAACACTGGTTGGCTTGGAGGTAGGAGGCTGCATTCTGTGTTTTGGCCCTAAGCCCACCATTTTTGTTCCCTCCTTTAAAGTTCTTAGGACTGTGTTGCTCAAAACAGGAGTCGTACTATTAATAATGTTTGAGACTTAAGGGCAGTCTCTGATGTTCAGGGCAATGGCCCATGGCCTCATCTCCAGGATGGTCATGGCATTCACAGAGCCAGTAGACCTGCTTCTTCTCACACTGCCATAGCTCTGTTATCTGCTGATTCTTCATGGGGCTAGTGAGAAGACAGTCAAGTCCCATGGGACTCACCTAGGCTGGCCATTGGAGCACTGTACTCAGGCAACTCTGATCAAGATAGAAAACTACATGCTGGGAGCTGTAGTATCAGTGCACTGCACCTCGCTGCAGGAATGCTGGGAATTACCGTTCTAGCAGGTCATGCATCTCCCTATAAAAGACACATCTGCTGCCCTAGGTCTCCTGGCAAGATGCCAATGCAGGAAACAGCCTTCAGTTGGGCAATTTGACCAACTCCTGAACTAAAAGCAGCGGCCAGGGAGGTGTTGTTTTCAACCCTGACAAAGAGGATTGTGCATCTTTTTTCCACCCCCTCCTTCTGTGTATGTGTTTGGTTATAATTGCTGTGAATATTTTTGCCTGATGTAGGTACCTCATTGTACAATACTACTAAGCCACTGTTCAGAGCAGTGAGCACTCGTTGTTCTTGTCTTGTGTCTTGGCAGCAGGGACACATTAGTTCTTTCTTTCTCAGAAAGCTTTGGGAACAGCTCCACCCCTACACTCCGCTCCACATAAAGAGCCAAGTTAAGAAATAAACACATATCAGAGTGCAGCAGGAGATGCCACAGTGCGTCATGCCGCCTCTGTGCTTTGTGAACCCAGCTGGGCAGGCTCTGGGATGAGAACACTGGTTTTAAATTGCATTAGAACTGCAGATACAAATTCCAATTGGAGCAGTGGGGCCGTTGCAGGGCTAAAGAACCAGGAGCCCCACACTCTTTGTCTCATCGTCATTTGTTTTCCCCTGCAAGTTTTCTAGGATACACCGGCTGCGGGAGGGGGCACCAGAGAGGTGCTGTTGACAATCACCTAGTCAGAATAGGAAAACAGGAAGACACACAGCTTTGCTTTATCTCCTCCAGGCTGATCCCAGAGAATTCAAGAAAGGTTGATGCCTTCAGTTTTCTTAATCACTCCCCCTAGCCGGGGTTTTGTGCAGATCAACTAGTTAATAGTCAAGTACAATGGGTCAAAGTTAAAAAACACAGACAGAATGCAAACCCACCATGCAAATCTTGGAGGTGTTTGATGCCATCTCTGATGAGGGCTAAGTCTTCGACTGTTTTGTTTGTTGAATAGGATTTCAAGAAGCAAGTGAGGGAGGAGTCTGAGAGGAAAATAGGTAGAGCCCCGCAAATCTGCGGATATCTATGGACCATGTTTGCGGATTACGGCTCAGATGTGGATACAATTTTTTTATCCGTGTAGGGCTCTAAAAATAGGGTCACCCAACCCTCTAGGATTGTCCTGGAATCCCCAGGAATTAAAGATTAATCTTTGATTTTCAAGATTGTCATCTGATTAAACCTCCAGGAATTCATCCAACCAGAGTTGGCAACCTGCCCTTCCCCACCCGCTGCTTACGCTGCCAGCATCTCCCTGGATTTGGCTGAATGCACGTCACCATTCCTTAATAACCTGACTGAGTTTGTGCTCCTCAGAGGGACACTGATTCCTTCAGTTAGTGATGATCTCCTATTCCACCTTTGCTTGCGCCTGCTCTTGTTCAGATGCTACTGGTCAGTCAAAACACAGTAGAGAACTTTTAGTGGCTGGTAGCAGGGTCCACATGCTGAGTTAGTGTGTAGCAGGTCAGTGCACTGTAGATGTATACCCCGACTTGCCATGCGCTAATTAACCATGTAGCCAAACCCTTAGACTTGAAAGCCTTTGTTAACGAATATGGTAGAGCATGCTGTTGAAATTCATTTTGCTTAGCAGGCAGGAAGAACTCATGCCCTCCATACCTTTGAGATGAGTTGGTGCACTTTTGGGGGGTCTGGTTCTTGGCAGCAAAGTGTCTGAAAACCATTCCAAATTATAGGGTCTCCTATCACAATCACAGGTGTGACACGTGTACAATAGGGGGAAAATAAATTCCCCATGTCTTCCTAAACTGTTGTTTGTGTGACCAACCTAATATCCTTCTTTGACAAGGTAACAAGCCTTGTGGATGGGGGGGGAAATGACTGCCTAGGAAGGAGTACTGCAGAAAATGATCTGGGGGTTATAGTGGCTCACAAACTAAATATGGGTCAACAATATAACAGCTTTTTTTGCAACGGTAACTTAATTCTGGGATTTATTAGCAGAGTGTTGTAAGCAAGACACAAGAAGTAATTCTTTTCCTTTACTCAGCACTAATAAGGCCTCAACTGGAGAATTGTGTCTAGTTCTGGGCACCACACTTCAGAAAAGATGTGGATGAATTAGAGAAGAGCCAGAGGAGAACAACAAAAATGATTAAAGGTCTAGGAAATATGACCTACAAGGAATGATTGAAAAAATTGGGTTTGTTTAGTCTGAAGAAGAGACGGAGAGGGGACATAACAGTTTTCAAGTATATAAACAGGGCCAGATTTACACCTTATGTGCCCATAGGCATAGCATCTTCAGTGCCCCCCCCCCCCACATGCACACCTACAGCTGACCTTCGTGTTGCACACAGTTTTAGAGAGGTAAGGTGCCCCTGAGGACAGGACATGAAGTAATGGGCTTAAACTGCAAGGGAGATTTAGGTTAGACATTATGAAAAACTTTCTAACTGTCAGGGTGGTAAGCACTGGAACAAATTACCTAGGGAGGTTGGGAAATTTCTGTCATTGTAGGTTTTTAAGAGCAGGTTAGACAAACACCTATCAAGAATGGTCTAGATAATACTTAGGTCCCTTGCACTGAGGCAGGACTATCAAGGTCCCTTCTGGTCCTACATTTCTATGGTTCTAAACTACTCTTGTGTGCAGTGTTTTAGGTCAGGTTATATTTCATGCAAATATCTTATATTTATTTGGAGCCTTTAATCTCTGAGTATTATGTATGCATGCCACAGATACACATGACTCATCACCCATCACTGAAATGCTGCCACTTCTAGGGTGAGCCACGGCAACACTATATCAGCACTTCACTTCAGGAAGTGAAGAAACAGGAAGAATTTAGGCAGTTAGAAGTAATTAGCTAGATATCTGGAGTCAACATGCCACTGGTGCTAATTGGAAAAAATAGGATCTTTAATGATGGGAAGCATTCATATGACCTCTGACCCATCTCAAAGATGGTGCCTTTAGCAGCAGGTTGAGACATTACTTCAGCACTGACTCAGAGGGAAAAGTGCCACCTTCTGCATGTGCTGAAGTACCTAGATGTTTCCTGGACATCTTCCATACCAGGAGTGATCCAGTATGATCTTTCTGAATGTGTGAGAGATGATCCTAGCCTGAGGTGACACAGCAAATGTGCAAATGGTGAAGTACTTTGTATATTAATAACATAAGACAGGTCACCTTCTGAGCAGTTTTCTCAAAGTCACAGATAAAGCAGCAGAGACCTCAAGATTTAATTATTTGATACAGTGCATAAAGGGGAATGATGACACAGAAGCAATTTTAGGGTTACCATTCGTCCGGATTTACCCGGACATGTCCTCCTTTTGTGTGCTAAAAATAGCGTCGGGGGGAATTTGTAAAGCACTCACAATGTCCGGGATTAGCAGAGCGAGCAGCTGGGAGGGCTGCAGGGAAGTCCCGGGCTGGACTTAGGAGCAGCTGTAGAGGAGCCGGATCCGCCCTGCATTCTGAGCCGGCAGCTCCCTTGCAGCCCAGTCCGGCAGCACTGTGCAGGGCCAGACCGGGTTTTGTTGTGCAGGGCCAGACCCGGTTTTGTTGTGCTGGGGAGCTCAGCCACGTGTCCGGCTCGGCTGCACAGAGCCCAACACTCTATTCTGAGCAGCAGGGTAAGGAGGTCAGGGGGCAGGAAGGTTCTGGAGGTGGCAGTCAAGAAACGGGGGGGGCTTTTTGGGGGGAGTGGAGAAAGTTTTGGGCAGTCAGGGTACAGGTAGGGGGTAGGGTCCTGGGGGGCAGTTGGGGGGGGTCTTAGGAGGGGGCAGTTAGGGGACAAGGAACAGGGAGTCTTAGGTAGGGGGTGGGGTTCTGGAGGGCAGTTAGGAGCAGGGGTCCCAGGAGGGGGCAGTCAGGGGACAAGGAGCAGGGGGGGAGTGTTTGGGAGTTCTGGGGGGGGCTGTCAGGTGGCAGGGGTGGGGAGATGGATCGGAGCAGTCAGGGGACAGGGAGCAGAGGGGTTTAGATGGGTTGGGAGTTCTGGGGGGGGGCTGTCAGGGGGTGGGGAGTGGTTGGATGGGGCGTGGGAGTCCCAGGGGTCTGTCTGGGGGTGGGGGTGTGGATAAGGGTTGGGGCAGTCAGGGGACAAGAGGCAGGGAGGCTTAGATAGGGAGTGGAGTCCTGGGGGGCAGTTAGGGGCAGGGGTCCCAGGAGGGGGCAGTCAGGGGACAAGGAACGGGGGGAGGGTTGGGGGTTCTGGGGGGGCGGGAAGTGGGAGGAGCAGGGGCGGGGCTAGGGCGGGGCTCCTCCCGTCCTCTTTTTTTCTTGCTGAAATATGGTAACCCTAAGCAATTTACTTGAGGCTGGACAAATGTGGAGCGCGTGCATGGTGGAGGATGTCTGGGCTGCCCTCCTTCACTCCCCTATCTGTGGCTGCATGCACACTCCTCACTCTTCTCTAGAGCTAATATAGCTCGTCCATAAATGGAACCTGCTGGGTGCCCTCATGATCCTTGGTTTATCTATGGAGCAAGGGCAAGAGGGGAGGGCGAGTAGAGCAAAGGAACCTTAAGTCAGCTGGAATATTCTGAAAAATTGTAACAAGTCATGGACCAAATGAGGGGCCTCTCACTCATGTTGAGGTTGGGGTAGGTTGCATTTCACCTGTCCCTCATCTCCTAAACTCGGGGGACTGACTTGCTCCCCACTTCCCCCCACCCTCTGGCCTGGTCACATGCCTCCTCCTAGCGCCCTTTAAGGTCAGGCAAGACCTCTCTCTTCCCTCCCTCACTCTCCCCATATAGTCAGGTGTGTGAGGGGTTGGGGATGTCCCAATGTCCAATGCCACTGGCTTCTGGTTTCCCATCATGGGTCTTTCAAGCCCTTCTCAGCTCTTTCACCTTTCTTCCTGCCCCAACCCTCCAGGGAGAGGGCTGGGCATCCAGAACCCATCAATGCTGCTCCTTACGTGGCCAGCAGAGTTGCCATGGACTGAGGCAAGGTGCTTCTTTCTCCAAGGATCTGAGCACTCCACCTTTGCAGCCCTATAACCCAGGAGCTAGAGTCCTTTTGTGATAAAACTTCAGACATTATCACATCCCACACAAGCCATATAATATTGTTTCCAAACCCTTCATTCTGAAGGACCTAAAGCACTTTACAAATGATGTACTGAAATGTAGCCACCTCTGGGGCAGAGGGCAGCTGTCAAGGTTGAGAATTTGAGCTCTAGTTTTAAAGCAAAAGAGTCAAATCTAGAATTCTGTTGGAATGATGTCTTCACCAATCTGAGGAGCGTTGAATCTTTCTCTTGCAGTGTGAATGCATTGCATGAATGTGTTGTCAGTCAATTTACACATACTGCCCAAGCAGGAGGGCTTAAACAAGCTGCTGCTCAGAGGCTATGGTAAAATGTTCTGGAAGAGGGGCCAGGAAAAACAGGAGTCAGGGACAACAATCACTGGACTAGTAGCCTTTGAGACCAATCTAGCTGCTGGGCTGCCGCTATTAGACTAATGGCATTTGTCACAGTGAGCTGATATGCGATAGAGGGCTCCCGTGATTAGGCATGATTTCTCAGGTTTCAGGAGGCGGGTCCCTGGAGGTCAGTCTCATTGAGGTTGTGATGTGCTCAATTACTCTGAAGTAGAGACCACACAGCCATAGATCAGCCTTTACCAGGTGACTTCACACATAGGGGGCATACCAGCCATCCCCTGTTCAGAGGACAGTTGTTATATTTTTAGCAATACAGGGGCCATTTTTCCACCTTGTGTCTAAAAAGCTCTGCTAGTTCAGTGCACTCTGAATGCTTGGTTAGAATGGAGGGAAGGGTGCAGCAGCAGAGACACAGCCTTGACTTATTCCATCGCTGTCCCTAGTTAGTCTTTCAGATTCTGGGACATATGAACAGCAACATCACCAATCCCCAAACAGACTGCACAGGTATAATACACTCCAAGATTTAAGGGAAACTTAGGCTTTGGTACCCTAATAATAGCCTTCAGTGGACAGAACAGTCTCACTGTGCTTGGTGCCTCCCTGACACCGGAATGCCAAAAAAAATACTGTATGCCAGGCTAGATTCAAAGCGGTATCCTCTACTGTCAGCCACTGGATTGTTTGCTGTCTGGGATCTTCGAGAGCCTTCCTGGGGAGTAGCTATGAAAGGGCACAAGTGAATTAACTTATTCTGTGATCACCTGTTCAGAATTTCAGTGACTAATATCCTTGTAGTGATTGTTTTCCTCTTGCCAAGGAGTGGCCAATATCTTGCCTAAAAATAGGCTGTTTTAGTGCGGCGCACAGTCTGTCTCCCAGCTAACCAAGTTTTCTCCTGATTCAGTCACATCCCATGGCTCAGAGTACTTGTGATTGTTTTTCATTAAGATGACTTTAGTATCGGTGAAAGGTACCGGATCAACCACTCTGGAGACTGAAGTCCTTTAGCCATAGAACAGGTATCCAAGTCAGCGATGTTCCACCAATGTGATTCAACCCAGAACTGGAGGGACTATCGCTAGAGGTGACAAGTGGTTCAGTCTTGCGTGTCTGTAAAGACAAGTACCAGGTGTGTCTGTGAGTCTTAAATGATAAAAACTGGATAGTCATCCTCTCATCTCATATTAGCCACCAAGCAGCTATCAGGCGGTAAACACTTTCAGTCACTATCAACCTCTGCTAGATTGGAACCAGTCACCCCGCAGTGAAACACTCTCTTTTTTTCCATTTAATATTAGTTCCAGTTCTGTGGGTGTCTATTGGCAGTTGTCCCCCTATTAGGTTGTCCATGGAAACTGACAACCTGTGGGTAGGATTTTCCCTACTTTTTTAAAATATAAATCCCCATTGAAAATGCATAATTTGTCTAGCAGGCCAGATAAACCCTAATTGATATCCTAGAGGCCAATGAAATGAGCACTTGTAAACCAGCTGTCAACAGGGCTAAATAAGCAACTGTTTTTGAAAGGTGTCAAATAACTGCTGAACTAGCTCATGCAGGATTCAGAAGGTCTGAGCTCTGCTGTGTCTGTGTCAGTTCCCAGCCCCATTGTGCATGTGACAAACTGTGTGCTCCACAGTCCCACAAACTGCTGCTCAGAGGGCGGGTTTTAAGGAAGTAGGTTATGATAAAATCTTTGACTAAAGTTGCATCACGAGTTCCTGTCAGCTGCAAGCACGTTCACAGGTGACTCAGCACCGAGCTGTCTGGAGGGTGTCTAGAAAACGGAATGCATCATTGGCTTTTCATAACAGTTGCTCAGTGACGTACAGCTTACATTTGTCAGGCAAATCCAGTAAAACGTTGTAAAAACTCTCCCCTGCCCATCTCAGCCCAGCCAGGGTTCCAACCTGGAGATAAGTTTCAGAGTAGCAGCCGTGTTAGTCTGTATCCGCAAAAAGAACAGGAGTACTTGTGGCACCTTAGAGACTAACAAATTTATTAGAGCATAAGCTTTCGTGGGCTACAGCCCACTTCTTCGGATGCATATAGAATGGAACATATATTGAGGAGATATATATACACACATACAGAGAGCATGAACAGGTGGGAGTTGTCTTACCAACTCTGAGAGGCCAATTAAGTAAGAGGAAAAAAAAAAAACTTTTGAAGTGATAATCAAGATAGCCCAGTACAGACAGTTTGATAAGAAGTGTGAGAATACTTACAAGGGGAGATAGATTCAATGTTTGTAATGGCTCAGCCATTCCCAGTCCTTATTCAATCCTAAATTGATTGTATCTAGTTTGCATATCAATTCCAGCTCAGCAGTCTCTCGTTGGAGTCTGTTTTTGAAGTTTTTCTTTTGTAAAATAGTACCTGGAGATACTTTCAGGAAAGTCTAAGAGAGTGTAGCAGCATTTGTTCTAATCTGGCTCAGTGGATATTTGATCTAGCCTTCCTGCTCTCACTGAAGGCAATGGGAGTTTCACAAGTGAATTCAGTGGGAGCAGGACTGGGTCTTCACAGAACCGCCCAGGGATTTTGAAGAAAAACGTGTACCTTCCTCTCCCCTCCCCTTTGAGGTGACTTCACAGATGGATTATTTATGTAGTTTCTCTTTTGGAACCCTGTTTTCTTCTGTAACTTGTTCTCTCTACTATTTGAGCTCTTTCTACAGCAGTAAATTACACCTGCCACAGAAGGCTCCTGCTCCAAGCATGTGGTATAAATGTGCACACAACTAATTTCAGGCTGTCTCTATCCAAACGGTGGGAGCTATAAAAATGATACTTTGCACTTACATCGAAAGATCTCAAAGTACTTTATAAGCCTCAGTTAATTAACTAGGTCTCATAACATCCCTGTGAGGTACAGCAGGTGAGCGTTTCCCTGACTTGACAGATAAGAAAAGTGTTTAAAGATTAAAATCTTTGGCTCTATCCTGGACTGAGGATATCAGCTTGAAAAACCCCAGCTTCTGCTCTCTGCACACCCAACCAAATGTTGGCAGCAATCTCCAGATTTACCAGTTGCCACCTAATAGCAGATCTGTTTTTAGAGGAAGCTATCATGTTAGTCATAGAATATCAGGGTTGGAAGGGACCTCAGGAGGTCATCTAGTCCAACCCCCTGCTCAAAGCAGGACAAATCCCCAGACAGATATTTACCCCAGTTCCCTAAATGGCCTCCTCAAAGACTGAGCTCACAACCCTGGGTTTAGGAGGCTAATGCTCAAACCCCTGAGCTATCCCTCCCCCAAGTTCTATCAGTGAACATGGCAGTGAAGGAAGTTGGAGTGTGGCAACTAGGGGACAGTATATAGGTCTCCTTAAGTCAATGCCCTTATTCTGCAGCAGCGATTCATGTTTTTGACTCATGTCCTAAGGAGGTTAATTGGGGAGACAGCGTATGACACTAGGATGTGCTGACACAAGCAGTGGTTCCCTAAAACATGTTAAAATGATCCACGGACTGTTAACACTTGAAAGCTCTGGTATATTGTACCTGAAGAATCCCCCTTCTTTTAAAATGGGCTGGTGACTTTAATGCTGATGACAGATGCTGGATCAACAATCCTGGAGATAGAAGCTCTCTATCTCTGTACAGAACAGAGGTAAGAGTAGCACCACAGATCAAGCTTCCCCCCACACTGTCCTCCTGATATGCTTCCACTCTGACCACCTGGACGTTGGGGCAGTGGGCAGACTACATCTAAGGATAAGGAAAGATTTTATTTTCTAAGGCCATTCAGTACTTGCCCTCTTTATTGGGACACCCAGCAAGTGGGCTCACTATTGCCACTGGTTGTGCTTTTGTGATGTGACAGCTGCCTGTTTGGAATTGTTGTCTCCCAAATTCCTGTCCCATTGATCACCAGATAGTCCAATCATTTCTGATACTGGCAGGATTTGAGGTGGAAACCTTGAGGAGAATGTCTTCTGTGTCTTTAAAAATGAATTCTGTGTCTTTATCAGTCTCCGGTTAGAACTTTCCTGGTTTGGCCAGAACAGCTGCTAAAGTTCTAGAGACCTATCCCAGAAACTTGCAGTCCCTACTAATGTCCTGGTCTCCTGAGAAGAAGTAGATTGGCAGATGTACAGGGTTTTGGGCACTGGGCAAAAATGACTCTTCTGGCCTTGCATTTCCTCATCATCTCACATCAAAATGCTGCCCTGCCCCTAGAGGCTGCCATGACTGCTAGAAGGAGGGGTGGCAAGTGGAATATGGAGTGACCCAGGAGACAGACCTATTCTCTTCCCCTCTGCAGTCATAACTTAGAGCGACCCCAAGAAGGGGAAGAGGTAAGGCTGAAGAAAGCAGCCATGTTTAACTGCTGTACCCAGTTTAGACACCAAGGCTGATGGACAAAACAAGCTACCAGGGAGGACTCCACAGCCTGCCTGAGATTTTAGAGGTACTATCTGCAGGCTGAAATCAAGTCCATAGTGATTTTAAAAAAGGAACTGTTGCTTCTTTACTGTGAGAAAGGTGAAAGAGGCAGCACTGCAGAGCTGTGGGGAGGTGCTAATCTCATAACCCAGAATAACACAGCCCCAGAGCAGCCCCAACTCTCCTTCCCAATCTGAGAGTGGTCTCTTTAAATAAGTTTAAAATCTTGGCAGCTCCAAATTTCCTGAGCCAGTCAATCCACATTGCCTAGTCTCCCATTTCTAAAATTACCACACTGTGACCTTTGGCTCTCCCAAGGAAGGAGCCCCTTTCGTTTCACAGCACTCGGTGTAGAACTAACATGAGTTACAGGACCTCTGTGGAGAACTAACATAAGCTGCAGCTGCAAGATGAATGTCTTATAAGGAAACCACAAAGCATTCAGTTTGTAAGTACAGCAGCCGTGGGATGAGTCGCGTGTTTCCTGCCTGGGGATGGGCTGCTGACAGAATTGGCAGCATCTGCTGCAATGAGAGCGATGAAAGAGGCAGCCTGCACTGCATGAAGGTTGCCCTGAATTGCACTGTGTGGGGCTCATACATCAGGCCTCAGGTGAGGAATAGAAAAGCCAGTCACTGCGAGTCCAGGGCGAGGTTTCCCCTATGTTGTCTCACCCCTTGCTCACATCATCCTGTTTTGCTGGACTGAGAATCTGACTTCACAGCTACCCTAAATTCCCTGACCCACCCTCCCCTTTCTGGCTCATCCTAAAAACTGCCAGGTTGCTGCTGCCTTGATTGTACAAAATACCCTTTCAATGCTCCAGCTGCCTCTTTTGTGTCTGCTCCCCAATTTATAAGAGTTGTTTGTTTTTTGTTTTGTTCTAAAAAGTTGGCTTGGCTAATAAATAATACATTAAATAGTCCAAGAGAATGATGGACTGTAACTATTGTAAAGATAACTGTTAAAGGCTATCATACCCAATTAACAGAAAGCAAATGAAAATTATTAAAGAAAAGCTGCCCTTGAGGTTGGACCAAGCCACCAAATTCAAATCTGGATCCACACTTCAAAGGCCAGTGGTGCTTAGATCCAGGATTTCTAGCCTACCTCTGCTAGAAATAATCAGTGATCTAGCTCACTCCTGTATCTGACTGCAAAGCAACAACAGAAAAGTCATATTTGCTTTTAAAATCTTAGGGTGCCTTTGGGCTCACATTCCACTTCTCTCGTGTTCATTTAAAACCAGATGTGGAGGCCTGACTTCTAAATGCTGGTAAACCAGGAAATGCCTAATCGGGGGGCAGAGGGGAGGAAATCATTCGCTGAAATTTTCAGATGCTTTTATTTCATCTTTCTCCACTTGAAGTTAATTGTGCAAATACAATGCAGCTTTATCTTATGACTTTCCTAAATACCAGGGGTGGGCAAACTTTTTGGCCTGAGGACCACATCAGGTATGGAAATTGTATTGCGGGCCATGAATGCTCATGAAATTGGGGGTGCGGGCTCTGGGGAGGGGCCAGAAATGAGGAGTTCAGGGTGCGTGAGGGGGCTCCGGACTGGGGCAGGGAGTTGGAGTCCGGGGGGAGGGAGGGAGTGAGAGCTCAAACTGGGGGTGTGGGCTCTGGGGTGGGGCTGGGGATGAGGGGTTTGGGGTACAGGACAGGGCTCCAGGCTTGGACCAAGGGATTCGGAGGGTGGGGGGGGGATCAGGGCCTTGGCAGGGAATTGGGGCACGGAAGGGGTGCAGCGGTGCAGGCTCCGAGCAGTGTTTACCTAAAGCAGCTCCTGGAAGTATGTCCCCACTCCGGCTCCTATGTGGAGGCACGGCCAAACAGCTCTGCGCGCTGCCCCATCCGCAGGTGCCACCCCTGCAGCTCCCATTGGCTAGGAACTGCAGCCAATGGGAGCTGCGGGGGCAGCGCCAGCAGATGGGGCAGCACACAGAGCCACCTGGCCACACCTCCACGTACTATGTTGGAGCCCGAGGGGGGGGTCATGCCAGCTGCTTCCTGGGAGCTGCGCAGAGTAGGGCACGCCCTGACCCCGCTCCCCAGCTGGAGTGCTGTAGCGGGGCAAACCCCTGACCCCACTTCCCAGCTGGAGCACCCAAGAGGGGCAAACCCCCAACTCCGCTCCCCAGCAGGAGCTCCCCAGATTAAAAGGTCTGATAGGCCGGATGTGGCCCACGGGCCGTAGTTTGCCCACCCCTGCTATATACTGTGTATCCCTAAAACTCTTGAGAGAAAACACTAGTGGTTGGTCTATGCCAACATTTCCATTGCCAAAGTAGCACTGGTATTAGCCCAATAGCGGGAGAATTCCCTAAAACTTCTCAGGATGTGCCTACAATGAGCTTTTCCTTAAACTGTCTTATAGTTCTACCAGGGTGCTGCTCCAACGTTGGTAGGAATGATGGGAATTCTAGCAGGGATGGCGAGTTGTATGGGCCCGTGGTGCCCCACCTGCCACCCCCGTGCATGTCCCCCGAGCGTCCCTGCCTGCCCTGGGCAGCAGGCAGCCCCTCTGAAGCTCCGCGCTGCGCTCCCTTGCCGGCCACTGCCGGCTACAAGGGAGCAGTGCCGGGGGCAGGCTGAGGTGACTGCTGAGCTTGCAGAGGGAGGAGGCGCATGGCAGCCTCCCCACCCTCCGGCAGGCGACTTCAAGTTGACTCCGGGGTGGGACTTATCCTGGCTGGACCTCCTGAGCAGCAGCCTGGGGGGGCTTGGGTGAGTGTCGTGCCGGGGGGGGGGGGGGCGGGGAGGGACCTCCCCTTCTCCCTCCCTCGGACCTCACTTCTGCACCCCCAAACTCCTGTCCCAACCCCATGCCCCGCAACCCTTCCCGCCCAGCCCAGAGCCCGCACCCAAACTCCATCCCAGAGCCCACACCCCTCCCGCACCCACACTCTCCCAGAGCTGCACCCCAATCCCCTTCCTGCACCCAAACTCGCTCCCAGAGCCTACACCCCCTCCTGCACCCCAAATCCCCTCCTGCACCCAAACTCCCTCAGAGTCTGCACCCCCTCCTGCACCCCAACCTCCTGTTCCAGCCCAGAGCCTGTCCCCAAACTCCGTCCCAGAGTCCGCACCCCTTCCACACCCAAACTTCATCCCAGAGCCTGCACCCCAAACCCTCTCCTGCACCCAAAATCCTTCCCAGAGCCTTAGGCAGGTGTGGGGGATGGGGGTGGGGCTTGGACCCATTCTGGGCACCATCAAAAATTATACAAACCTGCCACCCCTGAATTCTAATGTAGACAGGGCACCAGTGTTTTTTGCCACCAAGTCTAACTCTACTCAGAGCAAATGTAGATGGTATGGTGGTAAAAATGGCAGTGGCGCATTGTCTACATAAGATCTTGTACCACTGCTGTCACTCCATCTGCAGCGGAAGTGGCACAATGGTGGTGAAAAAAAATTTTTTTAATCTGTGTAGATAAGCTCAGCATAGACAAGCTTTTCATGGTCCTGGGCAAGTTCCCCCATTTGGATGTTCACCAGGCTGCTGTGTTTGGGTCCTACCACAATGGGCCCATGTGCTCTTAAGGAGACCTGATGCATGTGCCCCCCACCCCCTCCAATTTGTTGCTTGGCTTTACTCAGCATGCACTCACAGACTGAGCATGCTCAGTAACACTGCTGAAGCCAGCTGCCCTCACTCTCCTTCCCCCCAACAATTGGCAGGCATGGGTCATCTCTGCTCTTAAGATTCCCTCAGTCTGAGTAGGCTCCAACACCCTCTGGCACACTTCCTGGGCACGGACTTTGTTACTCCCTCACAAAGTGGGACCTTGTGGCCCAGCTGCCCTAGGCCCCCAGTACTGTTACTGGGGAGCAGGGCCGGCTTTAGGCCAATTCCCCCGAATCGGGCCCCGCGCCTAAGAGGGCCCCGCGCCCAGTGGCAGGGCCGCCGGGGTGGGGGCAAGTGGCCGAGAATCCCTTCCCTGGCTAGAGGCTCCTTTCTAATTTTTACTCACCCGGCAGCGCTCCGGGTCTTCGGCGGCACTTCAGCGACGGGTCCTTCACTCGCTCTGGGTCTTTGGCAGCACTTCGGCGGCCACCGAAGACCCGGAGCAAGTGAAGGACAAACCGCCGAAGACTAGGAGCGCCGCCCGGTGAGTACAAGCCCCACGTGTTTTTTACGTGTTTTTTTTTTTTTTTTTTTTTTTTCAGTCATCCCTGCCGGGGCCCCGTCAAAACTGTTCGAATCGGGCCCCGCACTTCCTAAAGCCGACCCTGGGGGGAGTCTGGGGGTCAGCAACTTAAACACACCTTTTCATAGACCTCCACCCCTGTGGGTACTTTGGTTACAGTCTACTTCTCCAGGGACATGTGATACCTGAATCACATAACACATAGACTTTGCAAAGGTTTCTAACACAATTCTAGATCTAGACAAAAAATAAAACACCTGTATGCATTTCCCTACCTGTTTCCTTACCACTCTTGAGTTTTTGTCACAGTCTTTAGTATGTCCAAGATCTGTTCCCCACACTGCACATGACTTCCTCTACAAATCACAGAATCTCTCTCTTTCTTATATCCAGTTTCTTTTAACCTTGACTGGTGCCACAGTCCGAAAAGGTCCCTCTGGTATGAAAACATGTACCTTTTGTTCCTATCTCTTGTCGCAAGCCTTCTTAATGTTTTAAAACCTTTTCTCTGACATGTCCTCTGTCCCTTTGTTATCCTGTTTGGGGATTTTCCACTCTCCATTTCTCCTTCCCTGCAGCTGGCTGAACTTGTTTTCCAGCTCAGGCATCCTCTTTAGCATACCTATTGTTTGGCCATAGCACAGTTCAACGACTTCTTTTGTTTATTCTTCCAGACAGGGTGGGTGGTACATTTCAAGAACCTTGTTATCCCATGGCTGACTCACTTCACACAGAGGCATTCAGTGATACAGCAATTTACTAAAATTAACCATAATTAAAATTAACCAGAATTCATAAACTCTATATAGATAGTCCCCACAATGTCACACAAGGCCTTGCACGACAGCAGCAGGTGAGAGACTCTAAAACTTTGCTTTTATATGCTAGTGAATTGCACCATTGCAACTTGGCTCATTTCAAACTTTTGTTAGCTATATTGATCCCCAGTTGGAGAGGTACAGTACCAACGTGGGGCCAGATTCTCAGCTGGTGTATGTGCCTTAAAAGATTGCTTATCCAAACCTGATGAAAGCTTTTCTGAATCTAAACTGGACTTCTGCAATGCCCACCATTCCTCTAATTCTCCATCTCTTCAATTGTCTACCTTCTTTCTAAACTTATCTTTCTCCTTTTAACTCTTAAGATGTCTGCCTACAGGATTTTGGCATTCCAAGCCCTTGCCATGTCTGTAACACGTAACATGCCAGACACAAGAGTGCTTGACATGTATTGTGCACTGGGCCAGTGCAGCACTAGTTTATGCGGTAAGCACTGGTGGCGTAGAGCCACAGTTGCAATAGAACTTTCCAGCACAGTCCCACAATGCTCCTTCATCTCCTTCTGTAACAAGTCAGTTCAGTGTGCAGTGTCTCCTGCACTCTTGATTACTGAAGTTGTAGTAGTTCAAAGCAAAATAATCTTACATCTACAAGTTTTCTATTTCACGAGGTGCAATGCAGGCAATCTCAAAGGTTTTGTTGAAGACCTGCAATCCAATACCAAAGCAATTTCATTTTACAAAATTCCAATTATACATTGGAAAATGCTAACTTACTCTGTTCACATGTTAAACCAAAACAAAGATCCCATGTGGATCAGCTCATCAACTGGTCTAAATCAGCAACCTTCCATTGATTTCAGGAATAGCCAGAGCACAATTGTGTTCTGGCCAAGCCCCTTGCAGTGGCAAATCATAGAGCCATTAGGCCAGCTTTGTACCATGAGGGGACTCAATCTATGAGAAGGGATTTCCCCAATGGCCAGTTCCACCAGATTTATGGCTCCTTTATGCCAGTAGCCCTGTTGTAAAAAGGTCATAGTACAATGGAGAATTTGGCCCTTACATTGTAATCTCCTTAGGCCAGATAATTAATTATTTGTGACTTAAATAGCAACAGACATGCTGTCAGCACTTATCTCTAATCTTTCTAAGGTCTGGATGGCTATTTATTCTGGCTAGTGGCTAATTGAAACCAAATCATCAGTTCCAAACTTTCAGTAAGTTTCAAGGTAATGAGGGACAGGATACCAAAGTTTTCAAGGTGACCTTTTGCCATTAGCACATTATTGCATGAGCTTAGTTATATGGATCAATAATCTTTCTGCTCAGGGTAATGTGAAAGTAATTCATATTAATAGCCCCAACGCCTCTCCTTTCTTCATCACATTAATTACATACATTTGCTGACTTTAGCTTTACTCTTTACTAAGATACACTTGCTATAACTAGAAGTGGAGTAAATCACAGTGGAGATGCTGCAGTGCCCCGTAGCTTGGGACCCACCAAAGTGTGGTAGTTACTGTCAGCCATGTTAATAAATGTATGATGATTTTAAACTTCAGTTCACTCTGAGGAGACACTCTTAAGCTTTCATTTGGCTGTGTTCTAACAAGTCACTGTCTGTGGAAAACAAAAGACTGAGACACAAGCCACAACATGCTACACTGTGGGATACAGTAAAATTTGCTTAATTGGGACACCTAGGTAGACAGCCTAGAGAAAAAAGGCTGGGATAAATAGCATCATGGGGTTCTATGTTTGAGTGTCACTGATTCCGTGCAAAATACACTCTGTTAACAACTAAAAAGATGGGAGTGGGGGTCAGGAGCGTGGTTTAACGGCCAGCCCTTCACAGTCAAACTGGAATATGAACATAAAGCTGGGTTCTTTCTGCCTGATAGATTATAACCAGTAATAAAGATTCTATTCTAAATGTTACACTTGTGCATCCTCATTGGTCTTGCAATTGCCATCTGGGGCCAATGCAGAACAGCTTGTCCCCCACTCAGGGACCAAAATAAATGGTCTGATTTTCAGAAGTGCTCAGCATGTTAAGAGCTTTGCTTTTGTGAAAAATCTGACCATAAACATCACATTATGTGCTGAGCACTTTTGCAAAGCTGGTGCCATGTTAAAAGTGCAGTTGACAATGCATGAGGCAAAAATGACTCGCAAAGCTGGGTTGATGCTATAATAATAAAAGGGATAAAAGTAGTAGATTTTTTTTTTTTGTCACTAAAGTCAGCAGACATGACACTGAATACACAGAGGGAGAAGATCCAATGAGCAAGCTGTTGCTAATCTATTTTTACACAATAACTATTCAAAGCAAAACCAGCCTTTTAACAGAAGAAATCACTTGGATGAGGGGAAGGCCTAATATTTATACTGAATCCAAATACAGAATGAAAACGATACTTGCTGCTTTTCATCTTTGATAGCTTTCTTCTTCATTTTGGAGCACAAAACATCATCTCTCATTTGCTGGACACTAACAGAATGTGCCCCATTGAACAGAATTTATGCTACTTTTATCCCAATTAAACAGTAGTCATGCTTGTTGCTATCAGTGCGCTTAATTAATTCCTTGGGAGTTGTGCCAGTAAAATGCAGTGTATTGTAATGTCTTTTTTTCTGGCAGACTACAGCTTTCTAAAATGGAAAAAAATTCTATGTAAGGGAATTGGACTTAAAACTTACTAAGCCAAATACAGCTCTATCCTGCCTCTTCAATAAATAAATACCTCTGTGTCTTAGGTACTTATTTGGACCCCATAACCATATTATCGGTTCTGTAGCATCACTTGATGGACCTATTTTTTCTCTTTTATGTCTTTTTGCAAAGTCCATGTCATTCAGAGTCTATATCTTGGTCTAAATGCCCAAAAGTTTCTTTTTCTCTTATAAAATATTGATTCCAGCAGTTTGGCAATTAGAAACAGAGTCTGTAGTTATCTGTGGGTGTAACAAACCCAAAAGTTCCAAGGCATTAGAATCTTCCTACGTTTTTTTTCCATAAATTGTATTGTTTTTTTCAGCATCTAAACTTCCATTTAATAAGAGAGAGAAATTTAGCCTTTATTGTGACTAAACTAATCTTTAAAATGTAACTGAAGACTCCTCCTCCTTCTGAATGTCCAGAGAAACTGAAACAACAGCAGCAAGAGCAGTGGGAATTCCCTCCATTCAGCTTAACTCTGAGATCCAGTTATTACCATTAGCATTTAAGTACGAGCATTGTTAACCATTTCAAGACTGACCATCATATGAAATCCAGCTTTACCAGTTGGTCATACTTGCTATGTCCTGATGTCCTAACTCAAAGGGACTTTGGAAAGGAAAAGGGCTTCAAGTTTTGGCTCTGCTAGGAGTTTATTATTTGATCAGGTTGCCTTTTAATTACTTATATAATAGTTAATGTCCTTTAAAAATTAACATGAAGCTGGTGTTTATGGTACCAATCGCCAAAACTTGTTTGACTTTTGCAGTGCAGCATTTGTGATTGTGTGAGTTTTCTATACAATGATACAATAGCAGATCACTTAAATGAGATAATAAATATTTTTGATTAGCTACATTGTTTTTGTTGCAATGTTAGCTAGCACTATAATATTCTCAAACAAAAATATTTGTATTAAAAAAGGATTGTGTGCCTAACTGCTTTCTGCCCCCTCCTCCCCCCCAAAAAATTTGTTTCCTGAAACTTCTAAACATTCAAAGACAAAACAAAAATCACTACAGAGGCTGAAAATGATCAGTTAAGGGATCCAGCCAGTTCCTTACTTCTATAACTGCAACTCATTTCTACTGCCCATACAACCTTAACTTTATCCCCTTGTACCTATAAAAATCATGAGGTGTGTCAATCTGGTCACCAAGAAATTGAGGCACACCAAGTTAGTGAATATGTTTGAAAATGAAGGTGTGCATTGTATGGTCCCACGGAAGAGAACACTGCTCCAACAGGTCTTATGAGGCCCACCACGCCAGGGCTCCCTTTCTGTGGACTTTAGCAAGTTTGTAGAAAATTTCCTTGGACTAGTTCTCATAGTGCCGCTTCCTAGGTGTAGCACAGTGAGCGCACTCAGTCGCTCTGAGTTACAATGTTAGAAATGTTATGACAGCTGTCACCACGTGGTGCTATTAAACGTAGTCGCCCAAGTTCTTAGCATGTGAGCAAATTTTGACTCTTGGAAAGAAACACTGATTTGGGGTTATGTAAAGTTTTGAACAGAGACAGCTTGGGGACTGGGGGAGTTTGCCCTCTGCCTTTTACTCTGGTTAGAGTCAATTCTTGAGAAAAAAATTGCTTCCTGGAAAGCAGACGGCGTTGGGCTGAGATTCCTAGAAGAAGGGCTTTCCCTGTGTGCTGTTTGACCATTTCCTTTCAGGACTGGTGTAAATAAAGCAAACTGCATTTAAAATAAACCCATATCACTGATCTCTTCTCCCCTGGGGAGCCAACCTGCAAGGCCCTGGCACTTGCTAGCACTCAACAGAGGTGCAACATTGGTGTAAGAAGGGAAAACAGTATTTATTCGACAGTTGTCTCCAATGAGCACCATATATAAATAAATAAATAAATGCACATTTACCATCCAGAGTTGTTAAAGATCCCAAGATATTTACAGTATTCCTATTCTGTGTATAGGAAATACCACAAATAGCATGTTGGGCTTCTTGCTGGTGCCCACACTTCAAGAACTGTAAATAATAAAATGGGACAGCAGTGCAAATAAACAAGGTTAAACAGAAACACTTGACTAGAGATTGTATATTCTTCCAGTTACATCTAATCATTTTAAAAAATCATATGCCATAAATCTGTTCAAACCAAGTATTCACTCAGATCAGTATTTTTCCAGGACCCTTCTACTCCTGAGTATCTAGGAAGCAGTCATTGTCATTCATTCATTCATTCCCTTCCTTACCTCAGCTGCCTGTCTGTATCACTGGTCATTTTCTGGTCTTAGTAATATTGCCAGTTCTCTCCACCCCACAGCCTTATCCTCTCTGTGCTACCAAAAAAATAGAAAAAGACTAATGGTGTCCTTTAATCATAGCAAAAATTGCCATTCGACTTCCAAACGTAAAACAAGATGGTTGTTGCCCTGAGTGGTGATTGGTGCTTAGATGGATGATAGTACCAGGGAATAGTTTTTAATAACCAGGTGATTAAAGGGTTCCAGCTGGAACAGATTTGCCAGAAGCATGGACAGGACATAATTTAACTAAAATAGTTTTGAAAGTCATTGTCAATATAAGGTCATGTGATCAGGTTACAGTTTAGGCTTGAGAATGGATTTCATAAACCATGTTAGTGACACTCTGCCCTGTTCACACCAGGGGCAAAACTGCTAGCTGAGATCATATTTTAAAATGGTGTGTGTGTGTGTGTGTGTGTGTGAGTGTGAATGAGTGAGTGAATGAAATGTGGCTGATACTCTCCAGAACTTGTTGCAACAGTGATGGGACCTTACTTTGTCATCCCATCTGCTCAGGCAGCCTGCAGCAAGGCACTGGAGCAGTTTGTCTGTTTTGTAACTCTCCAATAACATATCAACTTTTTTTTTTTTAAATGGCAGTAATTACAAATGTAACTTCTTAAAGTATCAAGAACCCCAACGTTTGGGATAGTATGTTTCTCCCTCAGGGAAGGTTCCTGCAAACTCTGAGGACTTGTCCCTTTCTTCCCATCCTCCTCCCTCTTTAACGTCTCCTAGTTTCATAGCAAGTATCCACCCAGAAAAGGAGGGATGGACACTGTTCCTTTTGAAGCTGTCAGCACCACTCCTTGTGTTGGCTACAGTGGGTTGCTAGATAGAAAGACAGAAAGTGTTTCTTTTCCTGTTATTTTCCTTGCATGCATCCTACACATGTAGTATTCTAGCCCCTACCAGCCTAGGAGTGAGGGAATTATTCTGGGTCACTTTTAAGCATCAAAGGGACAGGAATGAGAAGTTTTAAGATTTTATTTTGTTTTTCGAAGTTGATCAAAAGGCCTGAGCTGTTCCCTTTCTGACACAGGTTTGTTTTGTTTTTGTTTTTAAACAATAACTGTCCGGCAGAAATGCTGACTGGTGCTGAAAATGTTTTTAAGTGGAGCCAAAGTCTACTGGGAGGGTGAGGAAAATATGCATGTGTGAAGAGGGGAGCTGAGAGAAGAGTGGACATAGAGAGGACATAGAGAGAAATGTGTGTTGACGTTTACCAAAAAGGCTGTCTCTTTAGTTTTGGCAGGGCAGAGAGTACAAAGTCAGTAACTCGGGGGTGGGGGTTTGGTTTTTAGATGATTTAGTTTAGTGGTAAAGTAATGATCCTTACCCCTTAAAAATGAGAAAGCAGCTAGAAGGGCGTGCTCTGAGGGTGAAGTGTTCCTTGGAGGAATTTGTGTGGGAGTGGGACAAAGAGTTAGTTGACATGTTGGAACAGAATAGAGGTGGACTGAATTCCAGTCAGTGTTGAATTCCTCAAAAGCAGGGACCCTGAAAGCTTCTGACGTTATGGGCAATCTCACCTGGGAACTAATGGAATAGCAGGCTTTTTTCAATCCTGTTCCAAAATTCTCTTGTTAATAGTGATTCCTTGGCTACTGAAAACCACCAGGAATGGAATCCAAACAAAAAAGCCTACTCAAATACTCATGGAAAAATACTGACCCAAAAGTCTGGCTCCTAAATTCTTAAGTGTCTCTAGAATATACCAGTTTCTGACTGCTGGCTTGTTGCTCCTCTTGTCTTGAACCCCCTTCACCACCACCCTCGCCAGGGAAGGTCATATCTAATGTTTTAGAGCAAAACAGTAAACACATTCAGCCCTGTGTGGAATCCTCCAACCCAGCCAAGCCTTTCTAAAGAGAAGATCCTGGCCTCTCTGTTTAGCCTGATCCTCATGTCAGCATTGTTAAGTGCCTGTTACTACCACTAAGCCAATCATGTGCCTCCAAGTAATTATCTCAGGCCCACTGCAGCACAAGAACAACTCTGTTTGTGGCTTCTTGTTGTCCCAGTGTAGAGCTAAATAAAACCTTTTCAATTAAAGAGCCTCTGACTCTTCCCAGAAAAGCGGTAACACCATTCTGTCTCCATACACTCCCTGAATTTTTTTCTCCCCTGTTTTTAATAGGAAAGGGACATTTTGTTATAAATAGGATTGTTTCAAAAGCATTCACTTGCTCCTTGTGTTTATCCTCCACTGATGCCAGATTCCTGTCTGTGCCATTGGAATCACTTCCATAGCATCCACTTCAGACTGAAAGCTCTTTGGTCAGTACCCAGTACCAATGGGGCCCTGATCCAGGTTGGAGTCTCTGGGGGCTATTATAAAACAAATAAACAATATCAGATTTCTCAGTGACCAAATATACTCATGCTGCAGGAGCAGATGAGCACCTAAAGAACAGTGAGCCTGGGCTAGATTCACCCCCGTAGACACGGGGGAATGCAAATTACACTACCTTGTGTCCAAGAGCACAGTTTTGCCCTAGGAGTCAATCAGACTATGGGGAGGGGGTGCATTGATACCCCAGCCTACTTCTCCCAAGGGTTCTATCAGAGGGCAGCAGCTTCGAATTGCAGACATGCTTCTGTGAGCGTGCTAGCAGTGGAGGGTCCCTCAGAGCCAGTCTGCCTGGTCTCACCCTCTCCTGAGATGACCTGGCCACCCATTTCTGACCCCGAAAATGAGCCAAGGATGGTATACGTGCAGCTTGTGTCTCTGTGATATCCTCTTTAAGAGGACTCTCTGATGCCAGGATGCTGCAGTGTAAGGGGTGAATCTGGCCCCCTGCTTCTAGACAAATGTTCTAGAAATAGGAAAGGAGAGAGATTGTCAGTCTGATGTAGAAGCTGGAATATTGTGTGTGTGTGTGTGTGAGAGAGAGAGAGAGAGAGAGTTCTCTATGAAGCCTCAACAATTCTGTAAAAAGCTGTTGTTTTAAATATGCTTACTGCATGTTTCAGGCTGGCAGAACTGACATTGAATTCCCATTACATGCCTTCTTCTGTAACCAAACATCCTAAGGAAGGATCCTGCAAGGTCAGATCTTTATGTGCCTGCAGAAAGGCCAAAAGAAGGTTTAAATGTTCAAGTCTGTGGTTTTGGGGGCTGGCATTAAGGAGCTCCCCATGTGTCAAAACAGCTCTTCGCAGCTCACCATCTGGGGGAGGGGGACATGTGGGTGTGTTTGGGAAGATAGCAGTGGCTGGCTTAGTGGCTCTGTGCACTGCTATGACCCCCAGAGGAGAGAAGGAGCAGGACACATCTGTTTGTCTCCATAATCAAGGCTAGCTGAGCAGGTCCCCAACCTACCAGTTGTCTCAAGGTTACTCAAGTGCTATAGAGAACCATTTCAACACTTGCTGAATTGCAGCTGGGCCTGGTTTATGTTGATGAGATCTGGATTGGACAGGAGGGACGGTTTTGCTATTGACTTAATTGGGAGCAGGATTGGGCCCTGTGTCTCATGTTTGATTACTTTTTGTATTCCCTCTCTCCCCTGCAACAGTCCAGGCATTGGTTCCAATGAGAAATTAAATATTCACGGGAGAATACTGAAGGAAAGAGCTACAGTGAAAAAACAGCTGCACAGTGCCTAGATTTCCAAACATCGTTTTTGGACAAGGCTGAGAAGAAGCCAGGGTTCTGGGTTCCTAAATATATCAAGGTTTTAGTTATGCAGCCGCAACTCAAGGAGGCCCCATTTCTTCCCAAACAACTTTCCACTGCGGCAGACTACCCCCAACTCTAGCCTGCAGTTGTCTTCTGTGGAGAGGCTTGGTGTCCTCTAATTCCTGTCCGACCGTGGCATCTTCAAGAAGGAGCACCAGACCTCTTCCCTGTTCTGATGTCTTTAGGGAGCTCCCATACATTCTCTCCATAGGGGTTGAGAGCATCTCCCCATGCTCTTCATTGGGGTTGAGGGCTCCAGGCTTCTTCTCATCTCTCTCTCTCTCCAGGATTTGAAGAAGTTGGGTTTTTTCCCCCTACCCTGCATCTCCCTCCCCATGCATTCCCATCTCCTGGTGAAGCCCTAAAGATTCCTTTCCCTTTCGCCATCCCTGAGAAATCAATAACCATCTCCCAAATCTCACCTGTGCTGCTGACTGATCCCAGCAGCCTCTCAAGACTGCACCATCGCTGCCTTCTGTGGCATGTGTAACGCAGACAGACCCTGGTCATTGGCGGGCAGGATCGAACCTAGGCGGCCTCTGGAGCTTAGTGCATGAGCCTCTACCACATGAGCTAAAAGCCAACTGGCTGTTAGGTAAGGCTGTAGAGCAGACTCAATCTCTCTCTCTCTCTCTCTCTCTCTTGCTCTCTAAGTGGTCTCGGTGTCACTAGATGGGACAGAACACCACACCCAGGAGTTACACATGCACAACAATCCCATTAAAGAACACTCATCTCTCTCTTATTCTCCCCACTTTGGCTGGGACATCAGAGAGCAAGGACCATTTGTAAAAACTTGGGACTACCCTGGCCAAACTGAGATTTGGCACCTATGCAGCTGTAATGGAAGTAACTTTTAGGACTCTCTAAGTAGCTTCTAAATAGTACCAATACAATAGGTTTCCTCAGTGGCATGCTGATCAGTATAAGTACAGAAGAAACATAATGATGATGAACACAGTAGTTCCAAAGTGACCAGCACTGTATTTGGACGGTCAAACCAGCTTTTTAACTCAGAACTAGTGCTGATTCTAGAGTTTTTGCTGTCCCTACCGGTCACTCATACTATAGTCACTAAATATTTTGCTGACCGTAATATTTTATTATCTGAAGCAATCCCATCTTGCTTCTATGACCAATCTAGCCCAGCCCTGAACCTCTGACCCATATGACTCTTCCAGAAATGAAACAAAAGCCAAAATCTGGAGAGTTTTACTTAATCTCCTCTGATTCAGCAGATTCTGAAAAGAACAACATCTAAACTTGGGTTGCTTATGTGCTCCAAAGTGGACATGGTTTGTCACTGCATGGGATTTTAGAGTAGATGGCTTTGTACAAAACAACCTCAGAGAGACTCTTTTATAAGGTGAAATAAAAGGATGCAGCAAATAATTCACCATTTGAACCTTGTTTGGTCGAGGTTTCTGATGCTTCCAACCTTCCCTACGTTCTCTTGGTACATGCATAATTTAACCTCATCACCATTTCAGCTGAACCAGTTGGAGACCCACATGAAGATGAATTAAAAGTTTTGTAGGGTTGTTCAAATGGGGTTAAAAAAAACCAACCCAAAACGAGGCCCCAAAGGGACGCCCCAGCAATAATTCTGGCAGACAATGAGAATCTTAAGAATGCACGAGCACATGGCCTCCAGAATTTTCTGCCAGGCTACTGGTTAGTCCCTTTGGCTCAGATTTTTAAAAGTATTTATGCATTGCTCTGCTCTGCTTAGAGACTCAGTCATTTTTTTTTAAAATGAAACATAAGTTCCTATGTCAATTAGGCATTCTCATAGTAAGCATAGCAATGCCTAAATACTTTAAAAGTCAGTTGTTTTCAGTGTTGTTGTAGCCATGTTGGTCCCAGGATATTAGAGACATGTTTCTGCTGGTGAAAGAGACAAGCTTTCGACCTTACAAAGACCTCTCCTTCAGGTCTGGGAAAGGCACTCTCATTTCCCAGACCTGAAGAAGAGTTCTGTGTGGCTTGAAAGCTTGTCTCTTTCACCAGTACAAGTTGGTCCAATAAAAAATATTACCTCACCCACCTTGTCTCTTCAAAAATGTAGGCCTTTGTGACTAGAAGTTTTATACTTCATGGGCACAGAGGCAAGTAAGGTCCTATGTATGCTGATTATGGACACTGGGTTAGCATCTCTCTGGAGTCCTCTCTAGAGTTCTCATTAGAAAAGTGGTAATATGGTTTGCCAGAGACAAACTATGCTATAGATCATTTTACGTGGTAATAGTAATTAATGGAGATATCCTATCTCCTAGAGCTGGAAGGGACCTTGAAAGGTCATCAAGTCCAGCCCCCTGCCTTCACTAGCAGGACCAAGTACTGATTTTGCCCCAGATCCCTAAGTAGCCCCCTCAAAGATTAAACTCACAACCGTGGGTTTAGCAGGCCAATGCTCAAACCACTGAGCTATCCCTTCCCCTGATGGTAAACCATGCTATAAACAGCTAGAATGATTGGACATCACTTATACTGGCCAGGGAACCTCTGTTAGAACTCTTTTAGTAGGAACTATATCAAAACTAGAGGTGGGCCTGATCCAAACATTCTTTAAGAATTTTCCTATAGATATCCAATCTATGTAATGGGCAGAACCAAAATTCTAGATCTCTGGGGAAGTTTGGGTCAAGATCCTGATCTGGGCATCATGGCTTAATCCCATCTCTAGTTTCATTTAAACATTGTTCTCTAGAAAGATGCCAGCACAGGTTCAACCCTTGATGTGGACAGGGCTTTGAAGTTTGTTAGGCCAAGGGAATGGGCAGGGGAGAAGGGGATAAATTCACATGATGGAAAAGAAGAGAAAGACTAAGCTTATCCTTATCACTATCCAGATACAAGTCTTTTATCTGACTGTGAAAAGGATTGTTGACAGAAGACAAAATGC
The DNA here is from genome assembly GCF_027887155.1 of Malaclemys terrapin pileata. NCBI lineage: Eukaryota > Metazoa > Chordata > Testudines > Emydidae > Malaclemys > Malaclemys terrapin. Next base: position 87,674,863 of record NC_071511.1, on the reverse strand, counting down.
TGTTGACAAGATAACAAGACCCAGGATAATGTTCCTTGGAACAGTTAAAGATATAAATATATAGCTTTTAAGACCAGGTCTATATATCTTAGTGTTTTATAGTATTTTAAATGGATGTTAAAACAAAGCATCCAGAGGTTAGTCATCCAGAACTTATACTCACCACTGCTGTCATTTAGAAAATCAGAGGTGAAGTAGTGAGTAAAGGACTTGCTGGGGAAGAGGCTGTTATAGACAATGAAAATACTTAATTGATTCTAGGGCTATTCAGGGGAGAGAATTTCCCTGTAACATAAACATGGCCCTTTCTGTTCTTTTCCCACCATGTGGATGTGTTAAAGAGTCACCTATGCTCCGCCTCCTCCATAAAAATAAAATTCCCAAATCCCAATCGGCTTTTTGACAAATTGTTGTTTTCCTATAACTAGTCAACTAATATCTATTCTCAACAAATCAATATATTTTAGTAGCCACTTGAAGAGAGTTTTTTTATTTTGTGCAGTACAGTAGCTTGCAGAAGGGATGTGTAGGGGCCTGTGAGTAAGGGAATTTATGCTGCTTTATACCTAAGTATCAGATATACTGGTATAGCACAATGGTTACTAAGGTGGTACAGAATTCATACTTTTGTTGCTATATACACACACTGTGGCTGAGTGAGATTAATGGCTTCATCTAGCAGCAGTGTAACATTTCGAGGGTCTGTCCATATTTACACTTTTCTAACCTTTTATTTTATTGATTTTTTTTTAGGAGTTTATAACTCCACTGTTTAAATGTGTCTTGCTGACCTGGGAAATATGGCTTTTTTATTACTTTTTACACAGATGTAATCAAACTTGCTATTTTTGCCCGTCACCTAACTTTAAAGAAATAATTTGGCTTAATTTCTCTGTTATTGTTTTTTTAAAAACTGAAATGATAGTCTGTTAGTCACTGATGGACTGGAGCTTTTGGGTGCTGCAAGGATCTTGGAGCAGAGCATGCTTCTACAGATCAAGTGCAGTACAATACCTTAGTACGTAGGGACGGTTTATCTCTGAATGTCCTGGAGTCTGTGGTTCAAGTCAACACCTTTCTTTTTTTCCTTTCTTCTAAATCTTCATGTACAGCAGCATCTGCAACAAAGTTGTAATACATACAAAATCTCATAATTGTTTTCTGGACACTTATTTGGGAATCATAGTCAGTCTGAGAGATCAGTTGACAATATGTCTCCTTCCAGTGGTTTGGTGGGGTAGGAGATCAATGTTAGAAGAGGGTTCATTCTTCAATAAAACTACATCCCTTTGTATATGAGTGAGAATTTTTTCTTGAGTTAATAATAATTTCTTCACACAATGTACAGTCAACCTGTGGAACTCCTTGCCAGAGGATGTTGTGAAAGCCAAGACTATAACAGGGTTCAAAAAAGAACTAGATAAATTCATGGAGGATAGGTCTATCAATGGCTATTAGCCAGGATGGGCAGGGATGGTGTCCCTAGCCTCTGTTTTTCAGAAGCTGGGAGTGGGCGACAAGGAGTGGATCACTTGATGATTTCCTGTTCTGTTCATTCCCTCGGGGCACCTGCATTGGCCACTATCAGAAGACAGGATACTAGGCTAGATAGACCTTTGTTCTGACCCAGTATGGCCGTTCTTATGTTCTGTTTAGAACCAAGCACTGTGAGGGGAGGGAAAAGATCCTTTGGTATGTTCAGGCTACTTTACAGTGTTCTGATGTAACAAAGCAGCCTTAAACTCACTCATTTGGCCTGGGAAGATGCTGACAGCTCAGGGGTTTCGTCCATGGGTGAAGGGCAGTTGTAGTGGCTCCTATGCCACCTTCCCTCAGGGCTGCCTTGCATAGACATAATGGCTGGATTGCCATTACATGTTACTGATCCCAAGGTGCCAGAATTGTCTGTGAGGTCCATAGGCAGTTGAATACCAAATAAAGTACACTGTTCTTCTCCTTCCTGTGGCACTCAGTGATTTAACTTTATACCAGTGTATTTGGTAATGGATAGAAAATTATATTGACACACATCATCATCATCATTTTGAGTCCTGCTTTTAGTTTTTGATCACATATCTAAAAGAACACAGAATTAGATTCCAGAGAAGGACAATAAGAGGCATAGGAGAAAAGAATTGCATAGTCTGGAGTTAGTAATAACACTCATATCGCGCTTTTCATCTTCAAAGTGCTGTGCAAATATTAATGAATTAATCCTCACAACAGCTTTTGAGGTATGGTGGTTTATCCCATTTTACAGACAGTGAAACTGAGAAAGGGAAGTTAAGTGATCTACCCAAGACCAAAGAGGGAGTCTGTGTTAAAGCCAGAATTGCAACTCAGGAGTTCGTGGTTCCTTACCACACCACACCTGTTCCTGAGATACCAGGATTGTTTGTTTAGTTTGGAAAGAGGAGGTGGAATCAGCTACATGACATAGGTATATCAAATAATGAGTAATGTAGATTCAAACAAAGAACTTGCTTGATCTATAGGTTAATAATGAATGAGCTGTAGCACAATTGTTCACTGTAGAAAAGGCACTCTCAACTAAACAGAATACATTGTGGTGTGCAAAACAATCAAAAAAGAGGCAAATAAATACATCCCATAGAGAAGGAAAAATCAGTTAATTAAAAAAAGTCTTTAACTGTCTGAGAGGGAGAAGCATCTTTGAGAATGATGGGCTACACTCCACCCAAAAGGCATCTCATTTGCTTGTTTACAATAAAGGGCCCTGTGTGCTGGGGACAATTAATACCCATGGGAGGCTTGCTCACTCTACCTGAACAGAACAGCATGCTCCTATAAGTAAGCAAGTAACTGCTTTCCTCCGAGGGCACGCACACACATACAGACTTTCATATTTTGTATTCAAAGTTCTTGGCTCGGGTTCACTAGCAGCTGGTGCTAGCCATTCATCTCCCTGCCTATGTCACAGAGCTGGAGGAGGTTGCTCTAGCACTGCTGCCCCCGGGGCAGCTGCACGTCGCTCCCATAAAAAGAGAAGGCAGATTAATTGAAAAACTTGGAGGGTTGGGGGGTGATACATCACCAAAAGGATTCCCTCCTCAACACAACCATGCACCATATATTTAGTGCACACGATTAAGTTTCCTTAAAGCTGAAGGCTCCTTTAGTGAATAAGGATAAATGATTTCTTTGGGGCACTCCCTCGCTTCAGAGGCTGAGCTGCAACTTCAAAGCACTTGCCTGTTCAACAATTTTTAAAGTGCTAGCGGGAGCTCCACTAGCCTGAGTCTATCCACCCAGCTGGGAGGCTTGCTCCAGAGTGCTGTGTAAACATACCTAATGCCAAAGATCATAAAGAAGAAATTGGCTTGAGAACTGTATTCAGCAAACATATCTTAAAACATTTTACAGAAACCCTCTATTTAAAAATTATTCTGCTAATGAGCCATCCACTTTCTGCACTGTTTCTCCTTTTTTCTTTACCACCAAGAATATCTTCCCTTCCACAAATACACACAAAGTGGAAATACTTTCTGGCCTTTAGCCAGAAAAATCAAAACTGAGGCAAAACATTCCAACCTCAATCCCCACTGCTCTGAAAGGGAGCCTCAAAAGGAAAGAGAAAAAAACCACTTGTAGTGATATTGTACCTGTTCTTGGCATCCAGGCATCTTTGTATCAGCCCCTGCTGTAGTGCAGTGAATAGCATAATTTTTACTGATAAATAGTTGCACTATAGACTTGGCTGTGTTATGTGAAAGGAAAATCTGTAAAACCACAGGACTGTAGTATGTAGTTTCGACCAGAGTGTAGGCAGGGCCTTGTTTAGCTCACAATACACAGTCCAATCAGAGGCATACAGACAGGTTGTCTAGTTAATCTTGATTTTAATCATATCTGTTTTCCAGATACACTGTCAAAATCAGCCAGGTTGGTCAATTTTAACACACCTACATAAATCATCAGATCATGCAGTGGATTACTAATCATGAATCAAGGCCCGAGACAATCGTATGTGTTTTCATGTTGTCATCAGCCATTACATAACTGATGGGTAGGTTTCTCTGAAGGTTTTTTTATGTATCTATATACAGTATTTAATAGTTCTTTCATTCTCTATGCCTGATAAGAATCTAGCAATAGTTGCCATATGTAATCCTTAACTGATATATAATAAACTCCTGTCAAATCAAGATTGGATGTCTTTCTAAAAGAAATAGTCTCATTCAGTCACAAGTTGGGCTTGATGCAGGAATCACTGGGTGAGATCTATAGCTTGTTTTATGCAGATTAGATTAGATGATCATAATGGTTTCTTTTAGCCGTAAAAATCTATGAATCAATTAAAGTACAGAGTGAACACTGTTAAATCTCTACAGTAGCCTCACATAGAGGATTAGAATTTAGTCTTAGGCAGCACCTTTTCATTAAGGTATCACAAAGAGCTTTAGTGCATTAGATATTGGTAGTGCAAGAGCTATGCAGACATATGCAGCAATAACTATGAGCTCACATATAGCCTTGGATGCTACATTTTTGGGGGAGAAGACTAGAGAGAAGTTGTGAGGCAGCACTTTCAATCTCTTTATCTAAAGGGGGAAAAGGCAACATGTCCCCTTTCCCCTGGACATAGTGGGTAGACACAGCATTAGCCACCACTGCCCACCCACCCCACTAGCAAAGGACCCTCCCTCTCTCTCATTTCTCCAGAAGCTGTTGTCTTTCTTATCCAGTGCTGCAGACAATCTGTCACCTGCACAGCTGCTACAACTGAGGGGAGTGTTCAGACTGTGATGTGTAAGTTATGCCGTATCCCTACAGCTGCTGCTTGAAAGGAAAAAGGAGAAAGTGGGAGCACTTATCTCTCCCCTCCTCCCACCCCTTCTAGCAGTTACAAAGGGAATCTCAGCTCAGTGGCTTATCTATAGGAAAGCACCTCACAGTGCTTAAACCTTGACATAGTGCTTAAAATTCAGATGGGAGCTGGTCACCAATTCAAGCTTGGGGTCCCAGCATTGCTAATGTTGGTGGAACCAGTGTAGGCCAAGCCTACCAGTGTAGCATCCTTTCCCAAATTCTGCAATGTCAGAATTACTATCATTATTATTTACTGTGGCCAGAATTTTCAGACGGGTTGTAGGTGCTGAACGCTTGATATACACCTCTTGAGAGCTCTTTTTGAAAATCTGGCTCCATATGCCAGGAGTGTATTCTGCAACAGATAAGACACAATTAAAGGTACAGCCCTTGTTCCAAGGAGTTAAATATCTAAAAATTATAATTGAATATAAGGTCAAATCCAGCTTGAACCCACCAGGGCTAAGAATGCTATTCGCGAAGACAAAATGACTTCTTTTAAAAGACTAATTTAAAAATCAGACTTTTGTCTGAGAATGTTGAACCTGCTATTGTTATAAGTAACACCTAAGGTGATTATTTCTGAAAGAAGTTGGTTGGTGGGCGGGTGTGATCTTTATTCAGTTTGTTTACTTTGTGCATTTGACAGAACTTTATGTACAGTGAGCTTGCCTGTGTATAGCCAGTTTCCTCTGTTGTGTGTGTGTGTGGGGGGGGGGGGGTCATTCACAGGAGAGGGAAAAGTTTAAAAAATGTGATTATAAAACCACAAATATTAGCAGGAGAACTTGGGCAGGTTTAGGACCTGAAACTACTATAATCCCTATTTAAAAATTGAATGACAAGATGTTGGTGTCCCTCTAAGGTACGTTGTGGTTTTAAGGTAAACGTTCTCTTTACTTTTTGGTAAACTGAAAGTTTATTTAGCAGATTGATGTAATATGTTGATTCTCCCCATAAACTGCTCCAGTTCATGGAACAATAGATGTCTGTGTTTGGCAACTGGTAAAGGGTTCATGGATATTTGTTTAAAAGGGTTTCTCTGAGTATTTCTTAATATTCTACTTGGGTGCACAGAAACTACAGCTGTTCATTATGCCATTATAAGCTACATTTACCTGTATGCTTTTTGGCAAAGGGGAATCTCTTCTATATGCCATGGACATTGGATGTAATAAATATGCCATGTCCTGTCTTAGCAACAGGGATCAGAGACCCCGGGGTATAGTACTACAGGAATCATGAGGAGGAGGCTTGGATGTTTTGGAAAGGGCATGTAAGAAAATAGAGATAAATCTGCCATACTCCAGACAGAATTAAAAATCCTTTTGCAAGAAGACCGTAAAAATGTATTGTATGTCCTAGTGTCCCTTTCCCCATTTTTACAGGGTATTCTCTCCTTAGGCATGATCTACACACAGGTTTTGTACTGGTGTAACTATGTTGGATGGGGTGATATTTTTTACTCTATTTTATTTGTTTTTTAACATCTATAGATATGCTGGTGCAACCTCTAGTGTGGATGCAGTTATACTGGTAGAACTTATTCTCCTTCCCATATACGAGTGAGCTATACCAGTTGTCAGGACTGAGATCCCTACTTTGAACTTTAGGGTACAAATGTAGGGGCCTGCATAAAAACTTCTAAGCTTAATTACCAGCTTAGCTCTGGTTCGGCTGCCACCATTTTCAATGGATTCCCTCCCTGGGAAACCTTGAAAAACCTTCACCAAATCCCTGGTGAAAACAAATCCAACCCCTTGGATTTAAAACAAGGGGAAATTAACCATTCCCCTCCTTCCTCCCACCAACTCCTGGTGAATCAAGATCCAAAACCCCTTTGGATCTAAAACAAGGAAAAAATCAATCAGGTTCTTAAAAAGAAGGTTTTTAATTAAAGAAAAAGGTAAAAATCATCTCTGTAAAATCAGTATGGAAATCAACCTTACAGGGTAATCAAACTTAAAGAGCTCAGAGGACTCCCCTCTAGTCTCAGGTTCAAAGTACAGCAAACAAAGAGAAACACTCTAGTAAAAGGTACATTTACAAGTTGAGAAAAACAAAGGAAAACTAACACGCCTTGCCTGGCTATTTACTTACAAGTTTGAAATAGGAGAGACTTGCTTAGAAAGATGTGGAGAACCTGGATTGATGTCTGGTCCCTCTCAGTCCCCGAGAACGAACACACTCCCAAACAAAGAACACAAACAAAAGCCTTCCCCCCCCAAGATTTGAAAGTATCTTGTCCCCTTATTGGTCCTTTAGGTCAGATGCCAGCCAGGTTACCTGAGCTTCTTAACCCTTTACAGGGAAAAGGATTTTGGAGTCTCTGGCCAGGAGGGATTTATAGTACTGTACACAGGACAGCTATTACCCTTCCCTTTATAGTTATGACACGCCCCCCAAATCACAGATAGTGTTGGATGTTCGGTTCCACACTGGCTGTGATTTCTTCCTGGAGTTCTAGGAGAAAACAGAGTTAATAAGACACATGTACCTTTAGACATACTACTGATTATATAAAAACTAACAATATGTTTCATTCCAAAAACAATTGTTAACCAGTTAACTCTGGGAAACTTTCCCGGGAGAGTGCATCAGCCACTTTGTTAGAAGCTCCCGAAATGTGTTGTATTTCAAAATCAAAATCTTGGAGAGCTAAACTCCACCGAAGAAGTTTTTTGTTATTTCCCTTGGCGGTATGAAGCCACTGTAGCGCAGCATGGTCTGTTTGTAGTTGGAAACGCCGTCCCCAAACATATGGGCGTAGCTTTTCCAGCGCGTACACAATGGCATAGCATTCCTTTTCGCTGATTGACCAATGGCTTTCCCTCTCAGACAGTTTCTTACTGAGAAATACGACAGGATGGAATTCTTGATCCGGTCCTTCCTGCATTAAAACTGCTCCCACGCCTCGCTCGGACGCATCTGTGGTTACTTGGAACGGTTTGTCAAAGTCTGGGGCCCTTAGCACAGGGTCAGACATGAGTGTTGCCTTAAGCTGGTTAAAGGCCTTTTGACACTCATTAGTCCACTGAACTGCATTTGGCTGTTTCTTTCTGGTTAGGTCTGTCAGCGGGGCGGCGATTTGGCTGTAGTGGGGTACAAATCGCCTATAATATCCAGCCAAGCCTAAGAAGGATTGGACCTGTTTCTTAGACTTTGGAACCGGCCACTTTTGGATAGCATCCACTTTGGCCTGTATGGGATTTATAGTTCCTTGACCCACCTGGTGCCCCAGGTAAGTCACTCTGTTTTGGCCTATTTGACACTTTTTAGCCTTAACAGTTAGTCCTGCCTGCTGGATGCGCTCGAAAACTTTTTCCAGGTGCTCCATGTGCTCTGCCCATGAATCAGAAAAAATGGCCACATCATCGAGGTAGGCAACTGCAGATTCTCCCAATCCCGCTAGGAGACCATCTACAAGTCTTTGGAAGGTGGCGGGTGCATTTCGCAACCCGAAAGGGAGTACATTGAATTCATACACCCCTGCCTGGGTGACGAAGGCTGACCTTTCCTTAGCGGGTTCATCTAGTGGTACTTGCCAGTACCCCTTGGTTAAGTCTAAAGTAGAGATGAATTGGGCATGTCCAAATTTCTCCAATAACTCATCTGTGCGTGGCATTGGATAGTTGTCAGGACGAGTTACAGCATTTAGCTTACGGTAGTCCACGCAAAAGCGTATTTCCCCATCTGGTTTGGGAACTAGAACCACTGGAGATGCCCATGCACTCTTAGAGGGGCGGATTATACCCATCTGTAGCATGTCCTGGATCTCCCTTTGTATAGCAGTTTTGGCATGAGGTGACTCCCGGTAGGGTGGGGTTCTAATAGGGTGAGCATTACCTGTGTCAATGGAGTGGTATGCCCGTTCGGTCCATCCTGGAGTGGCTGAGAAAATTGGTGCAAAGCTTGTGCACAGCTCCTTGATCTGCTGTCGCTGCAGACGTCCAAGGGTCGTGGAGAGGTTCACCTCTTCCACGCCACCATCCTTTTTTCCTTCGTAGTAGACACCTTCAGGCCACTCCGCGTCATCTGTTTCCTGGGCTGTAAACTGGCAAACGTTTAATTCTCTGGAATAAAAGGGCTTAAGAGAATTAACATGGTATACCTTAGGCTTTATGTTGGAGGTGGGGGAGGCTATGAGATAGTTAACAGCTCCTAGGCGCTCCTGGACCGTGAATGGTCCTTCCCACGACGCTTCCATTTTATGGGCCTGGAGCGCCTTTAAGACCATGACTTGGTCTCCTACCTTGAAGGACCGTTCTCTGGAATGTTTATCATACCAGGCCTTTTGCTCTTCCTGAGCATCCTTTAGGTTTTCTTTAGCAAGGGCCAAAGAATGTCGGAGGGTGTTTTGTAGGTTGCTTACAAAGTCTAGAATGTTTGTTCCTGGAGAAGGCGTAAACCCCTCCCATTGCTGCTTCACCAACTGTAATGGCCCCTTAACCTCACGGCCATACACAAGTTCAAATGGTGAAAACCCTAAACTGGGATGTGGTACAGCCCTGTAGGCAAAAAGCAACTGCTGCAACACTAGGTCCCAATCATTGGAGTGTTCATTTACAAATTTACGTATCATGGCCCCCAAAGTTCCATTAAACCTCTCCACCAGGCCATTGGTTTCATGGTGGTAAGGGGTGGCAACCAAGTGATTCACCCCATGAGCTTCCCACAGGTTTTCCATGGTTCCTGCCAGGAAGTTAGTTCCCGAATCTGTAAGGATGTCGGAGGGCCAACCTACCCTGGCAAAAATGTCTGTTAATGCCTGGCACACACCTTTAGCCCTGGTGTTGCTTAAGGGTACTGCTTCCGGCCATCGGGTAGCAAAATCCATGAAAGTCAGTACGTACGGCTTTCCTCTGGGTGTCTTCTTTGGGAAAGGACCCAGAATATCCACAGCTACGCGCTGAAATGGGACCTCAATTATGGGTAGTGGCTGGAGAGGGGCTTTAACCTGGTCTTGGGGTTTTCCCACTCGTTGGCACACCTCACAAGACCGGACATAATTAGCAACGTCCTTGCCCATTCCCTCCCAGTGGAAGGACTTCCCCAACCGGTCTTTGGTTCTGTTCACCCCAGAATGGCCACTGGGATGATCATGGGCTAAGCTCAAGAGCTTTACCCGATACTTAGTGGGAACTACCAACTGCCTTTGAGGATGCCAGTCTTCCTGGTGCCCACCAGAAAGAGTCTCCTTGTATAAAAGTCCTTGTTCTACAACAAACCGGGATCGGTTAGAAGAGCTGAGAGGCGGTGGGGTGCTCCGCGCCGCCGCCCAAGCTTTCTGAAGGCTGTCATCTGCTTCCTGCTCGGCCTGGAACTGTTCCCTTGATGCTGGAGACATCAGTTCCTCCTTGGACTGTGGACTGGGGCTTGGTCCCTCTGGAAGCGATGCAGGTGCTGGGGCTGTTTCCATTGACTGTGAACCGCTGTCCGCTGGTGCACTATGTGGTATCTCAGGCTCTGGCTGAGCCTCTTGGGTAGGGTTATCTGCTGCTTCTGCCAGTTCAGGCTCGCTGGTGCCCTCTGGCGTTGGAGTTGTAGACGGGTTTGCAAGCGCTGGACTCAGGGCTGGCAATGGTTCTGGTGCTGGTTGCGTTGCCAGTTCCGGTTCTGGGACTGGCTTTGGCTGGGTCTCTGGGATTGGATCCACTACGGCTGTTGCAGTCGTTGGCAGGGGATCCAGTTCCACCACCTTTGTCTGGGTCTCCGGTAACACAGACAGGGCCCTGGTGGACGGCTCAGGAACAGGGATGGGGGTGAAAGCTTGCTTAGCCTGACTGCGGGTGACTATTCCCACCCTCTTGGCTAGCTTCACATGGTTGGCCAAGTCTTCCCCCAGCAGCATGGGAATGGGATAATTGTCATAGACTGCAAAAGTCCACATTCCTGACCAGCCCTTGTACTGGACATGCAACGTGGCTGTAGGCAAGGTTACAGATTGTGACACGAAGGGTTGAATTGTCACTGTAGCCTCTGGGTTGATGAGTTTGGGGTCCACTAGGGATTGGTGAATAGTTGACACTTGAGCCCCAGTGTCCCTCCAAGCGGTAACCTTCCTTCCGCCCACTCTCAAGGTTTCCCTTCGCTCCGAGGGTATGAGAGAGGCATCTGGGTTTGGGGATCTTTGGTGTGATTGGGGTGTAATGAACTGTAATCGGTTGGGGTTCTTGGGGCAGTGAGCCTTTATATGTCCCAGTCCATTACATTTAAAACATCGCCCTGCTAAGGTATCACCGGGACGAGGTTGGTTGGTGGAGACTGGTGTGGTGGGGTGAGAAGGCGTCTGGGGTTTCCTTTGGGATGTGGGTGGGGCCTTGGGTTGTCCTCGGTGGTAAGGTTTTGTTTCGGCTCGCCCCTTCTGATATTCGCTCCAACTGCTACTAGTTTTTTTCTTTTCTGCCACCTCCACCCATTGGGCTCCAATCTCCCCCGCCTCAGTTACAGTTTTGGGCTTCCTATCTAGGATGTACCTTTCTATTTCCTCAGGAACACCCTCTAAAAACTGCTCCATTTTTACTAGGGAAAGCAGATCTTCCAGAGATTTAACATTTGCTCCTGATACCCAGGCATCACAATTTTTGTCAATGTGGTAGGCATGACGGGTAAATGACACATCCGGTTTCCACTTTAGGGCTCTGAACCGCCGACGGGCATGCTCGGGTGTTATCCCCATTCTGATTCTGGCCTTGTTTTTAAAAAGTTCATAACTGTTCATGTGTTCCTTAGGCATTTCAGCCGCCACCTCTGCTAAGGGTCCACTGAGCTGTGGCCTCAGCTCTACCATGTACTGGTCTGTAGCGATGCTGTATCCAAGGCAGGCCCTTTCAAAATTTTCTAAGAAGGCCTCAGTATCATCGCCTGCCTTGTAGGTGGGGAATCTTCTGGGATGGGAAGTGGTACCTGGAGGGGGGTTGTTAGCATTGGCTGGTGCATCCTGCTTAGCCTTTGCTACTTCCAGTTCATGCTTCCTTTCTTTTTCTCTCTCCTCCATCTCTTTTTCTTTCATCTTCATCTCTTTTTCTTTCAGCTCCATCTCTCTCTTGTGGGCCTCCTCTTTGGCTTTTTCTTCTCTTTCTCTCTGCTCTGTCTCGAGTTTTGTTAATTGAAGCAGTCTCTGATGTTTTCTTTCATTTTCTTCTGCTTCTAGTTTGGCCAGTTCTATTTTGTTAGCTACTTCTTTGGTAGTCATTTTCCTGTTTTCTTGTGCTGGGTCACCCCCTTTGCAGTTGACAAACTGGGAAGCTCTCAGCTCTGGCTGCTGCAGAGTTAACAGTAACTTTCTAACTAGCTACTCCCGAGGATGTAAAAATAAAAAAAAAACAATTCAGCTTGTAAATACCTTTTACCAGTCATTTGCTAATTGAACCCTTCTCTTAACAAAGGACCTGTAAAAAAAACTTAACACCTCTGCCTTCAGGCAAGGAGAGATAAGATATGCATCTATCTACTTCCAGCTCGGCTTTCCAAGCAGCTAGAAGGAAAAAAAAAATCTCACTGGCTTTTGGGTTTAAAATGATCCCACCGCTATTCACCATGTCAGGACTGAGATCCCTACTTTGAACTTTAGGGTACAAATGTAGGGGCCTGCATAAAAACTTCTAAGCTTAATTACCAGCTTAGCTCTGGTTCGGCTGCCACCATTTTCAATGGATTCCCTCCCTGGGAAACCTTGAAAAACCTTCACCAAATCCCTGGTGAAAACAAATCCAACCCCTTGGATTTAAAACAAGGGGAAATTAACCATTCCCCTCCTTCCTCCCACCAACTCCTGGTGAATCAAGATCCAAAACCCCTTTGGATCTAAAACAAGGAAAAAATCAATCAGGTTCTTAAAAAGAAGGTTTTTAATTAAAGAAAAAGGTAAAAATCATCTCTGTAAAATCAGTATGGAAATCAACCTTACAGGGTAATCAAACTTAAAGAGCTCAGAGGACTCCCCTCTAGTCTCAGGTTCAAAGTACAGCAAACAAAGAGAAACACTCTAGTAAAAGGTACATTTACAAGTTGAGAAAAACAAAGGAAAACTAACACGCCTTGCCTGGCTATTTACTTACAAGTTTGAAATAGGAGAGACTTGCTTAGAAAGATGTGGAGAACCTGGATTGATGTCTGGTCCCTCTCAGTCCCCGAGAACGAACACACTCCCAAACAAAGAACACAAACAAAAGCCTTCCCCCCCCAAGATTTGAAAGTATCTTGTCCCCTTATTGGTCCTTTAGGTCAGATGCCAGCCAGGTTACCTGAGCTTCTTAACCCTTTACAGGGAAAAGGATTTTGGAGTCTCTGGCCAGGAGGGATTTATAGTACTGTACACAGGACAGCTATTACCCTTCCCTTTATAGTTATGACACCAGTATAAGCACATTTATATGGATATAATAGCAACCACACCAGGAGGGTTATGTCACTTTAACTATTCTAGTACAGTGGTACAACCAGGGCCGGTGCAACCACTTAGGCAAACTAGGCGGCTGCCTAGGGCGCCTAGTGGTTGAGGGCGCCTAAAAGCCCGCTCAGGCGAGGAGGTGGAGTGGAGGTGAGCTGGAGCGGCGGGGGGGGCGCCCGCAGTAACAGGGGGGGCACATAGGTGAACCGCTCCCCGCCCCAGATCACCTCCACTCTGCCTCCTCTGCTGAGCACACAGCCCCTGCTCTAAGTCTCCTCCAGTCGGCGCCGCAAGCCTGGGAGGGGAGGAGAATTAGAGCAGCGCTAGCGTTCTCAGCGGAGGAGAGCTGGGGTGGGCTCCCTGGGCAGGATTAGCTTCTGCGGGGGGGCTCCCCAGGCTGGGTTAGCTGCCGCGGGGGGGCTCCCCAGGCGGTGTTAGCTTCCGTGGAGGGGGGCGGGGTTAGCTTCCTCGGGGGGGGTGTCCCCGGGCAGTGTTAGCTGCCGCAGAGGGGGGGGGTTAGCTTCCGCGGGGGGGGGCTCCCCGGGCCGGGTTAGCTGCCATGGAGTGGGGGCTTGCAAGGGGGGGTAGCTGCTGCGAGGAGGGGCTTCTCGGGTGGGGTTAGGTGCCGCGGGGGGGGGGGGGGGGGGGGCTCCTCAGGTGGGAGGGATGGGTGGGCATGGTTAGCTGCCACGGGGGGGGAGGTGGGGGGGGGTTAGCTGCCACGGGGGGGGGGGGGGGTACAAGGTGGAAGTTTCGCCTAGGGCGCGAAACTTCCTTGCACCGGCCCTGGGTACAACCTTATTTTCAGTCAGAGCCCAATCCTCTACTCTTTACTCTAGCAAACCTCTCACTAAAGTCAATAGGGACCAATCTCTTTAACACAGTTTGGCAAAACATATCCTCTTTTCAAGACAGCTGTACACTACCGATTTCTGCCAGCGTAGCTAGGTCCGTCAGGGTGAGAAAAGGTGTGATCCCTGACCAATATAGCTGTGCCAGGAGAAGTCCCTGATGTAGATGCTGCTATACTGGCAAAGCAGTGTTTTTACCATCGTGTTTTGTTTAATAGCTTGTTTTGTTCAGGGGTGGTTTTACTATGTTGGTACAGAAGGCAGCTTTTCCAGTAAAACTGCGTACACTCTAGGCGTGCTTTGCCAATATAGTATACCCCTGTTCTTATACCAGGAAATTACCTTAGTGTAATCATTACCTTGTTTATGTCCTACTATTTCATGATTTCTGACATGGTTTCATGCAACATTGGATAGGTCCTTCTGCAGTAGATCCTGAATAATGAACTAGTGGCTGGGCCCCTATGAGTTGGCTGCTAATCCATTGGCTGTTCCAGGAGTCAGCAGCTGGTGACACAGAAATGAGATGTTTGGCTTGGACTGCCTGTATCCTCTTTCTTCTCCATAGTGAGAAATGTTCATTTTAGATTGCATGGCACAGATTCCTGGGTTCCTGCCAAGACCTGCTTGGCTTTTGATAACCTAACACTCCGTTCTTGCTTGCTGCAGCCAAGAGCCACCTGATTTGTTTTCCTCAGTTTAGTATTTTGTGTGCTATGAACCCATTCAGAAATTTGTGTCTTCAAAATCCCAGTGTGTGGCTATTTTGCTTCTGGAAAAATGCCAGATGCTCCTTAGACATTTGAGGGATTCCTCAAACCCCTAAGAATTTATCAAAGGGGAGGGGCCACGCTATTAAAATGTCAGGGCGGGACGACGACTGTTTGAAAACCTTTAAAAGCAATGTTAAATTTCCACATTCTGATATCGCTTTTGAGTCTGACTTGGCCCCCCCTTACTCACACTGAGTAGTAATTTACTCAGGGAGTAATCCCCAATTTTTTTTAATGAAAACCCAATTTTGGGGGTCAAAAACAGACTTTTTTGTGGAAACTCCTCTTTAATTGAAAAAGCCAATTTCCATTGAAAAAATATAAATGTGTTTTTTTTTTTTTTAACAGTTCTATCCCCTTCATCCCATACCTGGTCTATCTTGCTTCACTCTTAACTTGTCAAGCAACTTAATATATGCACTGGTGCAAGCTTTTTTGAGTTATAATTGTAGGTTTATGTAATTGGTCTTATTCCTTTGGATTAAAGGACAAGCACTGGATAATGTATTGTAGGCAACAATCCTGCACTGGGGAATGGGGTAAAGATTAGAATGACCTAACTTGTCTTTCCATGATTATGTCTTTTCTCTGATTTTCTTTTGGTGGCTATTCTGGCATCTTTTCTTCTGCTTACAGGCCATTGGCTGTGGCCCATTTGAACTCTTCACCTCCCATTCCAAGAACCAGCCAGATGTAAAGTACAAATCAACGAATCCAAATCTTTATCTCAAGACTGACGATATCTGAGACACGTATGCGCCGTTTACATTGCTAAGGAAAAAATGGCATCTATTTCTGACAACCAGGCTGCCAAATGTGATGGCTATTTGGTACAGCTACTCTTGAAAGTAAGGAAATAACCTATTAAAGATTATAGGCCACATTATATCCTGCTTTATACCCAGTGCCACTTACTGGGTGTAAGTCAGGGTAGAATTTTGCTCAGTTAATGCCTTTTTCTGTATTATGACTATTGTATTTTAATGGTGAAATAGGATCCTGAGGAATCTTTCATTGCACCACCCTCTTTCAAAGGCTTCCTATCATGATGGTCCTAGCTCCTTGAGTCTTTAGTGTTGCTCAGAAGGTGCATTTGAGAGAAATGTGTTTCCCCCAAGGGGAAAGCACACTGCTTCCCCAATGCTAAGGACTGAAATAGAGATTGAAACTTCTATCCCATGCTACAGCACACAGACACTAGCATGATGTGAAATTTGGGCCGGCTGACAAAAAAATACAATCTTGTGTGCTATTGCTCAGTTACCTCACTAGGTAACACCATGGACTTCAACTAGAATATTTTGTTAGAAATACAGGATATTAGTCAGCTGTGGTGCTCCCCAATAGACTGAGGATTCTTTTCATAATCTCTTTAGAAGCTGAAATAATGCTCGGAGGGACAAAAAAGAACAGTCATATAAACTTAAGCAGATATATATGAAACTAGACAACAGAAACTATTAGCTTTCTTTAACCTCACTCCTGTTTCAAGAAATGTGTTCCCTCCTCCTCCTTTTTCAGGATTGGTGGTGTTATCTTTTAATATAGAGTTTAAGCTCCTTGGAGAAGTGATCTTGGGACAAAATTCATCCCTGGTGTAATTCTATTGATTTCAATGAGCTTAGACATACCAGGAGACAAATTAATCTGTGGTATGTCTGAAGTGCCATACAAACAGGCACACTTAAACATATAAAAAACAAGTCTTCCTTAAAACTGTACCTTTCTTTATGAGTGAAGGATATTTCCAAAATGAAAATACTTAGGATGGCTAAGAACCTCCAAGAGAAGGGGAGTGGGTATATTGCCTCAGGCAGAAGCAGGATTTTGTAATAGCTTTTTATCCCTTTGTTAGTGGTAAACTGGAAATCAGAGTATCATGTTCTAATGCCACTGCCCTAGGAACATTAATACTGTCATATGCTCTTCCCTAAAGTGGCAGACACCAATCTTCTAGAGCTCATTTGGGTGCTCTAGGACTTCATTAGAGTGATTTACCTCTATCAATTTTAAATGTCCTGCAAATTAGAAATTGACATATGATTGTACATCTCTTGTTAATATTGTACTTTACTATTTCAAATGGTTGAGGAACTTGAGGCACATAATTCTGAGACCACATAGTTCAGAAAAAGAGAAAGGTCTCCCAAAAATGCCAGGTGTCTGAGCTACGTTAAGAAACAGATTCTGCCACCTTTACTCATGGTCAGTGGCACTGCTGAAAATCAGCGCTGCTGGTAATCGATTACGGTACTATGGTGTTTGTAAAGCAAGACATGGCCCTCACCATGGTTTATGCAAGATACTCTAAACCTACAACGTGAGGGGAAGTGTCCACTACCTTTCAAGTGATATTGCTCAGATATGTTAAATAGGAGAAACTAAAAAGAGACAAGTTGTCAATGAGAAAGGTTTTATTAGAAAAGTAAAAAAAACCACCCAAAAACCAATACAATTGCATAGAAAGGCTTCCACTTGAACATCAAGTGTACTAATGTAAACTGTAATCAACGGAAGCACTACATGGCATATCATATAGGTTGTTTGTGAGGGTTCCTGCCCTCATCCTAGCATCACATCACACCTCCCTCTGGCATGCAGTATTGGAGTGCTGTAGGCAGCTCCCAGCAGCATTTTCTTCAAGCATCAAAGATATGAAGTGATAACAACAACCCAACAACTTCTGCTTCTACATTCACTTGGAGTCTATATATAGCTGCCCTAATGTCAGTAGTGGAGCATCATCTTTGACATATACTTGGTCCCATTAGACCTAAGTTTAACCACCATTCACTCATACACATGCACCACCCTCCCCCCGCAAAAAAACCATTGATTACAATGTATTTTGTTATATAAAAAAAAAAAAAACAGCCAGGAATAGGGAGATTGTCTACCCCCAAAGCAGCCCTGCTGCTGCATCTGGCATCAGCACTGTCACAAGACTAATTGAAGTCAGTACAATAAAAAGTTGTCCTACAATCACTGAAAGGTTACAGCTAGCACTCACTTGTGATCTATGCCCACTCTGAGAGTGAGGGAAACAGGGTGCAATTTTGTTTTCCAGCAAGCTTCCTCCTTGCCCTCCCTCTCTGTTTGGACTATTTCCTTCTATAATTGTACAATCATGCTCCAAACTAACCTAACCTTGGTGACTCTAAAGAGTTGCCACATTTTAACCAGCTTATGTTCACTTTTTCAAAGCACTTAAGTAAGTTGTCACTCCAGTTTCTCCTGGTGCTCTACACCAGTTTAAAGAGTAATGATCAGTTATTCCTCTATGAGGCGCCTTCAACACTCCTCTATTAGCAACTGCTCAGAGCTGTAAAGCTTCTTTTTAATGACTCTGAAGCCAGTGCTCAGCTTCAGCGACTGACTGAAGCCAGGAGTGAAAGAAGTCCCAGAGCTAAGAAGTCCCTGGATTTTAGGCCAGAGCCGGGAGTCCAATCTTAACACAAGGGTCAGCTGGAAAGTAGGCACAAGATTCGGATCCACTGCAATCTGCCCCACACTGTGACACCCCTTCCCTTGTTCAACACACAGGTCAATGAGGGCACCTCTCAGGCCACAGGGCTCACTATAAGCCAGGTGAAGCAGCTCTTTGCTGACTTGAGTGACGAGTTGGCTTGGCATCACAAGTCTGGAGCAACGCCTGGAATTGATATTGGCTTTGTTCAGACTGACTTGGATTAGTTTCATGAGATTATTACATAGGAGTTCATCTTCTGGGTCATTTAACAAGTCAAAATCTGGCAGAGAAACTTCATCCAGGTACTCTGCATCTGTGAATGAAAATCAAAGAAGGCAGGTCAGTATTGGCTAGTTTATTAAACTGGCTTTTGTTTCACAAACTCCCTAGTAAAAGTTGCTACAAAGGACCAAATGTTAAGGGAAAGCAAACTGATCAGTTTATGAACTGAAGCAGCTTTTCTGTGAGAGAAGAATGTAAAGTACTAGGTGATAAAGAACAGTATTGTGGGATAGGGAAAGAAGGGCTGCTAGAGTTTTATGGGACAATATTTTTATTAAGCTTAACCCTCTCCCGTTGTGTATTTTAGCTTTACCGAATTACAGCTCTGGTGTACATTCATTTTGCTATTTGAATTGTGTTTTAAAGTATATTAACTGGACACGGTTTAGAAAAAAAAATTTTTAGTAAGTGTGTACCCTTCTTAAATTTGGATAATACCATCCTAAATTGTTCGTTATAGTTTAACTCAAAACACCAAAGAACATGAAGTTTCAGTCCTAAAATCTACAGTACTTACCTCCTTCACAGCTCAAGCTGCTGTCCAGGGATTCACAATCGGAGCTCTCCGCTCGGACACAGCGATCGGGCACTTCCTGCTGCCAGCTCTTTCCCCGGGAGAAGATGGGTGAGGGCTGGTTCTCTCTCTGCTCTGGAATGGGAGGCAGCGAGGAAGAGAAGCTGTCCCACACGCCTGGCATCGCTGCTGCTGGTCACCCTCCGGAGTGGAAGTGGGGACGCGGAGATCAGCACAAAATACAGATCCTGCAATCCAAGGCCAGCACAGAAAGAGGGGGTCAGTAACGCACGGCTCTAGCGCTGTTAGTTCACGGTCATGCAGAAAGATCTCGAATGCAACAGAGACCTAGACCTCGGGGGGTTTACACTGATGATCATCCAGCGAAACAACCCGCGGAGAGAATGAAAGGGATCGGAGCGCTGTGCCTCGGACAGGAAAGACAACCCCAGCGCGATACTTACCGGGCCGTGGGATCCGGGCTGGGAGCAGCCGGAGGCGGTGGAAGAGGTAGTCGAAGTGCCGCTCCCGGGGACGATTGGAGGCTGCTGGTACGGGCGAGGATAGTGCTGTGCATGGACTGAGTTCCCCCTTCTCGGCGCTGGTGTCCCCCTAACCCGGCTTGAGCGCTTTAAATAGACAGTTCAGGAGCGGCCGCCCCCTCCCTGCTCAGCCAGAAACCCCGATCCGGCCTCTAGTGCTGCAGCCACCAGTCGCGAGCCGGGAGTGTGTGCCGGGCTCGGCCAATGGCAGGCAGGCGCACGTTCGCAGCGTTCTCTCCTGCCCGGTTACAGCAGCCGGGGCTCCGCCCCCCATTGTGGATGGAGTCTGAGCTGCGGGCGGAGAGGCCTTGGGGATGCGGAGGAACATGATTAAGGGGGGGTGGGGGGTGTTTATTGCAGAGTCTCAGGGCTTGGTTGGGCTGGGGCATGGCACGGAGCGAGCCCATGCACCCGAAAGGCTCGTTCACCGCGGAAAGCATAAGCCTCTCGTTTCTGCCTGTAACCTAACTGCTATAGACTGGGCTACACCAAGTAACATTGTATTGTACTGGGGGATCTGAGCCCTAGCTTAACTCTCCGACCCAGCACAAGTGGGTGCCTTTTGCTCGTAGAGATTGAAAGGATCAAGGTGGTGATAGGAAAAATAACTGTTACTTATTTTAGCCAACTTTTATTAATCTTAATTGTGTCTCCGCCCCTCCCCCACACGCACCATTCCCCATTATCATGCTGTTTCTGTCTTGCTGGATAATTTTTCCAAAGGAAGACGTGTTCAGATGGACACTCTTCAGGCAGTTTGGGAGAAAAGGGATCTGTGTTCAGAGTTACCATTTGTAACATGAAGGAAACTTTCGAATATCGGTTAAGTGCTGTAACAAAGACAAGTGATGGCTTCACATAAAATCAGTTCAACCCACTCCAAACTAAGAATAATAATCTCCCTGCTGGTAGGTGTTTCGGTATTGGGGTTCGTTTTAAAGAATGCGATGAATTCGGATGGGTATATACGAAAATCCATTAATCATCTCAACACGAAAGATGCTACAGTAAATTTCATCAACTGTGTTTGATGTAATCTTATAGAGAAGCGAAGTGTGAGTTTATTTCCAGAAATCCTAAAGATTTTTTCCGATCCTAACACACTATAAAGTGTGCCTTTCCAACTGTACATTGAGCTAACACATTCCAGCCTTGGATTATTTCGTGCACAATCAAGGTCAGGACATTAGTGCATGGTTTTCCTAACTTTTAGTCCTTAAAGCCTATTGCGAAACTAGTTTATTGCACCTCCTTTACGTCAACCGATTTTTTCGAGGGGGGGAGGGGAGGGCATGGTGGAAGGGGTTGAACGCCTGATCATGCTATTGATCATTCGAGTCGATAAGTTAATTTGGTTGTTGCAATTCTGCTTATGGGAATTCAGGGGACACGGTGAATTCTGCACGTATAAAGCTAACTTCTAAGGTAAACAATCCGACGCTAGCTGCAGCCCATCCGCAGGGTCCTAGCGTCCGTCCTGAAATCTGTGGCTGCTTTGTGTAAATGACTGGGAAAATTGCATCATGAGGAACGAGTTGGAGAGAAAAAATCCCCAGCAACTGCAATAAAGCAGATCGTTTCATCAGAGAGAAACTAGCAAGTCTACAACAGGAACAATCAACCGTATAACCTTTAAAACGAAGGCTTAAAGCTTGACGCAGTCTAGTCTGCAAGAAAACATGTTTTCTTCAGTGTCACAGATTAAAACCTAAGTGTAATGCAGCCAGTGAGCTCTTTGATTATACCATTAGTTATTATTAACTTTAACTCTTGGATTGATGTACTAGTGTGTATGTAGTTAGATAGCTACCTTTTCTGGCCTAAGAGCCACACTCCTGTCTGCTGTCCTACATCTCAACTCCACAGAGATGAGTCCATGCCCGCATATTCAATACACAGATTGTTTAAAATATTTCTGAAAATGAGAAAATAAACTCTCTGAAATAAGAAAGAGGTGTGGGAGCTGAAAGAAAATGGAGGAAAAAAAAAACATTTCCACCTAAATTGAGAAACAACCCACCTAAAAAGCGACAAACCAAGGAAAAACAACATTGAAAAACAGTAAAATAATTCCCCTAAGTAAACAGAAGCAATTACACACAAGGTCTCCCCATTATAGGCCTGGTCTACACGTAACATTTTGAGTGGCACGCTCCCATGAGCGCTGTAGCTATGCGGACCTAAGCCTTAGGTTTCTTCCATTAACCTAGCTACTGCTGCTTGAGGAGGTGGATTACCTACAGTGAAGGAAGAAACTCTTCCATTCCTGTAGGAATTGTCTGTATTGTGGCATATAGAATCAGTGTTGCTAGCATGAGAGCCAAATTCAAATGTAGAGGGGTTTGTGCAGTGTGCTCATCACAGGAGCCTTCATTCCAAATCAGTTAGCAAAACACCTTTTTCCATAGGTCCATAGCTTGTTGCTATGAGATGAGACACTAACTGAGATAACTGTTGGTCTTGACCTGCCCTCATTCACACAATAGACAGTTATTAAACATCTTGTTGCCTCTCTGCATAGCTCACCAAATCTATAGCAGGCTGCTAGAGGCTGAAAGTCATTTCTCCTGGATAGTTGTCTGGTAGCCTCAATTAACTGAGTTGGTGATCACTGTGTAGTTCCTTGAGGTCAAAATGCACTATAACCGTGGGCATACTTGTCAGGCCCAACAGTCAAAGGACTGAATTGGAATTGCAAATCAGTGGTTTGGGTAAACTGAGGACTTCAGTCTTGAGTACTTGTGATGATTCTTGATCGAGCACCTTTCATGAATACTGATTTTACTTACAGACATATGCATTTTGCTGCCCTTACCACATTTTTTCTGGCTTAGGTAACTGCCTGTCCAGTCTATATTTGTCTATAAATCTATATAGTAATGATAGTCCTGGTTATGACATTTGAGTTATAGCCCCTGCTATTTTCTGTCTGGTTAGCTATGGACTATAGCAGGAGTGGGCAAACTACGGCCCAGGGGCTGCATCCTGCCCTTCAGATGTTTTAATCTGGTCCTCGAGCTCCCGCCAGGGAATGGGGTTGCGGGCTTGCCCCGCTCCGCGTATGTCGTAGCTCCCAGAAGCAGCGGCATGTCCCCCCTCCGGCTCCTATGCGTAGGGGCAACCAGGGGGCTCTGCATGCTGTCCCTGCCCCAACCGCCACCCCCACAGCTCCCACTGGCCAGGAATCATGGCCAATGGGAACTGCAGTGGTGGCACCTGTGGACAGGGCAGCGCGCAGAGCTGCCTGGCTGCACCTCCAAGTAGAAGCT
Organism: Malaclemys terrapin pileata; assembly: GCF_027887155.1. Taxonomy (NCBI): domain Eukaryota; kingdom Metazoa; phylum Chordata; order Testudines; family Emydidae; genus Malaclemys; species Malaclemys terrapin. Next base: position 87,651,941 of record NC_071511.1, on the reverse strand, counting down.
GGAGGGGGTACATAGGAGCTGCTTCAGGCAGGCACCACCCAGATCCTGCACCCCTGACCCCCTCCCGTGCCCCAATCCCCTGACCCAGTCCTGATCCCCCTCCCACCCTCCAAAGCCCTCGATCCCTGCCCAGAGCATCTCCTGCACCCCCAACCGCATCCCCAGCCCTCACCCTCCCCCGCACCTCAACCATGAGCCCGGAGCTGCCTCCCAAACCCTGAACTCCTCATTTCTGGCCCTATCCAGAGCCCGCACCCCCAGCCGGAGCCCTCACCCCCTCATGCACCCCAACCCCCAATTTCGTGAGCATTCATGGCCCACCATACAATTTCCATACCCAGATGTGTCCCTCAGCCCAAAAAGTTTGCTCACCCCTTGACTATAGCTATAGAACAACTTAGCATTGCTGAAGATGTTGACTATGAAAGAGGGCAGGGATTATGGACTGAACTCTGGTTCTCAGATGAATGGAAACAGCATTGCAGAACAAATCTTGGGGTGGTAGGGAAGAATATTATTATTGATAAATTAATAAATTATCATTTCTGCATATTAAAGCATGTGAAAATTGCAAGACAATCAACACAGCATTAAATACAGACACCTTCCTCTCATTCACCCTGGTTTACTTCTCCTCCCATTTGTAACCACATAACATTCCTGCAGCAACTAACTACAAGCAACTGCTTCCATTAAATACTTTCCTAATATTATTTTTCAATGGAAGCAATTGCTGTCATTTGCTACAGGGACATTATATAATTGTGAATGGGATGGGAGGTGGTTCATCGGATAGCAAATGGAAGAGGAAGTGGGTCCATGAAACCGTCTTTCAATTCAGATGTAATCCATGATATAAAAATGTTTAAGAATACCTCTTCTATAGCCATTTTTCAGTATCTTTATTGGATACCATAAAACAAGCTACCAGCCATTCTACAGTATGTTAACATGCTGTTCTCACTCTCTGTGGCTGCCTGTGAATGTAATAGCTCTGTGTTGTGAAATTGACCTAAACTAGTCCGAAACTGGTCACTGGAGGTGCAGAGCTTGCAAGCACAATACATTTAGCACTCACATTTTCAGACTTAAACCAGATTCATTCATTGATAATTGTATCATTAATCAGGCTTCCTGGCAACATTTGGGTTAACACAAAACATGAATGTGCAATGTATAATAAGAGCATTTGCTTAGTAGTGGCCACATTGAGAATTCCATATGAGTCACCTGATATTTCCAATTGTTCCCACAACTCTAAAAAAAATCACCATTTTGGGTAAAAGTTTACATGCTTTGTCCCAGTCCGAAGATGAATTTATTATTACTTTAAGACTGAGTAAAATCAGTTCACTCATTTTTTTTAATTGCACAAGCATGGGGGGAAAGTATACTGGGTCTGCAACTCTTGAACCTAATCCTTATTTCAGTGACTTCTAAAAATCTTTGAAGCAAATATTCACTTGTACCAGCATCCTGACTGCTGATTCATTCTCTCTTTCTTTTGTACTACTCAGGATTATATATCAAATATGAGGCTCAGGGCACAGGGTCATAGTGGTAGTGGATGGTTAGAGTATTAACTGTGATGGTTATAGTGTACTGCATTTCTGAAAAATGACTTGGTCATAAAAAGAACAGGAGTACTTGTGGCACCTTAGAGACTAACAAATTTATTAGAGCATAAGCTTTCGTGGACTACAGCCCACTTCTTCGGATGCATACCGAAGAAGTGGGCTGTAGCCCACGAAAGCTTATGCTCTAATAAATTTGCTAGTCTCTAAGGTGCCACAAGTACTCCTGTTCTTTTTGCGGATACAGACTAACACGGCTGCTACTCTGAAAATTGGTCATAAAAGATGATTGTCCAAAATCCAAATTAAGCTTTGTATATAAAAGAAGGAGCAGGTTTTTAAATGTTTGACACTTTACTGCACCAAGAAGGAATGTTGTCTAGAGTTTAGAGCGGTGGATTATGAGGACCTGTCCATAATTCAGGGAAGTGCTTTAAGCTATACTGGCAAAAGCAATCATTAGCTGGTATAAACTGTCTCTCCATGGGGGATGGGGCAGTGGATGCTGCCAGTATTGCTCTGCTAGCATACCCCAAAACCTTTTAAGTGTGGACAAGGCCTCACTGTGTGATTCTTGAAAAGATCAAATTAATCTCTTTTTGCTTCAGTTAACTAATCTGTAAAATGGGGGTGGTGATGTTTCCCTATCTCTAAACTGGTCATGTGAGGATTATTTAATGTTTATAAAACCCTTTTGAGATTTCCCTGAAAATCGTGTTATATATGCAGGAGCGCCGCCAGCTTTTTTGCCGCCCTAAGCGGCGGAAGGTCCCGCCCCCCGAAATGCCACCCCCGACAGAGGCGGCAGAAGGTCCCGCCCCCAAAATACCGCCGACAACCGGGGCAGCCGAAGATCCGGCCGCCGTGGTCGCCGCCCCCCAAATGTTAGCACCCTAGGCGACCGCCTAGGTCGCCTAATGGGTTGCACCGGCCCTGTATATATTTGTAGATCACTATTACTGTGAACTTTTAAAGATTAGAACCTGATAAGTATTCAGTATCTGGGAGAAATGGCAAAATGAAAATCTCTAATATGTTTGTCTTACTGTGATACTGATTACAGGTTTGTCATGACATTGACCAAATTCTTAATCTATTTAATGAGCTATTTTAGGTACTGTCCTTACTGAGCAGAGACTGATAATAGTGCCACAGTAAGCAGAGTGGAGTATACATGCAGGATACAGCAGAGACTAGACTAAGACCTCCAAGATAGATGGTTTAGGAATATAGATTAAGCTCAAACTCTTATTTTGCCAGTATTTCCTGACGCAATTTTTGCTTGCTGCAGATTATTTGGGGAACTTCATAGCTCATTTGATCTCAATTTGAAGAACAATTAGTTCACTGCCACTGATCTCAATTCCATCTACTAGAAACAGGTAATTTTGTCTGCAGTCAGTCTAGCACCAGTTCAATGTTATAGATGCCAGTGCAAGTTCCTTACTGCTGATGATAATATATGCAACATGCAATGAAATTTGATGCTAGTTGTTAGTAGAATAAGTTGAGGGCAGACAGATGAGGGTGTCATTGCTAGAAGAGTTTTGCCTAAACTTTTCCACCATTGCTACCGCTGATTCATCTGCACAGGTGAAAGTAATGATTGGAATATCAATGTAGGGTAGCTGCTGGTGTGTTAGCCAGCATGCAATTTAGTTCTGCTAAGAGCATATTTAAATGACATGGTAGTTACTTGTGAAGCTGAACTAGAGATAGAAACAGTGAGATATTTTAGGGGGGTGGGAATGTGGACAGGATCTGAAACACAATACAGATCCACTAGTTCTGGAAGATCAGCTCATCTATATAGAAGCCAAAAGTATTACTAAATTATGTATATAGTGTATTAAGAGCCTGAATAGCCCATTGGATAGGGCAGAGAACGGAGAGTCAAGAGACCTCAGTGTTACTTCTGGGGCTGTGCCAATGACTTTCTGGGTGACTGTCAGAACACTGGATAAATTTCTGCATCTCTTTCCCCATTTGTTAAAACAACTGATTGTGTATCATGGCTAGCTAATGACAAAAGGGAGATGTGCTAATAGTCTACAAGTACTCTATCTAAAGGGTCAAAACTCCAAAGAGGGAAGAGTAGTATTAGAGTTTTACATGAGCTATTGATTTAATTGTTAATTATAATAAAGAATAATTAGAAGCAATTAAGGAAAGGAAGTTTCTAAGAAAAATATCAGGGAAACATTGGGTTAAAAAAATCTGAAGTTGTATTGGGTGTAAATTTTTCTTTTTAATGATAATGCCTTGCATAGAGGAGAAGCCCTTAGGGATGTAATTTGCTGTGAAGTTTTTTTGCTCACATTGGCCTCAATCCTTTAGTTTTGCTGAATGCCCTCAAATCCCATTGATTTCAATAAGACTTTGATGATGCAAAGCTCCTTAAAAGACCACATCTAATGTCACTAATACTTAACATTTACATAGTCCTTTCCATCTTCAAAGTACTGTGCAAATTAATTTGCTGTAGTAAAGTTCCTGTTGGGTGTGATGCAGTGAAAGTGTTTGGTTCCAGGTGAGATTTACGAGCCAAAAGCTCTTCTCAGGATACAGGTGCAATCATTGTAAGTGAGAGCAGAATTTAGCCCTGTACAGTTTGGATTCCTCACCTGTAGGATTGAACATTTTAAATATAGTCCACTTATTGAAAGACATGACTGTGTCAAATTCTTATATAGAAATGAAGTTACTGTAAAAATTTTAAACTAGTGTACTTTTCCATTTCTTAAATAAAATAACAAGTACTTACAAGTTACTACATAATCACAGCCTTTCTGTGGGTATAATAAATATACTTTGTTTTACTTGTTTTATTTTCCTAATTTAGATTGCACTTGTTAAACTCTTTTGCGACTATTTCTGTAAGCTATCTGAATTTGGAGCACTAGATGTAGAACCAATTATGTGAAAGAAAAATAAACACAAAGCTCTGTTTTTCTATTTGCTTTTCACTATTAGTAACATGAATCTTTTGTGATACCTGTGCTGTTTTTCACAATACTGGAACTGGATAAAATCATAAAAATACTCAGTTTAAAAAGCCCTAACCAACTCCAAAATACAAAGATTTTTTTGCACAGACTTTCTGGACTGGCTGCTGCCTGCTGGATCTAGTTTCTGTAGGCCCCTCCCCCAACCTATCCCATCCTAAAGATTAGATTCTTGAGTTTACATCGATCTGTAACCAAAAAAAAAAAAGTGGGGGAGAGGGGAGTGGTATGATGGTCGTGGGGATCCTTTGCAAATGAAGGGCTGTTTTCAAGGACGCCTGGAGAAGAGTGAAATTAAAGTAGTACAGTATGAAAAGCTTATAGCAGATATCTTAAGGGCTTAAACTCATGTACCCAGTTGATATAGATTTAACCGTTGCACCTAATTTATTTGGTTGATAGTGGTTTTCATACCTCACATTGCATTTAAAGCCAGCAATAATGAATGAATTATTGATGGGTATTTTCTTTTATGGGCAAGGGTGAACTGAGCTGATTCGTGTCCGTCCCAGTTTGGTCTCATTTCCACAGTGAGGATGGGATTCTGGTTTGCTTCCGTTTGTCTCTTTAGCCTTATTTTATGTTTTGATACGAGCTAGTGGAATCTGAGGCAGAACTGGGCATTAAACATGTCCACACTGAGAAGCGTTGCATGCAGTACAAGACAGGCGCTTTGTCCCTGCAAAGGGTTAAGCGCACGCCTGAGCAGGAACGTGCCATCCAAGGCGTATTCCTTGGGAGGGAGGGGATTTGCATAGGGGACGGTCCGTACGCACAGGCCCCTAAAGCAGACATGCTGAGCTCAGCGATTTTGCAAGCCCGCTGAGTAGCAGGGGAAGGGGGTTGCCGGCGGTTCATCAGGCCGACAGGAGGCGGAGGCAGTTACAAGCGCCTCGGGGAGATCAGCTGCTGTCGGAATGGGCGGTGCAAGGCGGGCACCTTCCGATGAAATGCGTGCGGCCATAGGGCTAGGCAAGGGCGCTCCCCGAACAGCGGTAGGAGTTAGAGACTAACCGGGGAGCAGGGGGAGCACCAGGTGGTGCTGGGAGCAGTCAGTCGGGGGGAGCTGAGGGGGCCTAGGAGTGGACAGATAGGAGGAGCCCAGGGAGCGGCTGTGCTTCGGTTTCACTCTCTACAAATGGGGAAACCGGGAGCGCTATAGATTTGCGCTAGAGGAGAGCTAGTTAGTAAAAACAACAAGGAGTCTGGTGGCACCTTAAAGACTAACAGATTTATTTGGGCATAAGCTTTCGTGAGTAAAAACCTCACTTCTTCGGATCCGAAGAAGTGAGGTTTTTACTCACGAAAGCTTATGCCCAAATAAATCTGTTAGTCTTTAAGGTGCCACCAGACTCCTTGTTGTTTTTGTAGATACAGACTAACACGGCTACCCCCTGATACTAGTTAGTAAATACTCCCGTGCTAACCTTCCAAACCTTAGTAGTCCGGGCAGCACTTGCTGGGGTTTGTGGAGAGTTGGCTGGTCACCTGGTGCCGATTGTTTCCCATCTATTAAGTTGCATTAAGACATATAGAAATACATAAAATACTTTCCTAGGGCCCCTTTCCCTGCAATCAGTTGCTGTAGTCACTTCAAAGTTGCTCATGAATGGAAGGGGAGGGGTCCAGGATACAGCCTGCCTATGGAGTGTATGTGGCTGGGGAAAGGAGCACAAACAGAGCCCAAGCTACAACCGTTATGGAGTACATAGCTCGTGCAGGGCTGCAAGGCCAACAAGGCATACCCTGCAAGTGAATGGCAAGACCTGTTCCCTACCGGCAGCCATATGGTGCCTGCAGGCGGGAGCACAAGAACCCCCAGGAACAGCCTCAGGCTGTGCACGCAGCAGATTAGGAAAGGAGCCCAAAGGTGCAGCTCAAACTGTGAAAAGCTTTGAATGTTAGGATCCTGTTGAGTTCCACCAAGCTAGTACACAGAGGAGGGGAGGCTGGGGAAAGAGAGGAGCCCAGCTGCCATGATGGGGAAAGGAAGAAAGCAAGCCCAACTACCAGGGTTAGGAGGAGTTGGAGGGAGGAGAGCCCTGAACATGACAAGAAATGTGGAGGCAGTACTCTAGGCTGAAGAGAGATGATGGCCCAGGGGAAACAGACTGTTGCAAGAGGGCCAGCACAGGTTGATTGGTGTGTGTGTATGAGTAGAATATAAGAGAAGAACCAAGGAAGGGAGAGCCAGTGAGACACAGGAACATGTAAACAGATATGTTGAAAAATGAAGTGAATAAAGGGGAGTCAGACAACAGAGGGCAAAGGAGAGATGATTATCACTATTTATATAGTGCACTGATGGTATGCTAGGTGCTTTGAAGACTTGTAGCAAGTCAAGACTTGTGTGGAGCAATGTACAACCTACATAAAGAAGAGGGGATGGTGTACAGAGGTTGAAATTGATGAACAAGGGAGTTTGAAGCAAGAGACAAGTGTAATTTAAAAAATAAGAAAATAGGAGACAAAGAGGGACTAAAAGGGTTGGGGGGGGGGGGAGGGAGATTGGAAGTACAGAGGGAAGTAGAAAACCAGACATAAGAATAAAGAAAAGGGACACAGGAGAAAAAGCAAGAGGTGCCCAAGACAGTATTGAGCTTCCTGTCCTTTCTTTGACTTATCCCTGTTGCAGTCACCCGGTCTGTCACTGTTGGGTGTGTTTGTACTTCTATGGATCTCATTGCTATATACGTTTTTAACGTGCGTTCAGATTTCAAGCCTTGAACTGGCACTGAGAGAAAAAATTTTGAAATACCCCCACTCCCCCCAATTAAGGGGATTCATAGGGAAATAAAAACAAGGGGCAGGACAGCACAGAGGCAGTTTGCCAGCAGTGAGCCTGAAGGGAGACACCCTGCCCAGCCAGTCTCCATGAATACTAATACCTCAAAGCCAGCCAGCCAGCCAGCAAAATCCCCAAAGTTATCCTGATAGAGAAAGGTAAGAGCATGTGTTTGTTTCTTTGTGGGTGCTAAGCTTTTCTGGTTATTGTGGCTAAATAGGTGTAGTTTTGGTATCTGGCTGCGTTTTATTTTCAACCCTGCACTAGGTTTGGTCTCGGGCAGCATGGTTGGGATCACTATGCTGGTGGATGTGCCATCTTTCAGAAAAGATGTGACAAATCAGAAGTCAGAGTGGAAAAAAATAAGGAGACATTCTCCAGAACTCCACCCACAAGTTTTTCAGGTGAAGCAAAAAGGGTTACTTCAATCGCAGATAGACTGAATGTTGAATTTGCTCTGATTCACAAGGAAAGAAAGCTAACAAAGTGTCGACGGCAGCGCCAGGGAAGGCAAGGACTTCCCTGGCCTATTGTACCGGCCACCCATGGTAATTGCTCAATCAGGAGCTCTTTAATGACCTGAAAATCTAAAAGTAATTCTAGAAAAAAGCAGAAACTTGGACCAGTTGCTGAGGAGGAGTACAGAAGAATAGCACAAGCTTGTAGGGACAAAGGCTAATGCACAAAAGACTGAGGCACAAAATGAGTTGTACCTACCAAGGGACATAAAAGGAAATAAGAGGTTCGGTAACCCATTAGGAGGAAAAAGGTGAAGGAAAGTGCAGGCCCCCCCTTAGTGGGAAAGGAGAGCTTAATGACTTATGACATTGAGAAGGCTGAGGTGTTTAATACCTATTTTGCTTCAGTCTTCACTAAAAAGATTAATGGTGACCAGATACTTAACACAATTAATAACAAGGGGGAAGGATTGCAAACCAAAATAGGAAAGAACAGGTTAAAGAATATTTAGATAAATTAGATATAGTGAAGTCAGGAGGGCCTAATGAAATGTCCCTTAGGGTGTTGAAGTAATCTTGGAACCTTTAGTAGTTATCTTTGAGAATTCATGGAGGACATGTGAGGTCCCAGAGGACTAGAGAAGGGCAAACAAAATACCTATCTTTAAAAAAGGAGAACAAACAGGACCTGGGGAATTATAGACCAGTCAGCCTAACTTGGATACCTGGCAAGATACTGGAACAGATTACAGTATTAAGCAATCAATGTGTGAGAACCTAGAGAATAATAGGGTGGTAAGTAATAGGAAACATGGATTTGTCAAGAACAAATCATGCCAAACCAACCTAATTTCCTTTTTTAGACAGGGTTACTGGCCTAGTGGGTGGTGGTGGTGGGGGAGCAGTAGACATAATGTATCTTGATTGTAGTAAGGCTTTTGACACACACATCATATTCTCATAAACAAAGTATGGAAAGGTGGCCTGAATGAAATTGCTATAAGGTGGGTGCAACACCGGTTGAAAGACCGTACTCAGAGAATAGTTATTAATGGTTTGCTGTCAAACTGGGGGCTGTATCTAGTGGGGTCCCACAGGGTCAGTCCTGGGTCCAGTACTAGTCACTATTTTCACTAATGACTTGGATAATGGAGTGGAGAGTATTCTTATAAAATTTGCAGATGACACAAGCGGAGAAGCATGGCAAGCATTTGGGAAGACAGAATTTAAAATGATCTTGACAAATTGGAAAATTTGGTCTGAAATCAAAAAGATGAAATTAAATAAAAACAAGAGCACAGTACTTCAGTCAGGAAGGAAAAGATCAAATCCCCATCTACAAAATGTGGAATAACTGTCTAGACAGTAGCAGTGCTGAAAAGGATGTGGGTTTATAGTGGATCACAAACTGAATGACTCAACAATGTGATGCAGTTGCAAAAAAAGGCTAATATCATTCTGGGATGTATTAACAGGAGTGTTATATATTAAACACAGGAGGTAATTGTCCACTTTACTAAGCACTGGTGAGGCCTCTGCTAGAGCACTGCATAAGTTCTGGATGCCACACTTTAAGAAAGATATGGACAAAATGGAGAGAGTCCAGAGGAGAATAACAAATAACCTATGAGGAAAGGCTTAAAAAAATACTGTTCATGTTTAGTCTTGACAAAAGAACACTGAGAGGGGACCTGATAACAGTCTTCAAATATGTTAATGGCTGTTATAAAGAGGACGATGATCAATTGTTCTCCATGACCACTTGAAGGCAGGATAAGAAGTAATGGGCTTAAGATGCAGCAAGGGAGATTTAGATTAGATATTAGGGGGGGAAATCTGATATAAGGATAGTTAAGCACTGGAATAGACTTCCAAGGGAGTTTGTGGAATTCCCTTCAGAGATTTTTAAGAACAGATGAAACAAATGTCTGTCAGGGATGGTCTAGGTGTACTCGGTCCTGCCTCAGCGCAGGGGACTGGACTAGCTGACCTCTTGAGGTCCCTTTAAGCAGTACATTTTGATGATGGGGCTGCTCAGATTCTTGCATTTGGGCTTGGTGTGTGCCCCAACCTCAGTGTGTGGAATTTCAGGCTTCTCTCCTTTAAAAAATCTCCTTGGGCCCGATTCTTCCATTATTTGTTACACCCAAACAGCTGCCTGGGTATAACAGAGAAGGATTTGGTCAACTGTATTTTAAGGAACAAGGTATACAAAAATTCCAGCAAATACATTGAATGCTAGTTTGTTTGACTGGTAGTGCTGTCCTTCCTCAGGCAGCTGAAAAGTTGATTCCAAACTCACAATTTGAACTGGATTTTATCTTTAAAAAATTAGTCTGGGGAAGGTTCCCTGATCCTTCTTGTAGTGGTTTCATTAAAAAAAGAGGATAATTATTCACAGATTGGCTGACCACATAAAGCCCTTGTGCATGATCCTGTCATGTTCTGAGAACCAAGACTTCACAAGCCTCTCTATGTGTAGCTTCTCTGTGTTGTAGCACAGATGGTTATTAGTCCCATCTGCCTCTGATTCTGAAGTATATCAGTTGCTTATTTGGGGATTGGGGAGGGGAGGTCAAAAATGATCTTAATCTGGCCCTGTGTACAGCAGGATCCTGGAGACTAACACACATAATGCTTGAGTAGTGAGGAAGTTTGGGACTCAACAGAGCAGTTTATAGCTGATGAGCATTAAGATTTCTAACCATCGGATGAGTGAAGTTCTGGAACAGCCTTTCAAGGGGAGCAGTGTGGGGCAAAAAACCTAGCTGGTTTCAAGACTTGAGCTTGATAAATTTATGGAGGAGTGGTATGATGAGATTCACATGTGGCCCATCTCTGACTGCTAGTAGCAAATATCTCCAGCAGCCAGACATGGGACACTAGATGGGGAGGGCTGTAAGTTAATACAGTTAATCCTTTCCCAGGTGTTTGGCCGGTGAGTCTCACTGACATACTTTGGGAACCTCTGAGTTAAACCCAAACTTTTTGCTGGCACAACCCCATTTTAATAAAGTGTTTCCTGCCAGGACCCCAGACAATACGGAGGTCACCATTTTGAAGAGCAAAATGGCATCCTCTGCACAGCATGACCTCGCAGACACCATACATGTGAGGTAGTGCCTCATGGAGTTTCTGAGGATTTTTTTTAACCAGGCCTCACAATAGGCCAGCGATTCTCAAACTATGGGTTGAGCCCCCATTGTGTCGAAACCAAAGCCTGAGCCCCACCGCCCAGGGCCAAAGCCGAAGCCTCGCACAGTGTGAGCGCGTACGTATATTGTGTGTGGGGTCATGCTGTGTGCAGGATGACATTTGGTGTCTTCCATGCATCATGACCTCGTGCACATCGTACATGTGAGGCCACGCTGTGCGGAATAAAACGACATCCTCTGCGTGTTAGGGATTGCTGCAAACCATCTGCTGATGGCGCGACCCCTTTTGAGGTCACAACTCACAGTTTGGGAACTGCTGATCTAACTGATTGCCATATTTGGGGGTGGGAAGGAATTTCCCCCCTGGGTCAGATTGGCAGATCCCCTGAGTGGTTTTCACCTTCCTCTGCAGCATGGGGCACAGGTCATGTGCTCATTTGAAGTAGTGTAAATGGTGGATTCTCTGTAACTTGAAGTCTTTCAATCAAGCTTTGAGGACTTAAGTAACTCAGCCAGAGGTTATGGATCTTTTACTGGCGTAGGTGGGTGAGGTTCTATGGCCTGCGATGTGCCGGTCAGACTAGATGATCACGATGGTCCCTTATGGTCTTAAAGTCTGTGAGACCCTGCTGTTACCCCAACCAGCAGGCAGTGTGTGCAGAAGAAGTTCTTCCTCAGAGACGAATCCTCTGCCTTTAGTACAACCACTTCCAGAGCTGCTGCAAGTAACGAACAAATGAGGGGCTTGATCCTGCTCCCATTGAAGTCAACAGAGAAACTCCCATTGACTTAAATAGAAACATAATTGGGCCTTTAAGCAGCCAGGAGGTTCAGCCCTTGATGGGACTGCAGCTGAGAGGGAGTTTATAGAGCTGTTGCTGCCACCACTGTCTATACCCCAAACTTTGTTCAGAGGCTGCAGCGCTGGCTTCCATGCTCCCATCAGAGAAGCAAGAATATGCCTTTTACTATGCTTATTGGAGCTGGTCTCTTTTGTTTGTTTGACCCTCCTGTGTTTGGAATATAAACTAGTGTCAGCAAAGTGAGTGAAATAAAGCAACAAGACTCAGTTATTTTCCTACATGCATCATTTCTGTACCTGAATCTTTTACTCTGTTGATGCTGAAACAGCAAAGAGAAATATAGCAATAGTTTGTGATTATGGGGAAAAAAAATACAGGATGGAAACTTTTGACCACAAAGGTCAAATCTTGAAGGTGAAGACAGCTGTCTTCTGGAATTTAAGCAATTGGCAAGTTACCTGTTACAAATATTCAGTGCAGTAAGATCTTTGTGACTTAGGAAAGGGGCTAAAGAGTATGTGTTGAAAGTGTGGACAGAGGTGATACTTGCTGCATTGACTTTTCTCCACTTCTCCCCTAGCGACAGTTAGATTGTGGTTCATTTAGCTTTTCTGTCATCGAGGGGTTATTGTCCACAGTTAATAGAGAGCCTTGTAAAATTGGTCTGATGTAAAAATAATCAGAGATATGGACATCTCTCACTCTGTATTCCCTTTGCCCGTTGCTTAAGTTAGTATTTGCAGAATTTTGCAATCTGTATAGATCCCTCTGTAGATAGTGGCATGACTCTTATCAGTTAACAGGGATTTAACTGAAAGTTGTCTAACTTGTAGTCCAGCACCTTTCTCCGTCTCCTCCCTTGTTCTGTTTCAGTGACTGAGATAGAGTGTAATTATAATGCCCTTCGTTAGTACTGTACTACATAAGGCCAGTTGCTTACTTCCCTGGAATGTCCGCCTTGTTCTTGCTTAGAGTGCTGTGTTAGAAGGAACACATCTTCTCCTGCCCTTTCAAACCAATTCCCATTGCTAAGGCCCTGGATTGTAGCAACCATCCTTCCAAACAAATGAAGGTGCCTCCCTTTGGAGACCACTAATGCTACTCTTTGATCAGACTAAAAGGAATTGCCTGAAGTCACTCAGTGTATAGCACAACCTCTTCTTCACCCCAGTGCTGTCTTTGGAGTTCTCCCCCCACCTTCCCTGTTTTAGGAGCAAGAATATGGGTTTGCTGGATGGAAGTGCAGAACTGTCAGGAGATCTCCTGAGCAGGCCACCCATGAATTAAAGCACTTATTTGTCTATTCATCTATGCCTTTTTGTCCCCAGATTCATTTGGGTGGATTTGTTCCCCTTTTATTAGAGATGAAATCCATCTGGAAAGTATCTGCCTTTCTGAGAAGCAGGCTTATCTGTATAGGCTTGCCTTTCCCCTTCCTTCTGTGTTGGCACTGTTCCTGCTCAAATTTTTGAGCTTTCCTCTCTCCCCATAGGTTCTGTTGTACTCTTCCCCTTCTTATTGTATATTTCCCCCACTCTACCACCTCAGTATTCACAGTCCTCTATTTCACCTCCTTTTCCCCCACCTCCTGTTCTTTGTTGCTTCTCTTCCTCACCCTGTTCTTACTCCTTCCATACTGAATGCTCTAAACCCTCATCTACACTACAAATCCAATCACGTTGGAGGACTAGCATGGTTCTGCTCATTAGTGTAGACTCTGTAAAGGACTATCTAAGGCATTAGCACACTTCATGGATATGATTAGGGCTCATCTACTTTACATAACAGAACTGTACTTTTACTGTGTTGGGGGAATGACCATACTATAATCAGGTCCCTCCCAGATCTGATTGTATTTATCATACAGAGCCTTTCCTTTCCAAGTATTAAGGGCAAGGCGACATTTATAACATTTCCTATTTCTAGAATGCTGCAGTATTAAATCATGGGGCATGTTCGTGCAGGGTTATCAGCAGGGACTAAACCTGGTACCCTCAGCAACACAAGCACAAGCCCCTGCCACTTGAGCTGAAGGAGTAATACGGTTGGCTGTCTGAAATAAGCTGTCTCTTCTTTTCACTGGGGCTAACCACCAGGAAAATACTGTGATTATATGCTGTAAATCAGCATAGTGGTCTACTGCCAGCATTTCAGAAATTGTATTAGTTTCAGTGTATGTGCAGATGGAGTGGGGCAGCAAGACAGAGAAAAGTGCAGACATTCCACACTGGCACATATCAGCCTAGTTTGAGCTTTGACTGAGAATATTTGTTAGAATATTTTCTTGAATTTATATAAGAACTTCTCAGACCCTGCATTTTTTCATTCTTTTGGTGTGTGGCTATGGATCTGGGGTTCAATCATTTAGTTTTGGTATCCGGGCACTAGGACCTAGGTGAAAGAGAAGTACAGAAATATTTAGCTTGAGTCAGTACAAAATGTTCTTGTAGCACCCACAGGAAACCCCAAGAACATCTCTGAACAAGGACATTTGAGGTTTTTTTCTCCCCATGCAAACTTTCTACTGCACTTCACAGCCTTTTCCCCACCCCTTCATAATGTTGTGTTCCGCAGTTCACACAAGATGTAAAATAGCACAGAGTGATCACTGTAATATGCGGATTAGTTTCTTGACCAGTTTCCTGATTCAGTATGTGTGATGGTCATTTTTTTCAATGATAAATATGAGAGAACTCCAAGTTTGTGTGGGACAGAGGTAAAGCAGTCTAAATGAGCTAGTTAATTATATCCACAGCTGCCACCCCTACATCCGCCTGCATTAGATTCCACAAAGGCAAGTGCCCTGTAGAACCATACCCCACAAAAAAGCAACTTGGGGGGTTTAAATCTATAAAGAATAAGCTGCATTTAGAGTAGATAAAATAATATTTTCTATTTCCATATTTTTATTTTCAAGAAGCCTACAGTATTTGCTGTTTTATATAAAGTGTTCACTGGAAGAAAAAACATGTTGTTCCATTTGTAATACAGTACAACGTGAACTTTTCACTTCCTCTCAACAGCACAGAAAGACATGTCTATTTTGGTATAGTACACACATACAAACAACCCATGTATAATACAGAGCTTGATTTGTTTCCTTCTTGTTTTGCTGGTTGCAGTAACAAGACTGTCAGCATTGGTTTGAATATCACTTGCATATGACTTAAACAAACAAACAAACCTTCTCTTCCTTATAGAAAGAGTGGGGTGAAGTCTTATGGTTATAAGAGGCAACTGAGATTCAGGATTCCTAGGTTCTATTTCTAATTGATGCTGAGTTGCTGTGCAACTTTGGGCTAGTCACTTAGGCTAAAGTTTTTAAAAGCAACCACAGATTTTGGGTGCCCAACTTGAAATGCCTTGGACCTGATTTTTAGAAAGGCAACCCCCCTGCCCACAACTCTTACTGGAGTCAATAGGAGCTGCTGGCATTCAACATATTTGATGATCAGGCACAAGGTGTCTCCAGTTTGCCACCCACAAAGGAAGCACTGAGTGACCATTTCTGAAAATGTTGGCCTTAACCCCTTTGTGCCTCATCTTACTTATCTGTAAAACAGGGATAATAGTTACCTTGTAGGTTTGTTGTGAGGCTTAATAATGAATGTTTTAAGACCAAATATTAGACTATATACCCTCATTTAAGAGCCAACTACCAACTTAAAATTAAATTGCAAACATAACACAAAGCACAACAAACACTGTTTGAAACAGGTAATGTACATGTTAGATAGGTAGTAATTAGATAGACAAAGGAGTGGTGCTGGGAGCTTGTAGGTTTAGGATTAGGGATTGAATCCAATGGGAGCTTGTAGGTTTAGAATTAGGGATTGAATCCAATCAGCATTAGGTTGCAGCCAGAGATTTGATGGCATAATTTAATACTTCATCTGTCATTATCAGTTTGCACTCGTTTTTGTTTTGTAATGGAAATGTTGGCAGGTGAATAGGATAATTTTTTATAGTGTTGAATCAAAGTGTAATACGGGGTCAGCAACCTTTCAGAAGTGGTGTGCCGAGTCTTCATTTATTCACTCTAATTTAAGGTTTCGCATGCCAGTCATACATTTAAACATTTTTAGAAGGTCTCTTTCTATAAGTCTATAATATATAACTAAACTATTGTTGTATGTAAAATAAATAAGGTTTTTAAAATGTTTAAGAAGCTTCATTTAAAATTAAATGAAAATGTAGAGCCCCCCGGACAGGTGGCCGGGACCCTGGCAGTGTGATTGCCACTGAAAATCAACTCGCGTGCCACCTTTGGCATGTGTGCCATAGGTTGCCTACCACTGGTGTAATACATATTTCAAAAGCAATAGACTCAGGTTACTGTACACTTATGTCAGAGTTTTGTAAGTTCTGGTGGTGTGATGTGCTGAGGAAAAATGGTCCAGTGATTAGTGTGTCAGCTTAGGATTTGGGACACGTGGGTTCAGATCTCTGATCTGCCACAGGCTTCCATGTGGAGCTTAGGCTTGATTTCTCTGTGCCTCAGTTCCCCATCTGTAAAATGGAGATGATACTGTGACAGGATATAAAATTACTCTGCAATATCCTGGACAAACCTTATGGAATTAAGATAATCATTACTGAATTAAGATCAATGCCTTTGGGAACCATCGTATTAAAATGCAATTGTTTGTGTTATTGGGAGATTGTATGTAACTTGGGGTATGTTAATATTCCTCTGGTTACCAGCCCTTCAAAGCCACCTTCCTGGAGAGGCTCACATAGACTAGTTTAAACTGGATTATCTAGGGACCAACACACAGAGAGAGTATTTTTGGATAAATAGCCTGGTTTTAAACAAGCTCAGGACCTTCTTCCTGATCCAGCAAACGGACAGGACCACTGGTCCACGGAAGACCCCAGTCCTTAGGGAATAGTTGGAAAGACTTAACCTACTATGGCTCATAAGGCTAGGTGCTAGTTCAGAGGTGAGGTTGCTATGAACTTCTGACCCCTTTGCGAGGGGTTTGAAGGACTCACCTGCTGGAGCCCATATTGAAGGGATCTCTCATAAGCTTATTCGCATGTGTGTAGGTTCTTTTATTGTTTTAATATGTTTACGCTGTAGTGCTTTTATTTTAAGAATAAAATGGGCTTGTATAGGAATTACTGTATGGTAACTTGTTGACAATTACTCTATCAGTCTCTGAAGAGAAAGCAAGCAAGCAAGCAGGCCTTGAGAGATGATGGCCAGGGGAGCTGGAAGTTTGAGAGTGGGTGCCCTTCCTGTCCCATAGAGGAGGATACAGGTGCAGTTGCCTTGAACTGTGACAGATATTACTATCCTTCTTTCCAGGGGTGTTGTGAGATTCAGATACATATGATACATTTCATATCAAACAGATTATGAATATAATATCTTAGTACTTACATTTCCCCCAGAAAAATGTATCAGCACATGACATGATGTAGGTTTTCTGAGTATGTAGAAACTGTGTGTATTAACTATAGTGTGTAGCACGTAACTGAGTAATATTGTATATTACTGTTACACTATATTAGAAATGGATTCTTTGACTAGGAGATGGAATTTTATAAGCTAGTAATATTGCTTTGCATTTTTGATTATTTTTGGCACATTTTAAAAGGATGGCCAGAGTAAGGCAAGGGGGACTTGGTTTCTTTTGGGCGATTTTTTTTTTTTTAAATTGGGTTTAAGTTTGGAGGTAGATTGGCATTATAACTATGGAGCTGCCTCTGTTGCTCCATAACATCCCATCTTGTCCACAAAACAATTGATTTCATTTCCTCATGTCCCCAAGCCTTAGAAAAGTTAAAGAAACAGACTTCAAACTCTTGAAATTTATTGGCCATAGAACAGTTTTATACATTATGGTAAAGTGAGAGCAGATTTCAGTGTCTTGAGTCACTGCCTCTGCATTAAACCACAGTTCCCTTCTCCTAATATTCTGTGTACAGTCAAAAAAGAAACATGCCAGCAGAGAGAAAAGACTCAGCAAAAACAAGGAGATCTAAATATAGAAATTGGTTAACATTTTCCCCTTCAGTTGACCCTGCACCGTTTACCACATTCATCTTCAAAAAGAATCTTCTTTCCATTCAGTGCCTTGTGCTTTTGTCCTCCAGGATTTGGACTCAAAACAGCAAAGGTATCCAGGTCCTGAATGATTGATATTACCTGGCCAGTTCAGGCACGTACACTCCATTGTGAATATAAATGATTGGTTTTTTTTAAAATAACCTTCCCTTCCCCTTTAAACAAACAGGTTATTCTCCAAACCTTTAAAACTTATTGTATTTCATAAGGTAAAGAAACCAGGCCCTGCTGAATTATTACCAAATGTCTACCCTGCAGAAGACTAAAAGGATTTACAGTTTGGTGGTTGCAACTTACTGGATACTATTACAGAGCCACCTGGTGTGGATTTAAAAAACATGATGCAGCTGGGAACACACTGATAAATGGCAGCATATTTAAAAATCAATCCTGAGTGTTGTATATTTGTGTTGTCTTTCAACAGCAGTGATCCCAAAGCTTTCAGCCTGAGGATGGCGTGAACCCCAGCAGCTGCTCTATGGGCTTGTACCTCCACTCATCTGCTTCCAGTTCTTCCACTAAACCAGCTAGTTTTTCCATCCGAGCAACTTGTTGATCTACAAGAAGTCCAAAGATAAACGTTTGCAATAACATTTCACTTAAATATTTTAATTAGATGTATTATCCTTTGCAGCAGGGATGTCCTTCCCTAATAATCCAGGCATTGGAAAACAGTTTTGCTCCACTGTGTCAGACTAGTCTGAACATTAAAAAAAAAAAAAAAGTATTGATATTTTCCCTATAGAAGCAGAGACTTTCAGATCATACAAGAGAACAGACTTCATTAACCTTCTTCAAGGACTAAAAAATATATGTCCAGTGTGGGACAGGAGATGTATCTGCAGCTCCCTGAACATACTGAGGCACTAATGTGGATCAAAGACCACAAGAGGGAAACACAAACTTCTTAGCGTAAGAAGCTGAAAACAATGTGGGGCTATTTTCTTTAGCATAAATAACTGGAGGCCTTAAACGCAACTCAGTGGTATTTCTCCGTATGTATATAACATAACGTTTGAACCTTGCAGCCGATCAATTCCAGAGAATATTCTAGGCATCAATGGCCAGAACACTACTGATCTAGGGGAGAAATGAGGGGACACCTGGAGACCCTGCCATCTGATTAGCACAACCACAGATTCTAGTACCTCTTCTATAGATCAAACAATTGCTAGATGGAACCCATTAATAGCCTCCAGCATAATAGTATCTCATTTCATCTCTGATCATGCTCCCAATAGACTTTAACATGTTGACATTGTGAATGACTTATTTCCCACAACAATAATAATGGGGAGTATGGAGGTACACAGAAAGTCCCTGATATGGGGATTAAGGAACACACACAACCGTTGGCAGGGGGGAGAAATCAGGGGAGCCTGGTATGGGGAAAGGCGTTGCAGTTTAAATGCTTCGGCTGGAGACTGGGACCTCCCCACTCAGGGGGTCCCAGAGCTTGGGCTCCAGCCCGAGCCTGAATATTTACACCACAATTTTACAGCCCCTCAGCCCAAGCCCTGCAAACCTGATTCAGCTGACACAGGCCAGCACAGGTGTTTAACTGCAGGGTAGACATGCTTAAGTGAGTCTCTATTACAGCCAAGATTAGAATTTGTAAGGTTCCCACTGTTCAGACCTCACCACTTGTGTATATACAGTACAGCACAGAGCAATGGAAAAATGAGGTTAGAAAGTCTCTGCTCCCACCCCCACATTGTGTGAATTTAATTCACTATTTGCATCATGTTTGAAAAAGGACCTAACAATAGCCTCACTTAGTGCTAATTCAGGAAGTTAATTTAAATAGCCATTCTGCTTTTTGTGGTTCACGGCACAGTATGTTGGCCTTTGCTATATCCTCCTGCAGCTTCCTTAGTAAATTTATACACATGCTCACAAAACATACAACACTTGAGTGCTTACCATGTTTCACTTGCTTTAATGTAGAGGCAACCTGATAGCTGAAAACGGATTCACAAAGGAATCTTTCGGAACCATCTGTAAACGGAAGAGAGAGTGATTTAATCTTTCCTAAGTTCTATGACTGAGAAGCTTTCTATAATTTTTATGTTCAGAATATGCTTTTCCTCTGCTCACCTACTTTAGACACTTTGTCCTATTCTGGTAATGTGCAGCACTCTTGGCTAGGAAGCCGTGGGTTGAAGTCCCACGCCAGGGCTTTGACTTATACCCAGTGCTGGCACGGAAATGGAGCATAGAGTGGGTGTGCTGCTGCACTGTTTGATATCACGGTACCCCTTTTGCCTGCTTCTGATGGTTGCTGTCGAAATGGATATGAAAGGTGCTATGGCATTTTGATTAAAAGAAAATCTTGGTCTCTGTGCCAACAATCTTTTCCTTAATAAAACAAACTTGAATAATCTACAGCCTGAGAACTATTGCTGAGTTCATAAAAGTTGTTGCATTTGCCCACGCAGTCATGGGTCTTAAGATCTAACTCATCTTTAGGAAGTCTTTGCAGATATAGTTTGAAAGGTGCTCCATAAAGCTCAAGTTTTCCCGATATTTCTGAAAATATAGCTAAAAATTAGTTGAGTAGCCTTTGTATGACAAATGACAATTTGCCTGTCCAAATACAAAATGACAAAAAATGTCACCCTTAAAACAAAACTACATTGGTTTATTGAAAGTGTAACAGAAGCGCTGCGATTTCAATTTAGATTTAAATGTTCTGCAACGCAATTACAGGACCAAGCACTGTCTGTGCCAGACAGTGTCCTGTAAAATGGTAGGAGAATGATAATTGAAGACACTGTAGAAACTCAGCTGTGAATGGCTTTTTGGGAAGTTGTAGGGTGACTGACACGTGTTCATAATTGTGAATTACTCCTTGGGTGAGGGCAGTGCAATATAAAAACAAATGTTTCACACAAATGGTTTGTGGAAGGCATTTCACTCCACAATCCCTGCCTGAATGAAAAGGGAAGAGGCCGCTGTCTCTCTCTTTAGCTGATAATTCATATTAGCACTACAGGGTGCCACATCTCAGCCAGTCATGTGCACTTTTGTCATATAGAAAGCACAATGAAAGGAGACCATGCTCTAGAGAGACGTAGTACTTGACACAATCTGTACTTAAAAAAAAAAAAAAAAATTACAAACCTTAAAGCAAGCTATGGTCCATCAGCCTATCCATTACATATAGACCATATTATATTTGCTAAATGCAAATATAGACTCAATAAATCATAAAAGGGATACCTACATTGGAGGAAAAAACCTGGGCCTGATCCTGCAAAGTACAGAGCCCCACTGCTGTCAACTAGAGTTTAGAGTACACAACATCAAACTCTTTAGTACCACCTTTTCTCAACCCCTGACTCTGCATTATTACCTAATATAAAAGGTCTTCTCAGAGAAAACAATAGTTATTGCCTCATTTGTATGTAAGCCTTGCTCTATCAACATCATGGTTTATTCTTACATTAACTGATTCTGCACCTGTAGGCAGGGCTTCCAGTTTCCACCACTTTAAAATGTTTTGTTCAGCAACTGAAAGGGCTATAAGACATAGCCACTTCCTTAAGGATGATAAAATCTAATTATCTTGAAGTTCTGAGGTAGAAAAGAGTACATCTGATGCCACAGACAGATTACTGAATATATGGAACAATAGATAACCATGGAATTGTAATCCACTATAAGGTTAAGTGACACTTCCAGCATTTATTATTCTATACACAACCCATTTAAAATAATTCCATTTTGTGTGTGCAAAATATTCTAAAAAACTAAGGGCAAAGGAGTTACAATTCTATGGATCACTCCAGCTCTTGATTAGCACAAAGAGAGAAGCTCTTATACAGACTGAGCGCTAATATGTGTGGCTATTAGGATAAATAATACAGTTAAGACATTTATACACATTCTTTGCTAAACGAACTTTAAAGCCAAAGGACAGAGTCCTCCAAAGAAAAGACATCTTTCTTCTGCTAGGCTATGTTCTTGTGCATCAACTAAGATGGCCAAGCATTAAAATATATCAATATATTCATGTCCTTCACTATCTTGTCATGTCT
Source organism: Malaclemys terrapin pileata (assembly GCF_027887155.1). Lineage (NCBI taxonomy): Eukaryota > Metazoa > Chordata > Testudines > Emydidae > Malaclemys > Malaclemys terrapin. The sequence continues at coordinate 87,630,048 of NC_071511.1, read as the reverse complement.
TATTGCATGTAACGTAGTACTTCAGTACCAGTTTTAAAAATGAGCTGCTAACTAAATCTGACAAGTTAAGTACAGATTTCCATGCTGAAATATCCCTACTAGCCAGGCTGTGGGAGGCATTCAGCTCAGAAGTCAGCTTTCACTGACCTTTTGCAATTATTCCCCCTTCCCCAGGCCTACTTGGTACTTCATGGTTCACTGAAGAAATCCCAGAATGTGACACCACAAATAGCAGAAACCTTATTGCAATCTATAATACTTGTATTATCACAGAATTGTCTGTACTGAGGTCTCCTAAGTCTAGATTCTCGAGGACATGAACAGGCTGGAACTTTCCATATCACATTTAGCAAACTCTTTACAATAAACTAATGTTAAATCTGATTCCTCTTAAAAAGGATGGAGATGCTCCAAACAGGAAGTGGCCTATACATTACCAGATGGAAAAGCCAGGTTGAACTTAGTCCTCAACCTAATAAGTATGTAATAATTCTAGAAGAGTCTCTTCTGACAATGGGAGCTAATAATAAAGACGTTAGGAAAAAGCATTTTACCCTGGTTCTTAAATATTGATGAGGGATTGTCTACATCATCAGACACAGTCTACAGTTAATTTTAACTAACTTACTTAGTTGAGTGAACATGGCAGGAGATACTTTCAAAGGTATCATACCTCTCAAATACATAATTCTGGGTGTGACCTTCATTTTATTTCTTTCAGTTCATCCCACAAGGAGAAGAGTCAGAAGTGGCCATATGCAGATTTCTAGCAAAATCTCTAATAAAGCTTAATAATAGTCTTCAATTTTGCATGTCACTTAATATTCAGAAATCCTATTTTCCTCCTCCTCGTTTCATGCAAAACTCCCTTTCCCATGGCCTGAAAAATCCACTTGCCCTGGGACAGCAGAAAGCCAGATGTCTTATCTGCAGATGACTTGTCTGCAGATGACTCAAGTGCCTCTGCCACTGCATGAAGCTTTGTCAAGCTGCAGCACAATGAAAACTAAGTCTTTTCGGCCTCATTACAGCTATTCAGAACCCAGTGGGCGGCAGTAAAACAGATTGGCAGTTCATTTTCACTCTGCTGTTGCCTGAGAAACTGGGCAACAGCAGAGATAGGCGATAGATCAATGCAGTGAGTAAGAACTAAAAACCAACCTCAAGGTGGCATACAGCAGTGTTTCTCAACCTTTTTGATACCAGGGACTGGCTTACTGCCTTCCTAAACCATGTCAGGTAGATCTCAGGGACCGGCACTAGTCCACGGACCGGTCATTGAGAACACTGGCATAGAGTAGTGTAGCTCCCCACTGCAGCAGATCGGGGAAGAATAGGCTGGTAAAGGTCCATCCACTTCCATAGCATCCAGGTCACTCGGGTGGAACAGAAATAAAATGCTCCTCCCTTCCAGCAACCAGCGGTGAAGGGAGGAAAGGAAAGGATCCAATTTATTAGACACCTACAAGCTACTGGATGATACTAAAGATTTAATCAAAGTATAGGGACAGCACCATTTTAGAAGTCCCAGGATCCTCCACTGTCTGAGCAGTAGTGGAGAGAAGTTGGCTTCTTACCTGGACCTTGCCCCTAGACAGTAGGGCCCCTCATCTTTTATATCAGTCTTTGTTCCGTTTACTAGGTGTCTGATAAAAACTTTTCTAGCTTTGTGTGTGATTGGATAGAAGTGAGCAGACGTAAGTGGAGCAGGCCGGAAAGCTTGACTGAATAAGCATAACGAGAGAGCTTGGAGAGAAGACCAACAATATAGGGGAAGAGAGAGAAAACACAATATGGTGAAAGGAGACAAAGAAATGAAGAAATGGACACTGAAGACAACACAAGGATCCATGATAGGGACAGGGGAGTGAAACCAGGAAAGAAGAAAGTCTAACAGAATTATAGGAACTGTGCTAAGTATATTAATAGCAAGATGAATACACTATCTTATTCTTTTAAATTTCAGGGTTAGTGGTAGTACAGTATCCAGGGCTGGCCTTAATGAAAATGGCACCCTGGGCAAATTTGCATTTTGGCTCCCATAGGCTCCCCAGGCTCTCCTCCTTCCCTTTTCCCCACAGGCCTGCTCCCCCTCTTACACCCCTAATCCCTGCACCCCTTCACTCCTAACTCCTGCACCCATGTGGGGAAACTGACTTGGATGCACGAAGCAGCTGGCATTGCTGCTCACTCCCCCACCCTCGGACTGCTGCTCCTCTGCCCCGCACACCCCAAGGGGGCTGTGAGGGGGGGAGTGAGGAGCAACATCAGGGCTCCCTGCATCCAGGCCATTTTTCCCACCTGGGCTGCATAAGGAGAGGGCACTAGAGCAGCAGCTCCTGATACCTCACAGCACAGCCCAGGTGAGGAAAGGGACCTGGAGGGAGGGAGGGGGAGAGAGAGAGCGAGAGAGGGAGAGAGAGAGAGAGAGTGAGTGTGTGTGTGTACATGTACTATATGAGGAAGACTGTGTGTGTGAGTGTGCGCGTGTGGGTAAAGACAGCTAACAAAAGCCGAAGCTGGCCAAAACACCAGCCATGTGCTGCTCCTACTAAAAGGGAACCATCACACTATCTCATCCTTCACATTTCTCATATGAACTACCAGGGCTTGAATTACATTTTTATATGAAATGTGGGCAAATTTAAAAACTATTTAAAACATTTAAAAAATAAAAAATATGAAAAAAAATTACATTTTATTTAGTATCATTATTCATACTAGTTTTGCTAGTCTTTTCCCCCAGGCAGAAAGGCACAGAGACTAGAATCAGGACCAGCTGTGTCCCCAAAAGACCAGGCCAACCCTCCAGATCGGACCAGACCCACATCCCTCCCCAGACCAAACTGAACCAGACCCAAATCCCTCCCGAGACCGAACCACTCCAAAGGCCGGCCCTGACAGTATCTTTCACTCTGCTCAACAGAAGATGAGTGGAGTTTTTAAGCCTTGCCCCCTGTCACTATTGGGAATTTTGCCTGAATAAAGGCTGAACAACAGGGCCTAAGGAAAGTGAATTTCCAATACACTGAATAGAAACCAAACATAGGCTAATGTATATGCAATCCTTAGACTTCACCTGATTTATCTGATATGGCAGAATATGATTATTCTGCATTACATCTTTTATTTATTTTTAATCATTTGTACAGAGCCTATCACTTAAGCAACTAGGCTGTACTTACAGAAATGCTACAAATCCATAAACATTACATCATTCCTTTTTCAATTGATTTTAGCAAATATTAAACTGGAAGCAAGCTAAGTAGAAGTTAGCTAATCTTCTGGCAATCCCGGGCTCACTCAGAGTTTAAATAATCAAATATATTAACTTCCCTCTATACCTTGTAATTTCCACAAAAATAATTATAACCCCATGCAGGTTAAAATTACTCATGTATCTTACAAGCATTTTAGAAATAAGGGAGTCTGCAATACATTGTCAATAACATATGACAAATAACATTATTTAAATCTGCTCTTGATAGTACTACTGGTAAGTCCAAAATCCCTTAGAGAACCCAAGGGTACATTATTTTAAAAATTTCTAAAACCTGAAAAAGATGTACAATTGGGTGACGTTTATTAATATTTTAACTGCTTTCTTTGAAAAAAGGCCACCACAGTATGCAGCCAGCACACTAACAACTGTATCCATTTGAAGAAAGAACATGTGGGATGTTATCTAAGAAATTAAAAGCCTAAATTAAATGAAGCATCCTGTAATGAGGATAGCATTAAACTGCTGCTGCCACTTAAAATAGATTAGTCACCATGTTATCAGGAACAGATCGACCAAAAGCTATATCAAATAAATGTACCTTGCCTCACATCCTAAAAGGCTCCGAAACTAAACAAGGGGAGAAAATTTCGAAGGTTGGGGCCTTTTAAGTATGAGAACCTCGCCACCAGTCCTGGAAAATCCCATCCCAGGATCCAGTTCTATTTAAAAGGGATGAATCAGAGGCTGATCTACTGTTCACCATTATCAGAATACCATTGTCCTACTGGCTCACCTTCCAAGCCTCCTTTGCAATTAAAATGCCCTCTACTGTATTAGCAATATGCTCAATTAAAAGGATATTAATGTTCATTGTTTTACTTTAATACATATGCATCCCACCATGTCTTTCAAATGAAACACTGATATTACCAGCCTACCTAGGTCCTTTAAGCCTACCTACCAAAATTTCTATTCTGCTAGCTGGGCCTTCTGAAGCAGAGTCACCCATCAAGTCAGTAACTTGAAGTATTTCATAATTTTAATTTATTTTGAGGGCTCATTAAGTTCTGTGAACAAGTCTTTAGTCAGAATTATTTCAAGTCTGGCATACAGACTAATGTCTAAAAACCTTAATTAGTGATATGGCATAATTTGTAATTACTACAGCGCTATCAGTACCCAGCACATCAACTAACCTAAGTAGTATTAGGTGATGATTTAAATTTATCTAGTGCCTTTCATTCACAATTATACATACAGCTCCACTGAAACGCAGTCACTTCCAAGGTAGAGAGGACTGTAACTGACACACAGCTCACTGCACAACAGCAAAGGGAGGGGAAATTCTGGCCATGATATTGAGGCAAACACCGGGGCTTACACAGTCATGACCCCTATTCTTACATGGTGTGCAATAAGAGCAGACAGATCTCAAAGACCATCCTCTCCCTCAAGTAAACTGCATGGAATCTGTTTATTTACCTCAGAGAAACAAAAGCCAGAGTTGACCCTGTTTGGATTTTAACCGGTAGTTCCACAGAGTTTAGGTGATGCTGATGCTTAGATCACCCAAGCCACTGCTCCTTCGAACTACACTGAAAGAGCAGATTACATCAGCGCCATAACTGACAATATTAGTGACTTAAATGGGAACAGGAAGAGACCCATGTATTCTAATGAACATAACACACTGTGCTATACAAAAACCCCAGCGCTACAGAACTAAAAACTATGAGTTTCAATTTACAGGCATGTTGTGTTTCCCATAATCAACTGAAGGATCCTTTTGCCTGCCCTTGCACTCCTCCATCCTGCAGCTAAAAAGTAAGGAGAAAAAGGCAGAAGGCAAATAGAAAAAACAACAGGGCAAGTGGAGGGCTGCACAATTGAGCAGTTTTATGTATTAAAACATAATGAACATTAACCTTTCATCTGAGCACATCACAAATTATTTACCATTGTCAAATATTGTAAAATATTCCAGCAAGAATACTCTGATATAGGCAGTGGCCTATCTTTTGGATTGCATCATGGTGCCATCTGTTAGCAAGTCTACTTAAATATCTTCATCATTGTTGGGGAAGGTGAACTAATTGAAAGTTGAGCATCCTGGTTGGCTCGAATCTTTAAAATAAACATTGTATGTATATATTTATTTGTATACTAGGCCATTAATTTACATTGCAGCTTACAAAGGACATTAAGCAGGTTAAAAGACACAGTCCCTGCCCCATTAGTTTACAATCTAAACTGACTAGACAAACATACAGAAATTAACTCATAAGGGAGTTGGGAGGGAAAGGAAGATTCACAGTCACTGAACTGCCTCACTCAACACAAAGAGAATAGATTCTTAGCCATTAAGCTGCTTGAAGCGTTGACCTGTTGCCTATCTAGCATAGGTGCATTTATAAATGACTTTTTTTCTTTTATAGTTGCTATTTGTTTATTTCTGCTTAATTTCATTTTTCTTTTCTTTTGTAACTGTTCAGTCTTGAATAATGTTCACATTTAAATGTTAACATAATATTGCTAAAAAGGTAATAGTAATTATTCATTTTTTTAGAACTTTAATTGTGTTTTGCATTTTTCTGAGTTAAAATAACTCAGGTAAGTAACTTTTTTGTAATTAGGCATATGTATTTATCTAAGGCTAGGCCTATAGGAGAGCATAAAATCTTACTCTTTTTTGTTATTGCTCTAATAAATTAGTGCCTTAAAATATTTGACCGGTTAACTGACCAATTATTTTTGAACCGGTCAAATGCCCAACAGTAGGAAAATGGAAGCAGTTTTCTAACCTGCATATATCATAAGAGCACACACTCATATCTAACTGGAGATTAGATGATTAGATCTAAATTATGATTAGATTTTAGACAAATACAATGGCATTTCAGATACTCAAATGAAACGTAAGGCCAAGTTCATCCCTGCTCTAACTCCACTGACTAGTAACAGCAGGGATGAATTTGCCCATTATTCAGCAACCTGAAAAGAGTCCCACAGGCCAGATCCATCTTTGTGCTACAGCCCTGTTGCATAAGGTAAGCTGATGCAAAATGGCCATATGGCACGCATTTGCCCCACCATCACAGAGGTCCTGTATGCCACCTCTGCATGGCTCTGCCAACTTTGTGCCACCTCTGCAAGTCCTCTTTCCCCTGCATGGGCACAGGGCCCGGGAAGGCACAGGATGGTGGAAGCACCTTCACAACTGCATGGCCCACTGGAGCAGGGGTGCAAGTTAGCCCTCAGTGCTACCCTTGTCTATGCTGCGGCCTAAATAGGCCATCTTGGTCCCTGAGTATTGGAGGCACAAGCTGCCTTGCCTTCTGTTTCTGCGCTGGCACAGCCATGAATCTGACCTTATGAACCTAAATAGAAGAGGATTTGCCAAAGAATAATATAACCCCATCAGTCATCTCTATAGTAATTTTCAGTTATGACACCAAAGAAGTAGCTAGCAATAAGAAGCTGACATAGTCATGCTCTCACTTCGTCAGATGCAGTCTTTCCTGTCCCAACTGCTGCAATGCTTCCTGTGAAGTCTGAGATTTTTGTTTTTATGGGTCTAAAAATCAGACTGTTTAGATAATTTTTTTGAACATAGGAAGGAAAAACAATCCTATGCCCTTTTAAAGTTTGAGATAAATAGGGGTAGATAATTTATCATAATTTTAGGAATGAAGGAAAGAACATGGTGGCAGGGATATACAGACAGCAGAGATAGACCTAGTATCCACCTACCCAGATCTCCTTCCCTTTACAATTAAATCCTTTGGCTGCTTTGTGCCTAAAATGACATTAAGAATCCTAACTTTTTATATATTCTGTAAACTGTATCAACAATAGTTTATTGACAGCAAAATGTGAAACAGAGCAATCACCTTCTAACATTTCTCCAGCTCCTTTGGGGTATGTAAAGAGGGCTTTCCGTGGTGGGGCAAGTTCCGAGACACTGAATCCAGATCCAGTTACAGAGCTTCCACTGACTCCACCAGCTGAAGAGGATGAAGAGGAGGCTGCCATTTCTCCCTTTAACCTAAAGACAACAGAGAAAATGTTACCTTTTCCTTCTCCAACTAATTTTTGCTAACTCAGCACATCTTTTTACCTTCAGAGACCTGGGTACAAACTGACTCGCATTCATGGGTGAAAATTTGTTTGGTGATTCCTATCTTAGTCTTCCACATCTCAAGTCCACCACAATACTTGGCATCATTGGTTGTCTGATTGCAGGGCGTTATAGATCACAAGTAAGGTCCACGGGGAGCACGTTCAGTGGCTAAGATTCTAAAACAAGTAACTGCATGGCTGAGAACTACTGGCCTTTATTAGCTATCTTTTTTCACTGAAAAAGTAAATATTATTTTCTAAGTGGAGCTCTGCACCCTAGGAAGAACTGATATTTGAGGGCCATATTGTGGCTATGTTCAAACTACAGCAGATTTCTTACATATATTTTAGTACAAAATGCAGTTCACAATTTTACCACTTGGTGGCACACAAAATAAAAAGAAAATAATGCTCAAATGCCTTGGCAAAATGGAAATATGAGTAGGAACAGAGTATGCATAACTAATTCAGTACAGAACATTAAACTTGATTCACCTTCTGCAGATACTTTTTTCCACCATCCACAAACATGAAGAGAAAGTCTCACTCCCCAGTTGTGCAAAAAACCCACAAAACGTTCTAGAGAGCCGCAAGACTGCACCCTCCTCACATCACTCTGTGTGAAGAAATTCTATGGTCTTCAAAAGGGTCTTGACTCCTGTGCTGCACTTTGCTTTTTGTGTTTTATCTTTTTGTTTTTAAATTGCATTTGACAATCATAATGGTTGGGAATCCTTCTGGCCATTTAGCAGTCTGCCATCTGATCACTTTAACTCCTCACATATACACCACCCACTCTGCCTTTAACACTCACCTTCCTTATTCTTTCAGCATAACAGAACTGCTTAAATATATTTTGATAGGGCATTTGACCTTTATCTCTTTCCATTTAGACACTGAAGTATTCTTTGTTTTTATTACCCACTATAATTTCTCATCCATCCTTTACATTTTCCTTTGGTGATGTCTACACTATGGGAACAATAGAAGCACAGCTACAGAACCCAAGATGAACACTATTGGGTTATATTATGTTCTCTCTCTTCCCCTAAGGCTACTGACTCCTTGCTTGCCTGGCCCACTATCCTTATAGGACCTATACCAGCCTCATTCTCTATCCCTTCACTCACTTCCTTATCCATTACCAATTCAGAACTTCCCTCTTGAAACCCAGGAAAGCTGGATGTCAAGCTCAAAGCAGGAGCAATTATTCATCCACTCTGCATACCAATTTAAAATTACATTTCAGCTCAGCTTTTTGGGAATAGATGCTGATTCATCAGCAGTTCCATGTTTTGAACACAAAGCTGGCTGCAAAGAGAAACTGTTCATGGTTGCATGGATCCAAGCCCAGGTCCTCAAAGGTATTCAGGCCATTTAGGAAGTTAGAAGAGTATATACTTTGAGGATCTGGGTCCTAATCATATGGCATAAAGAGCTTCTGAGCTTGAGGAGAAAGAAATTGATGAGGGTTAGTGAGTTTCCTTCTGAGTCTATCTGCACCTAGAAAGGGAAACTAACTAGGATCCCACAAACCTAGCCACTCCTAATTTATAGTAGCAGGCTCTGTATTTAAACTTTGATGCAGGAGAAAAACAAAGGTGCATAAAAATGGGGAAGGAGAAAGTGGGAAAGTACAAAAAAGGAAGAGAGCAAAGAGCAGATAAGAGGGAGAGAGAGAAAACAGGAGGAAGAAAATACATATGGGAGAAAAACAGAGAAGAGATGACAGGGGGGTAAAAAACAGAGACGCAGCAACCATTGTGCTAATTTTGGGGCAAATACCCTCCTTCAAGGTGAAAGAAAATGCAAGGTAACATTACTGTCTAAAATGTTACACCTATATTGTGCTATGTTTAATGTTTGCATAAAACTCCTCTTGACATCAGTGGGAGCTTGACAGAGGATTGAGGGTGGCACTGCCCCTAACTCATACCTCTTCCTCAACTCCTCTTCCTAGAGAGAGTCCGACATCCCTAGTGCAGAGACATCCCTCACTGCACATTAATGGACTCTCTCATAGTGGGAAGATTATGATGTCAGTGAATTAGTGGAAGAGGGAAGGTCAATAGGAAAGCAGGAAACCACCCAGGAGATGAAGGTAGTGTGTGTAGGGACTGCCAGAGACCGTGGACATTTGGCAGCCCCCGCGCAGTGCTTGGTGTCTCTTTTCCCTCCACATCATGGCTGAGTGGATGTTTCTCATTTTCTCTCGGCCCAGGTGTCTGTACATCCTTCACCCGCAAGCATTTCTGTGGGTCATCGGCCTCCGCCCAACCACTGCTGGGTTGAGGCGTCCCTCCCTCAACCAGCACCGCCGGGGCGGGGCGGGCGGGACTGAGAGCCCAAAGAAACGGGGTGGGTTCCTTGGGCGCGGTAGAAACGGGGGCGGGTCCCAGTACCGGGGCTGGGCCTAGCCTAGCTCTCCCCGCGGCGGCCGTGGAACGGGCTGGTTGCCAGGGAGACGGCCCCGTGCCCGGCGGAACAAGGGGGGGAGGTGGGGCATCACCCCCAACACCCCAGGTGATGGAGCGGGCGCGTGCTGAGGGGGATCCCAGGCGAGCTCACCCCGCCCATGCCGGAAGAACATTGGTGGCAGCAGTTTCTAAATGGCTAACTACTGCGCACGCGCAGGATCAGCTACAGCAACACAACGCATGCGCTGAGCAGCGACTAGTTACTGTCGGGTGGGGTAACGCTCGCCCCATAAAACTGCCATCTACCCCTCCCTACCCGACGGCGCCCCGGTGATGAGAGGGCTAAGACTAGGCCCAGGTCCCCCCTCGCTCCGGCCGCCCTCACCCCGCAGCCTCACCTGGTGCCCGGCCGGCTTGGCGTGGCGAAGGTGGCCTGAGTGCGCGCGGGCGCGCTACATGCGGGGCGGGCGCGAGCACGCACGGCCCCGCCCCCTGCAACGCTGCGGGCCTCTGGCGGGCGGGGCTCCCGGCCTGGAGCAGCTGGTGGGGCTTTGAGTTTGAGCGAGGCCGGTGTGTGGTAGGAAGAGGCCGGCCCGCCCCGGGACCGCAGCGCCCGGGGGTAGGTTGGCGCCTGTCTCCGTTAAGTGCCGGTGAGCCCCTCTCCCGGGGCTTACGGGGCCGTCACCCTAGGCCCTGCCCCGCTCTGCAGCCCCTGCCGACGCAGGTGAGTGCCGCGTGCAGCGGCTGCAGTGCCGCCAGCAGGCCGGCCCGGAGCGTCACGGCGAGGCTTCAAAAGCAACACGTGGGAGGGGCGCTTCGCTTCGCTTCCCCTCTTCTCTCTGCAAAACCAACAAACTCAAGCTCCTGCTAGGGCCCCGCGGAGCTGCGTGCGGGAGTAGGCCGGCGGCTCCCCGCCTTTGTCAGTGTGTGCGGGACTAAGGCCTAAGGCGTCTGACGCTGGTGGGGGTGTCATCGTAGGATTCAGGCCAGTGACTCCCAGGCAACAAACATGTCATGGGGGTAGCCAGCCACACGCTGCATCTTGCGGGAGCCGGGCCTTATTCTGTAATCTTGTTACTGTGCCCACAACCCATTGTTTCTTGTCCGTCATGTCCCCGCCACCCCATTATTGTTTTGCCACTGCTTCTTTGTAGCATATAATCGAGGCCTAGGGTGACCATATGTCCTGATTTTATAGGGACAATCCTGATTTTTGGGTCTTTTTCTTATATAGGCTCCTATAACCCCCAACCCCCTGTGCTGATTTTTCACACTTGCTGTCTGGTCACCCTATCTAGGCCTCAGTCCTGCATCAGGTTTTGTGAGCACAGATTCCTGCACTAATGCAATTTTGTCAGCCTCACATATTAAAAAATCCTAACTCAACTCAAATATAACAAAATTGGCTTCAAAAATGAGACTTTAAAAAAAAAAAACACCCATCAAAGTAAAAAAGCTTTGTTCTTTTTTGTCTTCTGGTTTTGGGGCTTTTAGGGTGCCCTTGCTTAGCATTTTCAAGCTTTTACCCTACAACCACAAGAACTAGGAAGGAACTTACTTTTTTTTTTTTTAAGATAAAAACTGAGATTATTACATAATTATCTCTAGAACCTGGAGCTTTAAGGAAAGTATTATAGGTTGTGAGACTAGTGACAAAATATTTGTTGACCTAGATTAGATTAAACAGATTTTTATTTATTTATTTTTTAAACAGAGACAGGTTTTTTTCCCTTCATAGTGTCATCATAATGCAGAGTTAAAATTTCTGTCAGGGCAGATTCCCCAAATCTGGCCCCGCGCCTAAGAAGGCCCTGTGCCCTAAAGAAGAGCGCCTAACTTAGGTGCCTTTTTAATTTTTACTCACGCGGCTTCGGTCTGGGACATCGGCGGCGGGTCCTTCACTTGCTCCGGGCATTTCTGATAAAGGATAAACTCTCAGTTATGAAGATTAATGGGAGGAGGGAATGAACATTAATCCTTAAAATTCAATCTTTACCTATACCGGGGTGGGCAAACTTTTTGGCCTGAGGGCTGCATTGGGTTTTGTAAATTGTATGGAGGGCCAGTTAGGGGAGGGGGTCGTGGCCTGGCCCCCACCTCCTATCTGCCACCCCCCAGGACTCCAGTCCTATCCAGCCCCCCCATTCCCTGATGGTCCCCCTGGGACTCCTGCCCCATCCACACACCCCCGCTCCCTGTCCCCTGGCCGCCTGCTGACCCATCTAATCCTTCCTCTCATTCCTGACGCCCCCTCCTCGGGATCCCTGCCCCATCCAACCACCCCTTCTCCCTGTCCCCTGACTGCCCCTGGAATCCCTGGCCCCTGTCTGCCCCCTCCACACACACCCCGACTGCCCCCCCCCGGGACCCCACCCCCATTCAACCCCCTATTCCTTCCCGACCGCCCTGACCCCTGTCCACACCCCCACCCCGTGACCATCACCCCGAACTCCCCTGCCCTCTATCCAACCCCCCCTGCTCCGTGCCCCCTTACTGTGCTGCCTGGAGCACTGGTGGCTGGCGGTGCTACAACCGCGCCACCCGGCTGGAGCCGGGCCACGCTGCTGCTGCTGCCATCACCATGCAGCCCAGAGACTGGGTCAGGCCAGGCTCTGCAGCTGCGCTGCCCCAGGAGCTCACAGCCCTGCCACCGAGAGCATTGCGCGGCAGCGGAGCGAGCGAGTTAAGGCTGCAGGGGAGGGGCCGGGGCTAGCCTCCGGGGCCAGGAGCTTGGGGGCCCGTGGGCCGTAGTTTGCCCACCTCTGGCCTATACTGTACACAAGTTTTCAATAAGTTCTAATTATATGGGAGTTTGAAGACTGTGACAGGCCAAAGTTAAAGTTTGGGTGCCTCAACTGTTTGTTTATATACCTTAATATATTTAGGTTTATTTTTAAATTTAACTCAATTTCCTATCCCAGGTGTATAATGGCTGACTTTTGGATAATTACAATATATCTAAACTTTTTTGATTTGTATTTCAATCTTAACTCTGTTTTAACATAGCTTTTTGTCAGGGAATTTCCTTTTTTTTTTTTTTTTTTTTAAATTAAAAATTTCCTACACGGACTCTAAGCAAGATACTCGGGGTATGTTACCATGTAATATTTTTAATGATTTGAAGATCTGCATTTTCACAAATAAATCTATATTTTTTAATTTTGAACTTTTACCAGATATAGATACACAGTGGCTGCTTTATCTCACTCTGGAGCAGCACAGAACAGCTAAAGTATTTTGCGTAGTTAACCTGAGTTTGCAGCTGCTTTGTTTTGCCCGCGTAGTGCAAAACACCCGAAAATGTACACACCACTTTCTTCCTCATGCCCTCCAAAACTCCCTCTTCCTCTTGCTCTCGCACACATAGAACTTAGGCCAGGAAATAGGGGGAAAGTGTTGAGTAGATCTGGTGCAATGGATTGCTTTTGAAAAGATATTTAGGATCAAAGGTCATTTTTGTTGTTGTTTTTCATAACCAGAAGTTTATCTGTCAGGAAGAATTGTCCTCTTTTAAAATGGCTGTCATCTCCTATTGCTCTCAATCACCCTGAAGCCACAGCGTCCATCAGGGAAGATGGAGGCTTTCTGTGCTGTGAGGAGGCAGAGACAGTCCCATTGATAACAGCAAGAGAGAGACTTCTGTGGCTTTGCTCCTTTTGAGAACAATGGGAAATGGCAGTGCTTTTGAAAAAAGGCAGTTCTGTGCAGAATTCTCTGTAGTAGACTATTGTATTTTTCAGCCTCTGCTGAAGGAGAAAATTTCAGTTATGAAAAATAAGGTCGGAAAATTGACTGCTAATCCTAAAAAATAATTTAAAATGTGTAGTATATACACAACATTTCTGTGAGTTTTTAATTATAACACGGGAATTTCAGAGAGTTTGTGGTTGATCATTAGGGACCGAAAAAAAGACTGGTGCTAGGAGCTAAATCTCTTACACTTATATTTCGTAAAATTTGCTTAAATTTCTCAGTTTCTAATTAAGACTACTTGTAAATTCTCAGAAAATAGTCTTTCAGTAAGAAATTAAAGTGCTGTAACATTGGGGAAGAAACATTGTTGCTGTATTATTCATATGTAACAAAAAGGATGAATCCCTTGTTTTAAGTGTAAAACTCAGCCTTAACTACAGAGTCTCTACTGATGTCTCCATGATAACCTCTTAGAAAGTACATATAGGAAACCTGGGAATTTACAGTTTCTAGGGAGATGTTAGCAGCATTATTTTTATTTCAGTAGGGTGCCATCATTGGCAGGAAGAGCACAATGGAAGTTCTGCGTCCAACACTTATAAGGATTGGAGGGCGCATTTATAGGAAAAATATTATTCGACAACAGTCCTATCCAAATGAAGAAGAGGATGATTTCTATGCAGGTAAAACCTAATATGCAGGGGCCCAATCTAGTATTAATATAATATATTGCAAAGTGGGGAATTAGCATTCAAGACTTACAGGGAGTTAGCAAACTCAGGCTCTGAGCCTATGAAGAGCTCCTTGTGGGCACAGGGGTCAGCCCTTATTGCAGGAGTGGGGACGTAGTCTTTTGAGTGAAGAAACACTTTGCATTGTTCTCTAGCAGTCCTGGCCGAGGAGCAGAGAAAATTCTGGTTACAAAGTGTTGGATTAGGTAATAGTGAATTTGACGTGGGTTGCTGGCTATCAGTTAATTTGTTGATTGAAAAATTCAGCAAAACAATGTTATCTGTGTTTAAAAAAAATCTTTTATTTAAAATGATCAGTAAAAATGTTGAGTTTGTAGAGAATATTTTTTCCCTATTCGTGTATTGTTCTTGGTATTTTCCACAGTGAGTTTATTCTCAGAGTTAATAGGAGTTGAGGACATTTAGCACCTCCTTGGAAGTGCTCAGAACCTTTCGATATTGGCCCTTAAATGGGTGTCGTCTTGTGGCCATCTAATGTGGATTTTGAAAGATATCACCTATTTACATGGCTAACTGTTCCTTTTCTATCTTGGTGTACTCACCTGTATGTGTACCATATTAGGTAATGTTTATGTGGGTCCTTAAATATAGAAAAGCCCAAGAATATCTGGTAAACATCCACCATTTGTTTCAAATAGAAAAGATTGAAAGAACTGGGCAAATTCTAATATGCTTCTTGCCACCTGAACCCACCCCTGCTCACATTGAGCTAACCAGGTTTGGTTGAAAAACAAACATGACTAAGTGGTCCATGGGTGAGAGGTGGGTCTTTAGATCCTCTGATACTTAGTTCTCTGAAAAGGGCAAAAGGCCAGTGGGCTACCGCTCAACAGGCAGAACAATTCTTTAAAAAAACCCTGTTGGGCCACTGGGCTATTTTGCAATTGCAACCAAGAGAAAAACTGTTCTGTAGCGGGCTGAAACTGCTACTTTTTTAACCCGCCTAGAATGGAAGATTTAAAAGTAGTGTCATGATGTTTTTCTGAGCAGGTAGTAAGGTAAAATAAAAGCCGCAACTGTGACAGAAGGAGCCACTTTGTTCTTTTATTTAACCTTGGGAGAAGAAAACCGGTGAGAATGTTGCATCACATAAAACACTGTCAACCTTTATAGAACAGTTTGATTTTCTACTTTATAGGCCCTGGGGATCCTACAGATGAGCCTTGTGATGCCTTCATGGTGGAAGAGACTGAGAGAGGTTTCCAGTGTGCAGTGGAGGTTCCCAGCCCACTATACAAGTGAGCCTACATGTTGTTTTATTTGAATCCTCTTTTACAGAAGAATCTGTCAGGGAGGTTGGATTCTCAGAGGCAGCTGTAGATTCTAGACTTCTCAAATAATTTCCATTTTGTAGAGAGCTCTGTATTTGTGTGGGGGAAAGGGGTGTGGATCCCTTTCTAATGTATCCGTTTCACATTTGGCACTTGGCTCTCACCATGGTGGCCACTGTATCTTGTGCTTTCTTGCTGATAGCAGTTTTTTGAGCATCTGCTCTTCAGGACATGAAAGCAAGCCAGGAAGATGGAACAATGTGAGGAGAGACTGAGGTAAGCAGCCAGGCCAAGAGAAGCTGTGAACACTTTGTGAAAAGGCACATTCAAGATTGCAGTGTTTTGCTAATCGAATATTTGAAGTGAAATAATTTAATGTTCACTTAGGGTATGTCCGTACTTTGAACTGGAGGTGTGATTCCCAGCTGGAGGAGACGTCCCCTGAAAATGGAGTGTAGGCACAATAGTGTGAACAGTAGGAGGGGTTCACACTGCTGTGGCTGCACTCCATTTTTAGTACACTAGTTTGCTCAGAGTTAGTGCAGGTATGCCTCCTCAACTTGGGAACTGCGCCCCAGCTAGAAGTATAGACATATGCTTGGAAGTATTTAGCTGATATGACAGCTTTGTCCAGTATTTGCCAATTTTTAAAGAATGGTTATATTACAATTATATACACAATTTTTTATTTCAGTATGTATGGATGGTTAAAATGACTGCTGAATTGTGTTCCTTTGCTACATGTTTTCTAGGTCTCTGCTACATGTTCTCTTTGGTGGCTGAATGATATGGTAGTTTTCCCCTTCTACCCCCAAGAAAGAAAAGAATAAAGCAACCAAACCCTGCCTAGAAAAATAAAATAGTGACATTTTTGTGCATGGCAGTATAGCATTTGTATGTCTATAGGTATATCATTGGGAAAAAAGGAGAAACCAGGAAGAGACTGGAAACAGAGACTCGAACTTCCATCAGCATTCCCAAGCCTGGAATGGAAGGACAAATCGGTGAGCTTTAATGTGCACAAGATGAATGAATGCTCTCTTGTCCGCTCCACCTTTTGGTGTGTGTTTTGTGCACAGGACTGAGAATTGGGAGACTGCTCTTCTATTCTCAGCTCTGACACATCACTGACTCTGTGACCTTGTACAAGTCACTTAACTTTTCTTTTTACCTTGTTTTCTCTGTCTTACCTTTGTCAAGTGCTTTAATATCTGTAGATGAAAAGTATTATTTAAGACCCTAATCCTCCTAACACAAGCATATTCATTACTGTAAGCCTCTGGGTAGTTCCACTGAAGTCAAACCTAGCAGTAGTCTAAAGTTAAGCGTATGTGTAAGTTTCTGCAGGATTTAGGGCGTAAGTTCTTGAATAATTATTTTTATATTAACAGCAATATTAATGGGGAGTTGTACATACGTAGCAAGGCATCTTCTCTCAATGTGTATGTACATGTGGAATAAACTTTCTTTAAATTCACCATAGGTCATTATAAAGCTATCTTTTTTTAAAAAAAGAGGTATTCTAATAACACTTGCATCTTTTGTTCTTGTTACTACAACTTCACAATGAAAATGAGTGGGTTTGTAATGTATGCTCCCATTACACTTAGTTTTATAATGACAAAGAGCATCATAATGCCCATAATATACTGTACTTTGTGGCTTTTACAAAAGAAATGGAATGTCTGAAGCAGACACACACTGCAGCATGTTATGGGCATTATGATAATATTAGTGTCACGTGTCCCGGTAATTATATACATAAATGTGTTTTAAAAAAAAAAAAAGTCTTTCATAGAATATCAGGGTTGGAAGGGACCTCAGGAGGTCATCTAGTCCAACCCCCTGCTCAAAGCAGAACCAATCCCCAATTAAATCATCCCAGACAGGGCTTTGTTAAGCCTGACCTTAAAAACTTCTACGGAGGGAGATTCCATGACCTTCCTAGGTAACCCATTCCAGGGCTTCACCACCCTCCTAGTGGAAAAGTTTTTCCTACTATCCAACCTAAACCTCGCCCACTGCAACTTGAGACCATTACTCCTTGTTCTGTCATCAGGTACCACTGAGAACAGTCTAGATCCATCCTCTTTGGAACCCCCTTTCAGGTAGTTGAAAGCAGCTATCAAATCCCCCCTCATTCTTCTCTTCTGCAGACTAAACAATCCCAGTTCCCTCAGCCTCTCTTCATAAGTCATGTACCAACCCCTTAATCATTTTTGTTGCCCTCTGCTGGACTCTTTCCAATTTTTCCACATCCTTTTTGTAGCGTGGGGCCCAAAACTGACACAGTACTCCAGATGAGGCCTCACCAATGTCGAATAGAGGGGAATGATCACATCCCTCCATCTGCTGACAATGCCCCTACTTATACAGCCCAAAATGCCATTAGCCTTCTTGGCAACAAGGACACACTGTTGCTTCGTATCCAGCTTCTCATCCACTGTAACCTCTAGGTCCTTTTCTGCAGAACTGCAGCCTAGCCACTCAGTCCCTAGTCCAGGGGTCGGCAACCTTTCAGAAGTGGTGTGCCGAGTCTTCATTTATTCACTCTAATTTAAGGTTTCGTGTGCCAGTAATACATTTTAATGTTTTTAGAAGGTCTCTTTCTATAAGTCTGTAATATATAACTAAACTATTGTTGTATGTAAAGTAAATAAGGTTTTTAAAATGTTTAAGAAGCTTCATTTAAAATTAAAATGCAGAGCCCCCAGGACCTGGGCAGTGTGAGTGCCACTGAAAATCAGCTCTCGTGCCACAGGTTGCTACTCGTGCCCTAGTCTGTAGCAGTGCATGGGATTCTTCCGTCCTAAGTGCAAGACTCTGCACTTGTCCTTGTTGAACCTCATCAGATTTCTTTTGGCCCAATCCTCTAATTTGTCTAGGTCCCTCTGTATCCTATCCCTACCCTCCAGCGTATCTACCACTCCTCCCAGTTTAGTTTCATCTGCAAACTTGCTGATGGTGCAGTCTACACCAGCCTCTAGATCATTAATGAAGATATTGAACAAAACCGGCCTCAGGACCGACCCTTGGGGCACTCCGCTTGATACCGGCTGCCAACTAGACATGGAGCCATTGATCACTACCCGTAGTATTTAAAATTTCCTGCCTGTCAATACCGTTCAGAATCAGTGGATTGTGACCTTCTGGGGGGTCATGAAAGGCAATTAGGAGGATTGTGAGGCCTTGAAAAATTAATTTAAAGCAATCCCCAGTCTCCACAAACTCTTTTCTTTCAAGGTCACATATTCTCTGTCAGCCTCTCAAAGCACACACAAATGGTATATGATTACCGTTGTTGTTATGGATACATCTTTTACTCTTTCTTTTGTAGTAAATGTAAGGGGGTCATGCAAATGTTTGACTTCAAATAAGGGGTTGCCTACCTGAAAAGTTGAGACAGTTATGTAGACATTTCAAGAGCAACTGAACTGAGAGAATCTTATCACTTTGTTTGGCATCACAGCCCTATAAACACTTTAGGGATTACCTTTCTTTAGGCTGCTGAGGAGAAGGAGAAGCAACCTTTTGAATGACATCATCCTAACTTTATAGGGAAGCAAAAATGTAAGGCATTGAAGTAAAATTAATAGTCTAGCAAGACTTCTCTGGCTATGTTTAAGGGGTTTAGAATATCTTATTTTTCTACCTTTCCTCCTTTAAGACCTGGAATGAGGATATGAAGATACAGTGCTAACAGGTAATTAAAAAAGAATATTGCAGCCCCATACATTTCTCAGTCATTAATACTGCTATATATCAAATAAGAAATTAAAGGGAAATCGTGATGCAGATAAACAAGGCTAATAGTACTATAGATAAATAACTATCCAGTAGGATCTAAGTTTATTTTTTAGCTTATACACAATTTGGGGTAGTGACTGTTTTTTTTACAGTGTCTGGCACAGTGCGCCCCAAACTACTTGAGGCCTCTAGGTGCTACTGCAATATAAATGCTTAATAATATTGGCTATAGTGAATTAAATTAGTATCGGAGTTCTGTTTGATTGTCTTCTGTCCTGAGTCTTCTAGAATTTAATTTATATTCATACTTAACTTGTCAATATCCTAGAATATGGATTGTTAAATGAATTATAAGTACAGTGGAAAATCAGTATCGTTTTAATTAGGTCTTAGCGCTAGTGGACATCATAGCAAAATGTCACCAATCTTGTGTGGATTTCATATAGCTACAATTAGTGTTACTTTGTTTGCTTTTAGTGATTACTGGACAGCAGCGTAGTGGTGTCATTTCAGCCCGAACACGGATTGATGTTCTTGCTGAGAGTTTCCGAAAGAAGCAGCCATTCACACACTTCCTGTCCTTTGCTCTCAACCAGCCTGCGATTCAGGAAAAATTTCTACAGTTCAAGGAGGAAGTATTGGAGAAATGCTCCAAGGTAGGGAACTATGATACTTGGAAGTAACTGACGTGAAAAAAGATGCTGCTTTATTTTATTGACGTTAAAGGCAAATTAAAATATATGCTGCTAGGGGAGAAAATGTCACTTGTATTTGTGGAATGCATAAGTACACTAATAAATTATGAGGCCTTAAAAGTAGACATTGAAAACTAGTTATACTGAAGATGTTGAGAGCACTCTAATGGAGGTTTTTTGAACATGGAATTATTTTTGTAATAAATTGACAGTAAAATATTTTCCACAGATGTGAAGGAAACTGCAATTCAAAAGTTTTGGTTTTTAAAATTTGAAAACCATTAATTAATGTACGTAACCTTTGGCTGCATTTTATGTCATTTCTACCATAAATATCCAGCATGTGACAAGGGGTTTTAACAAGTTTGCTGCTGCTTTTTCACTGTCCCTTTGGCCCCTGATGTTGAACAAATGTGGGAATCATTACCTTAACTTAGCCAGAAATTACTCGGTATCATTTGACACAATGCAAACGTTATCACTTAGCAACATTTTCTTTCGTCCACCAAGACTGTGCTGATATTACCTCTTGCTTGTTTTCAAATCTTAAACTAATAGCAGGAAATAATTAGGCACAGAATTGAGAACAGAATTCAGTGAATGCTGAATGTACACAACACACACACACAAATATTTTTTTTTTTTAAAGAATGATTAATTTGTTAGCTTTCACCAGCACTAAATTCCATTGCAACTTGATAGCCATGGAGTCTTCTCAGAACAGGTTCAGAAGAGAGAGCAGTGTTACACTGCCATCTGCTGATGTATTTCAACATTAAGCTGGGAGGTTTACCTTTTAGGAAGGAGGGGCTAATTTGGTTTTCATGCCCATTCATTCATTGGCTTCTTTGCTGAGACTGACAATGAGAGTGCTAGATTGTGTGCATGTGACAGTCATTTAATTTATCTAGGGTCTGATACTGGTGCTCATCATAGTACCCAAGCACTTCCGAAGAATAAGAACGATAACTCTTTTGCAGTGAGCAAGAGGCAGGCTTAGTTTTTTAAAACAGAATATAGAAGATCAGGAGTGTTGGTGTAAGAGTGTCATTGAAGAAAGCCTAGACAGAGGGGTAGGTTTTGCATTCATCTCAGTGCAGCAAGATTAGCGCTCATTTTATCTAGCAGTGAGTACCATGATCTTGGCCTGGCTTCCTCTGTTGGTTTACAATTCCGTTTTTCCAGTGGAACAAAACTGTTCTGGAAAGAGATGGTCCTTCATGTCATAGACACATTCTAAGCAGAGCTCTTCATGCCAGTTTTGTGCAATAAGCACCATATATACCAAGATCACTGTTTGCTGTCTGGAGTTCCTCTTCTCCAGTTCCTTCAGAATCCTCTCCAGGCTGCCTTCCACCTCTTGCATATCATTGGAACTGTTTTCATCAAAGTCTTGACCTCTTCATAGCCAAAGCTCAGAAGCAGTACTCCATTCTCCTCCTCCTTGACCTGTCAGCCACCTTTTACAAAGTCAACCATCTTCTTCTTGAAATCTCATCCTCCTTGGCTTCTGTGACTCTGTCCTCGCCTGGTTCTCCTTCTTCATTGCTGTTTGCTCCTTCAGTATGTCCTTTGGTGGATTATTGTTTCTTTTTCCTTTACACCTTATCTCTGGGTTATCTCATCCACAAACAAAAGTTCAGCTATTATGTCTATCCTGATGGCTCACATATCTATCTCTCTTCTCCATACTTGTCTCTTTCTGTCCAATTTAAAATCTCTGCTTGTCTTTCTGACATCTTTTCGTAGATGTTTAGCCGTTAGCTCAAGTTTAATATAGCTAAAACAGAGCTCTTAATCTCCCCCCCCCATGATCTGGATATCATTTTCAACTCAGACCTCTGTCCTCACATCCAGGGTATGTCTGAATCTTGCCATTTCTTTCTGTGTAACATCTCTAAAATGGCTACTTTTCATCTACACATCATCTCGCGTCTCAGTTACTGACTGCAACGTCCTTTTCTCTGTCCTTGACAAATGCAATTTTGCCCCTCTTGTATCCATTCAGAATGCTGCTGCAAAGATCATTTTCTTAGCCCTGTTCTCTATTACATCAAACACATAAGCCACTTGTCCTTGCTTTCAAGGCCCTTCCCAGCCTACCCCAACCCTACCTATCATTGCTCATTTGCTAATGAAATTTTAGTTCTCACCTCTTGAGTGGCCCATGACACCAGCTTTCATTACCCACTAGTTAAATTTTCAAACAAGCATCTTTGTGCTTTCTCTCATGTTGCCTCATATGCTTGAGAGGCATTCCTCATTCAAATCCCTCCTTAAAACTCTCCTTTGCTGTGCTGCCTACAAAAAACTTCACAACAGTTAGGTTGCTGGTGTGCTGATTCCACTGCCTATCATGCTGACCAATATCTTCTCGTTGTTTGCTTATACTCCCCCATCTGTTGTCTCTTGTCCTATGCTAAGATTGTATGCCCTTTGGAGCAGGCACCATCTTTTTGTTCTGTTTGCATGGTACCTAGCACAATGGCAGTCCTGGTCCAGGATTGGCGCTCTTAAACACCATGGTAATACAAATACACAACTTATTTCATCGTCTGTCAATTAGTTATGGCTTTTGGTCACCACGGACTCAGGTTGCATTCAGACCAGGCACCTGGAAATAAAAGCCCTCATCAGTAGTATGGATGATGTTCCTGAGAATGTATAAAACTTATCAGTGAGATATGTTCATTAACTGCATAATCAACAGGTAGAAATTACGCATTTTTAGGGCCTTCCTAAAATAATGGGGATTGGTGTTTTACTTCCTTAGTGAATGTAGTTGGATTAATTTAATGTATATTGTACAATTCTTAGGACATGTCTTTCTTGATAATTTTAATTATGCCAAAAATTTGATGATAAACTACTTTATACTCTTTAAACTAGAAAATTGTTTTGCAGTATCACTTTCAATACCTCTATATGTTTTGTTATAGATTATAAAATCCTTTAAATAAGTTCTCTCTCTTTCCTCCTCCTCCTCTTCACCATTTCTTTCTCTGCTAATGTTGCTCCTGTTCCATCAGTGAATAGAAATACAGATTTTTCTCTCAGCATTGCCCCTTCAGACTCTTGTAAATAGCTTACTTGACATTTTGGCCTCAGGTCTAGAAATATTTTTTTGCCACTCCCTTTATCAGGATTCAGATCCTCAATTTTTATTATTTTTAACTTTTCTATATTGAATTTAGTCACTGGCAAAGATTTATGTTTTATGTATGTGAGATTTGGGGATTGTGGTGCTTTAACTTTTCAGCCTTTTTCCTTTGAGCGTTATCATGAGTGTTCATAGATAGAGTATATTGCAACTCCATATGTCTTTCAATCTTTCTACAGCCAGTAATGCCACTGTATCGCACAGCAGGGTCTGCTAGAAAGCACATCAGTAATGAAAACCAGTAATTCAAAACTGTGCTGCACAGTGCCATAAGAGTTTATAGAGCTGTCCAAATACAGTAATATGGGATTTCTCAGGATGCTTAGAGAAACTTGAATAGATTTCAGGTATAGAAACTGTGTATCTTTGTTCCTGCTGCAGATTCAAAACAGTGCAGAGTCAGTTAATGACTCCAGTACTCAAAAGAAGCTTACTGATGATAGTAAATAAGGAAAAGTCCAGGTGTGTAAATTAGCATTTCTTCTGGTTGTTGAGCATTTGTGCAGGATTCTTTCCTCTCTAAAACTGTTACCATGACAACCATTCATCCATATTTTGTAATGATGTAGTCTTGCATGTCAGTAAATACTTTGTATTACTTTTTTGGCTTCACAAGGTTTTGTAAGTTCACAGTTGCATTAAAATGTCAAAAATCTTAAGCATTATCTATCAGAGCCACTTATGTTGGTTAGGCAGCCAGACAATGAAGTGGCAAAATAGAATGCTAGGGCCAATATTTAAATGACTACCATCTGTCTCTGACTAGAGGGATGGTACTGTTGAGGTATGGGAGACAGGTTTCTGGGTGATCTTGAGAGGCTTGCATCATGGACCATCAAGGGGAGGGGGAGGACTGAAATGTTTATAACTGATCCTGGGGGTGGAAGAGGAAGTATGCATTGCAGTCTCCACCATCCTTCAATGGCTGGTTATGGAGCAACACTGCCAAGAAAAATCTTGTATGGTTCTTTCAATCTCTGCAAGTGCTGCCTTTATGTATAGCAGGCTGCAGCTGTAATGTGGGAGGGAAAATACAATTACTATGGTGTTTGGCAGTCTATAAATATTGAATGTAGATAATTACATGGAATGAAAGGAAGGTATCCTAGTGTGTGTGTGTGTGTGAGAGAGAGAGAGAGAGGCTTTCCAACCTCCACTCCAGTTTCCAGTGTATCTTTGATTCCTTAGGTTGTTCTGAGGAATTGTGAATTACCTTGCTCATTCCTTGTAGGTGCATACATCAGGATTGGAAAGGCATATAAGTGGGGGTAAGAAATAAAAATGCTTATAAACTCTCATGTAAATATTAGATCGTTGGGTAGCAGAAAAGATAAAACTGGGAAGGAGGAAGCTCAGTATCGAATAGTTTATTCATGCACCTTGCCAAAAAGGATTTTGTTCTGGAACTTGGTCTCTCAATCCCTGATCTAATGGGTTGGGAGTACTGCAGACACACAGTGATTGGGCTCTGGGAAGAGAAAGCGAGTGCTTCAAATAAAATTTTGTCTATCATTCTATCAAAATTATGATATCAAGGACAGAAGGCCTCAGCAGTGGGGAAGGAGTCAAATATTTAATGGGGAAGAAGTTGGATCCTAAAAGTTACCATGGGGTGGGTAATTGTCCCCCTCACTCTCTGGAAGTAGAAATGGTTAGTCATTTCCCTTCTACCCTAAATATATATTTGTGAATGAGATTATGATACAACAAAAATATGACAATCATGGAAGGTAGGACAATTGAATTCAGAATTTTATCAATTTTTATGAAAGACCTGCTTTCCTTTTAGGTCAGCTCTGCATCAATTGAGGTGTGTGTGTGTGTGTGTTTAAATATAGATGCAAAAAAGTGGTAGGCCTAGATTGGGGAACACAATTATTTTGTTCCATGTATAGAATTGCAATAGCTTTTCAGTATGGACAACATATGTGACTCTTTGGGGAATAAATATGTGTAAAAAGTTAGTTAGCATTCAATGTGTTTTGTTTCATTTAATAAAACCATATATTGGCTTACTACTTTTTTAAGAAAAGAGTGTTTCTTTCCTCCACAGGTTGGGGAAAATCACAACCCTGTAATCTGTTCCCCTTCCCTTCCTTAGGACTTATGATGTTCCCTGTACACTGGAGCTGCTAACAAGAGATAGAACACTCTTTGGCATGTCTGACAATGACTTTAAGTTCAATAGAGGGCAGTGTTTGGAAGGCAGGAATATGCCAAAATCTTAGTGATGTTATGTAGTGTTACTTAAAGGGAACATTTTAAATAGAAACTTCAGTATGTCTTTCAGGATTCCAAGTTCGTGAGCTGTGGATTTTTTAGAGAGGCAGTGATTTCCTTTATTTTTGTTTGGCTTCCAGTGCATTTTAAGGAACAGTAGGCATAGATGGAAGGTTTTTTTTTTAATTGGTTAACAGCTACCACTTTGCACTTACTTAGCACCTTATGTGCAAGGATCTTGAATCATTTCACAAATTTTATGATGCCTCATGGCATCCACGTGAGCAATGGTCAAAGTAGATCACAATGGGGAGGGAGTAGTCACCTATTTTTTCCCCTTGTCATCAGAGGTATTTATGTTGAGTGAAGTGGTTTTATAACACCTTGTGGCAATGGATGCAGCAAAGGGAAGAGAGAGGATAAGAAGAAATGTATCTAAAAGAGGTTCATATTCCCAGGCAGTACCATAGTCACCTAAACAAAAATAATGCTCTTGTGTCTGCAGTGTGTGGAGCTGCATAGTGGGCATATCCCTAATGCTCTTCACTTCAGTTTCTACCAGGATGAAGTCTCCGTATTGATGTAAAAAACAAACAAAATGTGACATCCTAGGACAAGCCTGCACAACTCGTAAAGCGGCGAGGGCCATACTACTCCAAAGAAAACAGCTGAGGGCTGAACCCCCAGCACCGCCGAAACACAATCGGTTCATTGAGGGGCAAATCCCAACGAGCCTTTATAGACCCCAGGGGCCAGCCGACCAGGTTCCTCCCCTGCCCCCTGAACTCCCCTGGAGGGTGTACAGCCCCCCCCACAAGCCCTCCCCACCCTGGTGGCCCCCGTCCCGAGTCCACTCATTGGCTTTGCCAGGCTTGGGCTGCTGCAGCAGCTCGGCAGGGAGGAGCTGCCTTCCGGAGAACCAGAGTGTCCCGCTTGCGGCGGTGGCGAGCCCCAGCCATGGAGGAGCTAGTGTGGCGCAGGGAGGCAGCAGCCCTGCAAAGGCGGTGGCACCACTAGCGGGGAGCAGCCACGCCCCCCCAGCCTCCTGCCCAGGCTGCGGCCCAGCGCCCCCCCCCCGGGGGGGGGCTCCTGCAAGCTGCAGCGGATGCATGCAGGCGCCGGCCCCCCATGCACCCCCCGGTTGCCCCTTGTGCTCGGGCTCTGTGGCTCCCAGGACTGTGAGCCACCACCACCGCTGCCCCTCCCGGAGCAGGCTCGGCCCCACGCCCCGGCGGCTCACATGCCCAGGAGCCGCAAAGCCCGAGTGTGGCAAGGGAGGAACCGGGGGGGGGCGCACGGGGGCTGCCGACCACATGCATCTGCTGGACAGCCTGCAGGAGCCCTCCGGGGGGGGGGTGGGAGGTGTGTGCCAGGCCGCAGCCTGGACAGGAGGAGCAGGCTGCCTACCTGTCCCCTGGCTGCCCCAATCCTTTTCCACACCCCCGCCCCCAGACAGACCCCCCGGGACTCCCATGCCCCATCCAACCACTCCCCGTCCCCTGACAGCCCCCCCCCCGAACTCCCGACCCATACAACCCTCCTCCTGCTCCCTGACTGCCCCCAGGACTCCCCTTACCACCATGCCACTCCACGTGGAGCTAAACCAAACAAGCTGCGGAGCGCACAGCCCCTCCCTCGCAGAGTGCTGCAATGCGAAGCTGGGGCAAGGGGAGCGGGGGAGGGACTCTGCCTGCCGGAGGCCAATGGGAGCAGCTAAATCAGGCCCAGGCGCCCAATTAGCCGTGCCACACTCTGCATGAGGGGAAGAGAGGAGAGGGAGGAAAAATCCTGGACGCCCCCAACCACTTGGCGCCCTAGGTGACTGCCTAGTTTGCCGGCCCTAGCGGTTGCACCGGCCCTGGGCGAACCTGACAGCCCCACCCCACCGCTTGCCCGCGGGCCGCACAGTGAGCCCACGCGGGCCGGATATTGTGCAGGCCTGCCATAGGAAAATTCCTGTGTTTAGAAGATAACCCTTGCAAAATAGATTTTATGCCTGGAAGGGAGAGGTAGCTGGCAGGAAACTGGTATTTCTTCCTTCCCTTCTTCCTCTTTTAGGTAGGAGAAGCAGCAGTGGTGGTTTCCTCCCTTTTCCTGCTCCCTCTGTAGGGCAGAGAAGGCAAAGAAGAGGTGTCCCATATTCTCTCTTCCCAGTGGGCTATGGGAAGCTTGGGATAGATACTCCTTTAGAGGAGAGAAGGCAAATAGGAGATTCATTCTTAGCTAGGACACCTTTTCTTGCATTATCAGATGCTTATGTAGCTCCACCTGCTGCTCAGGAACCTCAGCCAGGCACTAGCTCTTCTGATTTCAGATTCACATGCCTAGTGAAACAGACTTAAACTGGGCAAGAGGAGGAAAGCTCTGTTGTACTGAATTTACCCAAAACCAGGCTAAGAGGAAGAGAGGGAGCTGCACTTCCTTCTGCTTGCCTCTCTCTTTAGCCCATACCTGTGACGTAGGGAGCTGCTATATTCATTTTGCAGGTGGAGAAACAGGCACTCAAATTAAATGAGTTGTTCAGTTTGATTAATCGTGAGTGTTGCAAATAGAACTCAGGGCTCCTGGATCCCCTATCCCTTGCTCTGAACACTACACCACACTCCCTTCTATATATACATAGTGGGCACTTGAGCTATGAAGTTTTCTTGGATATTTGGATGATGTCCATAGGGCACCATAGTGATGAATATTGATTTGGCCCATATCTTGTGGGCTCTTTCTCCCTTGATGTCCATTTGACTTTCCCTAACCCTTGTACTGAATGTGTGCTTGGCTTTGGTTTCCTGTTAATTGTCTCTGCTGGCAGACCGGTACTGAGGTATGATTGATGCCATTACTAAGTGCAGTTTTAAAAGAAAAATCAATGAAGTACAGTGGTATGGTAGTGGTTGCTAATGATAAATCATAAGCTGGGGATTTGAACAAGAGTGTTAAAATCTATCTGCCTCTAAGTATACAGCTTCTGGCTACTCAGTCCTATGATATTTGGAGGCAGATTTTGAAACTTTCGTTTTTCGAGAAGACTCAGCTCAGATACAGCATCTTTTCATGGAAGATTTAGGATCTGTGGTTCTGCAACACAGGAAGGGTGTGACAAGGCTTTCTGGGGTAGGCCTGAGATCCTTGGGACTACACAAGGAAGATACTGTGGATCTCGGGCTGTTCATTGGGGTCCTCCTTCTTCCCAGTACAGAAGACATGGCATACCCAGGTGATGTGCAACCACTGGCTCTGCACTCACCAATCCGTATTCAGATACCTTCAACTGGTGTTTGAAAGCTGCAGAAGGGACAGCTCCTCAGGCCAATAGTAGGTTAGACAGCACAATTTACATTATCTTTTCACCCTTCACCATCTGCTTCATGAGATTAGGGTAGTTCTTCTCTCTTGCAAGCTACTTATTTATTGGGTTAATTTGTATTCTGTTCATCGTCATCTGTATGCATTACAGAAATTAAAATGAATTGTTGCCAACAACTGGAATCAATCCAGCCTACCTCCAGATTCTATCTCCCACTCCATCCACTGATGGGCTAAATATCCTCTGGCTACAGACCCGAGTTAAAAACCAAAGAAACAAATCTCTTGCACTGCATCCTAAATATGTCTTAAAGCAGAGGGAGCATAGAGCCTTTTTCAGTTTCATTCTGGTGCCAGGCAGAATAGAGAAAAGCTAGAGAATTGAAACCAAGTGTACTCTCAAACATGAAATCCATCCGTACTTGTGCTTTTAAGATTGCTTCTTAAGGTAGTTTCCTTTTTTTGAAAAGCTACTGCATTGGGTTGAAATATGCAGATGGTTTTGACACCACTGTGTCAGGATTTGGGCATTAATTCAGCAGTGAATTAATTAACAGCACACAAAGTGCTCTCCTCCCCCCCCCCCCCCAGGACCTGACAGTGCTGCCTCCAGCGTGCTACCAGGCTTTGCCAACTTGTGACTGAGAGCAAGCTCCTGCATGGGATCATGTGGTCTCACAGGTCACTGGACTGGCCTATAAGTACAAATATAAAAAAACTGTGTGGATATTGCAGTTAAGTATGAAAAATGCTGGGTGAAATATGAGGCTTTAATCCTGTGTCAGGAGTAAGGACCTGCTACTAGCCTGCTTACCTACTGATTTAACCCCAGGCAGCCTAACCAGCAAAGCTGGGCCCAGTTTGAGCCACCTGATTGGCTGAGGGATTTGCAGATCTACTCTTAAGATCACCAACAGCAGTAGGATATGGGCTTCTCAAAGCGTTCGCCCATGGCTGCGATAGCTCCTGTGCTTGCTTATTCCCAGCCTTGCTTCCATCCTGTTCCAGTCCTACTCCTACCTTGGACACAGCCCTGCTCCTGCCTTGCCTCGCCTCACTCCAGGTAACCTGACTCAGACCCTGGGCTCCGGCTCTGACGGCTAGCCTTTGACCTTGGGCTCCAGCTCCTGGTTCCTGACTCCTGCTCTGACCACTAGGCACAGCTGTGCACATCCCAGGCTAGGTCTACGCTACCCGCCTGAATTGGCGGGTAGAAATTGATCTCTCGGGGATCGAATTATCGCGTCTCGTCGGGACGCGACAATCGATCCCCGAATCGACGCTCTTACTCCACCAGCGGAGGTAGGAGTAAGCGCCGTCGACGGGGAGCCGCGGAGGTCGATTTTGCCAC
The DNA here is from genome assembly GCF_027887155.1 of Malaclemys terrapin pileata. Lineage (NCBI taxonomy): Eukaryota > Metazoa > Chordata > Testudines > Emydidae > Malaclemys > Malaclemys terrapin. The sequence continues at coordinate 87,600,097 of NC_071511.1, read as the reverse complement.
CGTCCTCACAGCGGGGTAAGTCGGTTTCAATAGGTCGAATTCAGCAACACTATTTGCGTAGCTGAATTTGCATATCTTAAATCGACCCCCCCCCCCCCCGTAGTGAAGACCTGCCCCCAGTCCGTGACACCCTGACAAGGTGGGACAGGATACCATTTAAACATGTTAAAGAGGAGTTTTGAAATGTAGCTCTGAATCTTGTGTAGAAACTTTAAAGGCTTCATCTCAGATAATGAACTTTATTTTGAGCCAGGGAAATACATGTGCCTTTTCAGCAGTGTGGTAAGTATTATTTCGTGTTCTCTTGGGGCTAATAGGATGGGCTTTTTAACTTTTGGTGCTAGAAATTGTGACCTAAGTGGAAATAATTTTAAAATAATCTGAGTCATATAGCTGCCCACTAAATCTTTTTTTGTTACCTTTTCAATAGGATCATGGAGTCAATAGCAGTCTGTTCCAGAACCCAGCAAAGCTCCATCTTACTATTGGGACACTAGTGCTCCTGAATGAGCAGGAGATCCAGAAGGCATGTGAACTTCTGCAGAGAAGTAAAGAGGACTTTATTGAGTAAGTGAAATAAAGGCATGTGAGGGGCATGGTCACTGAGTGCAGATTTTTGAAGAACCAAACTAGTTTTAGAACATGGGTAACTAATGCAGGAGAGAGTGGTTCATCTGTTTGTTGTAATTCAGCAGTTTTGCATCATTGTTTGAAAATGTGTAAAATACGGAAACATTTCAAACAAAACCACCCAGAAGAAAGACAAGGACATAGTTGTATTTTGCCTCAATAACTGGGAACTTTCTCTGTGTGCCAGAAACCTTCAGTGGTTATTTCTTTATATCCCAGCAGTCCCCATTATTTTACTATGAACGCAGGTTATTTTTTCCTCTGCCGGCCACAAGAGCAGGAGGAATTCAATGTCTTAACGCTTTTTGTCTGCAACAGTTTCAGGCAAGTTGCCTCCCTTCTGCCTAAGAACAGATGCAAATATACCCCTGAAATGCATTTCCTGAGGCAAGTAGCCCTGTGCAGAAAACCTTAAAGACAGGATGAACTGTATAAGTAATCAGTCTGAAATATTAGCTCAATGCTGCTATGCACTAAGGTTGTCATAATTTCCATGTTAAAACCATAATATTTGAGGTTTAGAACTAGCGAAAGTTTGGTCTAATGGGTGTTGTACTGAGATAATCTGACTACACCCAGAAATATTAGACCGCCTGAGATATTTTATTTTCTTAAAACAAGAAGTTTTTTCTTCCTACCAAAATTTTGCAAAAACTTTTTACTATATAAAACTGTTCCTTGATTTCTGACAGCTGTGCATGAGGAATTATACGTGCAGCTACCATGAACCATCCATAGGAATCGCACATGGCTAAAATTCTCATTACTGCTTTAAAATGAAGACTCCAGACTTTTACAGCATTATACAGAATAAACGTTAAATATGATTAAACACCCATGAAAGTTTCAGCATTCGTCTTATCAGTGGAGGGGTCTGCCTTTATATTATGAAGGCTGCCATCTTCCTTATAAACAAATAAACTCTGATAGAATCTTTCTCATAGATTGTCCTGGGAAAAAACACTGTCATTTGAGCATTTTAATTCCTTAAGTTACTTCCCATACCCCCAAAATTAAATATATGTCGATAGTTTGTTTTTAACTCACTTCTATTTATTTACATTTATATGCAGATGATGGATTTGTACACTATATGAAGATAAACAACACTATCGCATATCTTTTTAGAATGAATACTTCTAAGAAGTGTTTTCCCCTTACCTGTATGTGCATACACTCCTGCTTCTCCTTCCCTAACTTTTGGAATGGGGTGTGGTGTACTGGAAGAGAGAGGCTTACTTACCAGAATGTTTCACTCTCTTTATTCTAATTTGGAAGTTTTGCTGAAGATCACAAAGGAGGTTTCGCTAGCAGGTGCACTGAAGATAAGCTAACAAGATTAGTACAAAGTCATACATGCATCTTGTTAACTTCTTTTTATTACTTCTCCCTGCTTGAGACACTCCCTTTATTTTCTAGAAGACTTTCCAATGGAGAGAATGGAGCTTACCAATAGAGAAATCATACTCCGCCTCTCCCACCACTTCTCTGGTTTGTGAAGGGAAGTGGGGGCATGTACATATGTACCCATAAGGAAAGGGGATACACTTCATAGGAACCTAAGTGCTTGGGGAGTACAAATTATAGATTGTCTGCCTGTGAAGTAACTAAAGACTGTTTCAAACAAAATTATATTTACTTTCAATATTTTTAAATGCACGTTGAAAGTACTTAAAAACTACACTCAATGTCAAGTGCTTTTCCCAGTGAAAATCCTTCACAGTTATGCTCTTCACAGGGAAAAGAACAGCCTCTGTGAAACAAGTAAGTTTAATTATTTTTATTGTAAAATTTGTAAAAAGCCAGTTCCTCTGTGTTTTGTTTTTTATTTGTATAAGTCATAAATGTTGAAAAATTACTTAGTATATGGTTTAGAGCATGTGATGAATAAGTAAAGTGCAGATTGAAATGTTTTTGTATACAGTGGTTGACTGGTCGATCCTGGGGAATCTTCCAGTCGATCGCGATCTCTGCTGGTGTATCAGGGCTGCCGCTAAGGCAGGCTCCCTGCCTGCCGCGGTCCCATGACACCGGGGCGGAGGGGGTACGGTTCTCCATGCGCTGCTCCTGCCTGCAAGCACCACTGCCACAGCTCCCATTGGTCGGAAACGGGGAACTGTGGCCAATGGGAGCTTTGGGAGAAGTGCCTGCAGAGAGGGGCAGTGAACAGAGCCACATGCCCCCAGCCCTCCTTCCCAGGGGCCGCAGAGGCGCGTTGGTCCCTTCCAGGAACAGCGTGGAGCATAGCAGGCAGGGAGCCTGCCTTAGCACTGCTGCACCACCTACCGGGAACTGCATGCTGTAAGTGCCGCCCTCGGGAAGCCGCACCCCAGGCTCCAGCTCTGAGCCCCCTCCCAGAGCCAGCACCCCAAGCCCCCTCCTGCACTCCAACCCCCTGCCCCAGCCCTGACCACTCTCTAAGCCAGCACCCCAAGCCCTCTCCTGCACCCAAATACCCTCCCAGAGCTTGCACCCCTCATGCCCCCCTGCACCCCTGCCCCAGGCTCAGCCCAGAGCCTCCTCCCACACAGCGAATCCCTTGGCCCCAGTCCAGAGCTCGCAACCACTCCCGAACACCAGCCCGGTGAAAGTAAGTGAGGGTGGGGGAGAACAAGCGATGTGGGGGGAGGGTGGAATGGGCTGGACTTTGGGGAAGGGTCAGGGTCTCGGGGAAGAGGCAAGATAGATCCTGGGTTGCCCTTAAATTCAAAAAGTGATCTTGGGCATAAAAAGGTTGGAGATCACTGTTGTTGTAGTTCTTGACATGGTAAGATATCAGTTACTGCTTTTCACACAGTAAATATTGTTTTAAAATACAAAAAGCTCTCCCTGTAAACATACCTTTAAAGATGTGCAAAATTGTTTCTTACAGTTCTGTATGACCGTCACCCTGTAGAGAGGACCAGCCACAAGGTCTACACATGGCTTAAGTTCCCTTTAGGGTTCAGGGTTTTTAACTATAGCAAGGGCTTATATGAAAAGATCTGAAATGTTAGTCCTTTATATGGAATCCTTTAAGAAAACTCAAATAATTAGAATATGGATGAATAGCTATTTTGGGGTAAAATGTAAAGCCAGATGGTTTGAAGTGGCTAAAAACATAATGTTCTCTGAAGGGGAATTTCCCTATTTGGGTAAAAGAATTTTTTAGTAGACTTGAATATATATTAATCCTTATATAATAGTGAAGAGGGTCACTCCCTTTATATATTTTCTCTATTTTAGGTTGTCTCCACTATATGAACTCTCAACACATGGGCAGAGTAAATAAAAGGATACCATTTTTGTTTAAATATCTAATACACTTTCAATCCCCCAAAAGTCCCAAATTCAGTCACTGAAGGGAAGAATTTTATAGGTTTATTGCAAGCAAGGTCCTTGTTTTTTTTGTTGTTGTTGTTTTTTTTTTTTTTAATTCAGAAAATATTTATAGCTGTCACCCAATTTCAAAGTGAGGCCTTAATATTTTGAGGGAATTGATGATGATTATTCTTAAACAGGCATTTTTATGAATCTTATGGGGATTATATAATGGCATCAGTCCATATGCAAAACTTCCCCAACTTAGAGTTCTGTTTGTGCGTTGATGATAGAGTATGGGTTAGTCTGTTTGTTGATCTCTTTTCAATTATAACATCAGATATCCAGTGTACAATATAGGTCTCCATTTCAGCTCTCCAATGGCATTTTCATGTGTTCTGAGGGTTCTCAATGCTTTGTAAACTTTTCCTCTGAGTATGTCTGTTAGCATGCAAGCAAATGGAGCCACCATTCTGCACTCAGCAATAATCTACACATAGCCAGGGACACTCTAGAACCTTGCTTGTTAGAAGAGAGAATGTTGGTCAGGGCCCTGTTAGCACCTACTCTCTCCAAAATACTTCAAGATAAATACAGAAGAGACCACAGTTCAAGGCATCCTTGAAATGACAGCAGGCTTAGTAACGAAGCACCTACCATTTTATTACTGGACCGAATATAATGGGATATAAATCAAAGACCTATTGATGCTTTAGTCCATTACTTTCTATCCCAGAAATGAGCGCTTAGCAACTGAGCTGTGCTGAATTGTCGTCATGAGAGAGGAAGTCCATGCATGGGGCCTGCAGAGTCAGAGGGCAAGGCTTTCATTCTGGATACAGCAGGCACAGTTGTGAAAGAAACTGGCTGCTTTCCAGCACTGGCTAGGTTATGGAATGGAAGTTGGATGTTATGTTCTTGGAACTGCTGCGTTCCTCTCAGCATAACAAAGTGGGAAACTGTATTAGTGATTTGGCCTGTAATGGTATTAGTGATTTGACTCTGGCTAGCATTTTTACAAGCATTGCTGCTTGACTTTTGTAGTAGTTGTGGGCGCTGCTAGGAAACTTGAATGAGGGTAAATGTAGCTTAAACAGTAAAACATGGATTCACGTACTTTTGTATTCAAAATTGGTAAGTTTTTTTTTTTTAAATATCTTGGAACTTTTTGTTTTTTAGCAAAACTGTTGGAGGCAAATCCCTGACCGTGGAGGTGGCAGGGATAGAATACATGAATGATGACCCTGCCATGATCGATGTTCTTTATGCAAAAGTTCACATGAAGGATGGATCAGACAAGTGAGTTCCCTGTGCTTTCCCTCTTTCATTCCACAGGGGGTACGCAGACAGTACCTGAAGAGGCAGAAATAATGTAATGAAAACAAACTTATTGTTCTCTGAGCTGATGGGCAGTGCTGGAGAGCATCACACTAACAATCCAGAAGATGAGGTGGTACTGCTTTCTAGCCCAGTGGCGTTAAAGCTGTGATGTGTTTGGTCTTTAGATTGATTGTTGGTAGTGTTGCAGACAGATGTCATTTGTTTTTAGCAGTCTTAATAGTTGAATAATGGAGTCAAGCAAGGCTGAGCTCATGCTCCCCTGTGCTGGGTAAGGGAAACTATGATAAGCAGGGCAGAGATGATGCTCATGGGATGGTACAGTGCGCAAGACAACTCGTTCCCAAATACCCAGCTCTCCGCCTGCAGGCAAGTCCCAACGAAGTGTATTGATCTGATGACACTGACAGACTCTGCAGAATTAAAATATTCCTAAAACACAAGTATGTTTTCAGTTCTTATGGTTGTGAAGAAAACATGCCAAGTGTGACCTTGAACCAGATTGGTTGTTTTTCTGTGTCTGTAGGCAACCTGAAACTTTACCTCTTAGCAGAGTATGAACTGTCCTTATACTTATACGTGTTAAATGCTGAATCCTAACAATGTCAGTTTGAATTTTAGTATTTTTTAACCATCATTTGCTGATCACATTATAGAAAATACCTGATGTAATGGCAAGTAAGGTAATGTTAGGGACAGCCTTTCCCCTTATTTTTGAAAAGTGCATTGTTGCACCATCCTTTTCCTTAGAGCCCTGTTGAAAGGGGGTAGGAGACGCATGAGTTCCTGTGCTTTCCTTGCTCGTGAGAGGGGTAGGGAGACAAGTTGCTTTAGCTTTCCATTTCCTTGAGGCGTCACCTTTTGTCATCCTTCCTTCTGTAAGTGGCTTTCCTCCTCACTGCAGTACAATGGAGAGCCAAAGAGGGGAGCTGGGAAGGAAGCACAGTTAGCAGTTAGGGAGAGGAGGAAGGAAGTTGGTGCTGAGAAGGATCTTGGGCCAGAGAAGGGGATCTATTCTTGTAAACTCCCTTCCCCAAGGAGATGAAGAGGGCCTGTTAAAATTTTTAAGGAAGCTGGATTGAGGTAGGAGCTGGGATGGAGTATAGGCAGTGCCAGGTTTACAATGGTGCCAATGGCTCTGTGGAGCCAGGCCTATGTTCAGAGGGGGCCACAGCCTACTCCACTCGCACTGCGCCCCGAGACCCCACTCCTCCCCCTGCCCCCCACTTGTTCCTCTCGGCCTGCCTGCTGGCTGGCCGAGGGCTCCTCTACACCCCTTGGCCCCACACCCCTGCTCCTCTCTGCCCCCTGGCAGGACCCCAGTGCACCTCTGGCTCCAGGCCTGTGGGGCCCTGCCTGTCTCCCCAGAGCTGAGCCACCTGGGACTGGTGCAGAAGCCTGGCCAGTCTCAGTGTGGGGGGGTTTGGCTGGACCCCTCCAGGCAAGTGCATCTTGAGGAAGCCCAGCTGGGGCAGGCCTTGGCCTGGCTGATCGCACCACTCCTGAAGGAACAGAGCAATTCTTGGCCCCGGGACCAGCCCTGCACTACTGGCTCAGCCCAGCAGACACAGTCACCTCCCAGCAGGGCCGGTGAGTGCAGCTGGGAGGCGGGGAGTGGGTCTCTGGGGCGTCTGGGGGAGGGGGGGTGCTGGGCTGTGAGGGGGCAGGGAAGATGTGTGTGTTGGGGCAATAGAGAGTGGGGGTTCTGTGGTGGGTGCTGGGCATTTGTGGTGGGAATGTGGGCAAGGGAGTGCTGGGCAGGGGTGGTGTTATGCAGGGCGCTGTGCATTTCTGGAGGTGTGCTGGGCATAGTGGGTCTGGGGGGGCTCTGGTCATCGGGAGTTGGGGGGGTGTTGGGCAGGGGGCTCTGTGGCATGGGCCCGCCCCCCCGAGGGGAAGGGGCATGCTGGCATCACAGGGCCACTGTACGTCTGGCAACTGCCGGTTTGTAAATAGTGCCCTCACACTGGGCTGGGCGGAGCGGGGCCACCCCTGTCATGCCATGCCCCTGGCTGGCCCCTCGGTCTGGGGACTGACCTCCCTGCGCTATTCTCCATTGCCTCAATGGGGGCCCACAAATATGTTTGGCGACAGGCCCACAAAAGGTTATCTGGCCCTGAGTATAGGGTGAGAGTAAAGCTCAGAGCTGGGAAATTGAGAGTTACAGGCTGGCTCACCCTTTAGGGGCTGTAGGAACCACGCCTGGGGGAGAGTCAAAGAGCAGGAGTCAAAGAGTGGGTGGATGGGAATAGTCTGTATGTTTACAGAAGTGTGTCAGCCTGGGTGCTTGAGGTGAGGGAATGAAGTGGGGCTGTGATGGTCACAGGAACCCCTAATGTGATTGAGCAGAGGGAGGAAATAAAGCCAGAGTTGGTTGCTGGGACCAAAATGTGGGGAAGCCCAGAGAATTGCAGGGTTGTATTAGTTTTCAGGAGAAGGGGACAGACACTAAGACTGCAGTGAAAGTGGATGTTGCAGTCATGGCAGCACCTCTTATGTCTGCCACTATGTGCAGTACAGCACTGGGAGGAGAGGAGACACTTACTGAATGAGGGAGGCAACCTAGTGACCGAGGATGTGGAAAAAGCTAATGTACTCAATGATTTTTTTGCCTCTGTCTTCACACACAAGGTCAGCTCCCAGATTGCTGCACTGGGCAGTACAGCATGGGGAGAAGGTGACCAACCCTCTGTGGAGAAAGAAGTGGTTCGGGACTATTTAGAAAAACTGGACGTGCACAAGTCCATGGGGCCGGATGCGCTGCATCCGAGGGTGCTAAAGGAGTTGGCGGGTGAGATTGCAGAGCCATTAGCCATTATTTTTGAAAACTCATGGCGATCGGGGGAGGTCCCAGATGACTGGAAAAAGGCTAATGTAGTGCCCATCTTTAAAAAAGGGAAGGAGGATCCGGGAAACTACAGGCCAGTCAGCCTCACCTCAGTCCCTGGAAAAATCATGGAGCAGGTCCTCAAGGAATCAATTATGAAACATTTAGAGGAGAGGAAAGTGATCAGGAACAGTCAGCATGGATTCACGAAGGGGAAGTCGTGCCTGACTAACCTAATTGCCTTCTATGATGAGATAACTGGCTCTGTGGATGAGGGGAAAGCAGTGGATGTGTTATTCCTTGACTTTAGCAAAGCTTTTGATACGGTCTCCCACAGTATTCTTGCCGCCAAGTTAAAGAAGTATGAGCTGGATGAATGGACTGTAAGGTGGATAGAAAGCTGGCTAGATCATCGGGCTCAACGGGTAGTGATCAATGGCTCCATGTCTAGTTGGCAGCCGGTTTCAAGCGGAGTGCCCCAAGGGTCGGTCCTGGGGCCGGTTTTGTTTAATATCTTTATTAATGATCTGGAGGATGGTGTGGACTGCACTCTCAGCAAGTTTGCAGATGACACTAAACTAGGAGGCGTGGTAGATACACTAGAGGGTAGGGATCGGATACAGAGGGACCTAGACAAATTAGAGGATTGGGCCGAAAAAAACCTGATGAGGTTCAACAAGGACAAGTGCAGAGTCCTGCACTTAGGACGGAAGAATCCCATGCACTGCTACAGACTAGGGACCGAACGGCTAGGTAGCAGTTCTGCAGAAAAGGACCTAGGGGTCACAGTGGATGAGAAGCTGGATATGAGTCAACAGTGTGCTCTTGTTGCCAAGAAGGCTAACGGCATTTTGGGCTGTATAAGTAGGGGCATTGCCAGCAGATTGAGGGACGTGATCGTTCCCCTTTATTCGACATTGGTGAGGCCTCATCTGGAATACTGTGTCCAGTTTTGGGCCCCACACTACAAGAAGGATGTGGAAAAATTGGAAAGAGTCCAGCGGAGGGCAACAAAAATGATTAGGGGTCTGGAGCACATGACTTATGAGGAGAGGCTGAGGGAACTGGGATTGTTTAGTCTCCAGAAGAGAAGAATGAGGGGGGATTTGATAGCAGCCTTCAACTACCTGAAGGGGGGTTCCAAAGAGGATGGAGCTCGGCTGTTCTCAGTGGTGGCAGATGACAGAACAAGGAGCAATGGTCTCAAGTTGCAGTGGGGGAGGTCCAGGTTGGATATCAGGAAAAACTATTTCACTAGGAGGGTGGTGAAACACTGGAATGTGTTACCTAGGGAGGTGGTGGAGTCTCCTTCCTTGGAGGTTTTTAAGGCCCGGCTTGACAAAGCCCTGGCTGGGATGGTTTAGCTGGGAATTGGTCCTGCTTTGAGCAGGGGGTTGGACTAGATGACCTCTTGAGGTCCCTTCCAACTCTGATATTCTATGATTCTATGATTCTATGACGTAGGAAGCCTGACTTATCCGCAGAAATGATCTGTTATGGAGGAAGCCAGGCAGCTAGCCCTGAGGGAAAGGAACGAGCTGGCCTGTTACAGTGGCACTCGGCTTTCACACACAACCCTCCCCCTTCAGATTTGAAGTCTGTTCTGCAGATAGAAAAGGAAGGGAAGACATTTATTTTCTTGGAAGATCCCTAAAAATTGCCCACACTTCATTTTTCATCCTGAAACTTCAAAGGATGCTTTTTTGGCCAGTTGGTGACCTCTAAGTAGTAGTAAATGGAACTATCCAAATCCCTCAGTTTTGCTCTGATTAGAGAGACTGCTATTGAATAATGCCAAGCGCCTCTTCTCCACTAAGAACTGATAATGCTGATTCAAGTGGTGGTACTTTCTGCCCTGAGAAATATGTAGCAGTACAGAGTATTGCTTCTCAGCTGGAAGGCTAGTGTTGGAAGAGGGATTTAACGAGGATAAGGGTATCCACATGGTTTGCTATGCCAAATCAGACCCTTGGTCCAAGTTTGGTATCTTGCTTCTCGCAATAGCCAGTAAGTGAACCACAGAGGAAAGTTTACCTTCCTATTTCCTCCCATTCCACATAAGGCACCTAGCTAACTGTACTATGCTGTACGTGGCGATGTAAAGGGTGGAGTTCCTGCCTGATCTTTGCATGTTCTTGATCAGCTTATGCTATAAAGCAGATTTGATTTCCCTATCTTAGCTTGCATAACCATAGGTGGTATTAGATACGAGAGCCCTTCTGCATATATACTGGCTCAGCCTAAAGAGATCATGCTCTGATGCTTCCCACATGGCAAATACTCCCATTATAATTCATTCTAATTTGTTATATTTCCTTGATTAACTTTATAACATCATAAAGCACCAGTTTTACTTGAGCTGTTCCCTGTTAATTTGTTTTAGTATTGTCTGTAATGATATTCATTTAATCTTTGTCATTGCTAATTGTAAAAATCGCTGATGTAAAGCCAGAAGGTAGGTGACTAAAAACCATGACAATCAGTTTGAGTGTGTTGAAATTATCATATGACCAGTGGAAGCGTATAAGAGGCAGCACAAAGCCAGTAAGTAGGCTGTATAGTTAAATTCTGAGGGCTCAACAAGTGATATTTGGAGTTGGTTCTAATACTGCTCTATGTCTGTCTTCATGATTGGAATTGAGAGACCCAGGTTGTGGCATCTAGTGGTGAAATGGGGAACTATCGAGTGAATTGTATTCATGGACATGGATGGTGACCATTTAGTATGCTTATATCTTGTTTTAATGCAGGGGTCGGCAACCTTTCAGAAGTGGTGTGCCAAGTCTTTATTTATTCACTCTGATTTAAAGTTTCGTGTGCTAGTAACACATTTTAACGTTTTTAGAACGTCTCTTTCTATAAATCTATAATATATAACTAAACTATTGTTGTATGTAAAGTAAATAAGGTTTTAAAAATATTTAAGAAGCTTCATTTAAAATTACATTAAAATGCAGAGCCCCCTGGACTGGTGGCCAGGACCCGGGTAGTGTGAGTGCCACTGAAAATCAGCTCGCATGCTGCCTTTGGCATGCGTGCCATAGGTTGCCTACCCCTGTTTTAATGGATAGGAATTTTGGGTTGTGTTGAATGCTCACTGCCTGTAGTGTGGTGAGGCATTACTTATGTTGTGAAGGGCGAACAGTATGAAAAACCTGCAGATATTTAGAAAAATACATCCTTCAAATTCCAATATAATCTATCACATCAAATTGTGTAAATGTCCTACTATGCCAATGTCCTCTTTTAATGAAATATTTGTAACAGAAGTTATTATCCAGGAGCCTTTGCAAACAGCCAGAACTTTTATATTTGTTTCCTTATTTGCATGAGCTCTCCTTTTTCCCTGTCCCCTCAGACATTACCAAAAAAGAAACAAAAAACTATCCTGTCTCTAAATACAAAAGCAACTGAGTAAAAACAAAAACAAGGAGTTAGTCTTGCCTGGCAGGATTTTGATTAGTCTGTTATCTTTCCAATAGAGTTTCATTCAGTTTTTCCTTTTCACATATCGAGACTTCATTTTACACATACACTACCCTCTTTTGGACAGGAGAGTAAAAGTGGGCAAAACAAGTATTTTTCTCTTGGCTTTGTAAAGTCCTATTTGTCCCCCTCCCCCCCTTCTTAGATTACAGCTAATAGCTGATAGACTCATGGAGCAGTTTGTGACCTCTGGGCTGCTGATGAAGGAGTGGGATAGGGTGAAACTCCATGCTACCATCATGAACACTGTCTTCAGGAAAGACACAAATCGTGAGTATCTTTAGAACCCTTCTGGAAAATCTGAACTACAGTAGTACCACTGAACAGGAAGTGCTGTGTTCCCTGGTATTATGTGTCTAGGTATTGCTGCAGCTCACTTCATAGCATTCATTGGCTCTGGGCCAAAAGATAATTGGTTCAAGTCCTACACTAGTACACTCATATACACTGCCGTTGCATTCAAGTGCAGTAATAGCAGGTGTGCTGCATTATTATTTGACCTACGATAAGAAGTTAAACCATGGCCCTATATAATCATCTCTGGGGGAGAAGTTAAAGATTCCATATGACTTTGAAAATAGTTCCATTGTTTTCATCAATATTCCCTTTCTTGTTAAATGAGGTTCTGCTGTCCAAGGCTGAATATGAGCTATTGCTGAGTGCCTAATGTCTGCTATTTCTGCCAAAACAGTATCTGCACTTGCAGGCTGTAACTTATTTCTTATCTAACTCATTACTTTATAAAGCACTCTAAGATGGCTTGCATATGGAAGATGCTATGTAGTAATATCAGACCATAGGGGTGTCAATTAGGCATTGAAAATTAGTGGAATTTTTTTGACAGTTTTGGCCTTAATCTTCCGGTGCCTGAGTTCACCAGCTATAAAATGAGGATAGTAATACTATCTGTTCTCAGACAGGTGTTCTGATGATAAATTCATTAATGTTTGTGAAGCACTCAGATATTGTGGTAGAGGCACCATAGAAATGTCTATGAGGAAACAAATAACTTTGTATTCAGTGCAGCAGGGTTTGGATGGTCTATGTTAAGTGAGGCCTTGGACCATACATTAAATGTTGATAAAAAGAAATATTGAATAACTATCCTTCACTGAATGAGGAAGAGGTGTCTTATGGAAAAAATAGGATGTGATCACATACTTAAAGACAGTATTATTGTGCATAAACACAAGGTTGCAGTTCCTAACATTTCTGGACATGACTGCAATCTTAATGTTTGTTTAATGTATTTCTTTTGTTTGTGTGTTTTATTTTTATATATTTGTGTGTGTGTGTGTGTGTGTATATATATATAAATAAATAAATAAAAGTGCAGGGACATGTCTCAGAGACCAGTCCAGATATTCTAGATGCTGTCAAGAATGTGCTTTGCATTATGATCATATACGCAGTAAGGTACTTTCTGGTATCCCAGGAGATGCATGAGCTTGTCATTGCTGAATTTCTGACAGGCCAGAGAAATTGGAATCTGCTTTCCCCGGCTGATTCTATTACATTGTGCTGTCAGCCTTACAAAATCCTCACAACAATATTTGTGATTTGGGGTGTTTCCTTTTTAAATTAAATTGCAAATTTTGCTCACATAAAAATGAAGTGAGACTTGTTTACTAAATGTTTTATTAACTGGATACATAGACTTTAGAGGGGGAAGACAGTGCAAAGTATCGTCCCATCTGAAGTTCTCTCTCGTGACTTTTTCACAGTTGAAGAGCAAAATAATACAACTACAGGCAAATCATCTTTTAAGGAACGGGAGACATTTGATGGCCGAAATATACTGAAGGTCAGTGCTAACTGGACATTGTGACTTAGCTGGGTTGTGGTACTGTATGTACAAAATAAGGTGAAACTTCACTTAAAATGTGTGTGTAGTGTACTTGATCTCCAGGGGAAAAATCTATTTTAAAAATAAACAAATCTAGATAACTAATAATTGGAAGTATTATGGTATTTATACACGCCTTCTGAAGGCCATTGAGATTTTAGAACAAAGAACGATGCATGTAGAAAAGATACTTAATAGGCATATATGTTGTGGTTTATGGTAACAATGCTTACCCTTGGAGACTTGCACCCATATTTTTCCATAAGTCAGAACAAAAAATTACTTTGTTGCTCTTGTAGTCACTAGTTAATACTCCCATCAATTAAACCAGTTGTCACATCATACATTTTTATCATGAATTTTTGCTTAAAAAAATAAAAACATCCAAGATTGGAATAGCGGGGGGAGGTCTCAAGTCAGGATTGAGAGCATTGGCAGTAATCTGAGAGAGTCCAGGACGGGCATACCAGACAATGCAGGTTTTAGCCAATGAAACCCCCAAGAGTGGGAGGACGCTGTGGTCTTAGGTTTTAGGTAGGAATCAAGACACATCAAGGGACTTGCGGGCATATGAGGAGGAAGAGCTACTGGGAAATCATAGAAATCATAGCAGTTTTTTGTTTTGCAGGATCAGTGTATAATTTCATAGATGTTGGTGTTAAATGGGTAGTTTAATGAATGGTGGCTTAAAGACTGAGAGGGGAGCATCTGCATTCCAGATGGCAGAGGACAAAGGGACAGTAAATGAAGTAAAGCTACTATTCATCCCAAAATGTTGTTGTGAATATTGCATCATGACTCAGCGTTGCCGTATATTGAAGTGACATACATTGAGGCAATAAGAACACAACCATTGCATTGCTCTTGATGTGATCTAAGATCGTGGTGGGTTCCCAAAATCCTAAAGCTGGCTCTAAAAACAGAGGCTACTGCATGTCAGAAGTGAGGTGTACTGGCATGTCCAAGGGGGAAGCTTCCAAGGTACCAGGCCACATTATGTCTAGCTTAAACCACATTCCCAGTCCTTCATTACATAAACATTAAATTTGTCCTCAGATTTTAATGAGAGAGAGAATCCAACTATCCTTTTTTCTTTACATTTTATCCAAAAAACCTCAATGCTTTTTAAGGAATAAAAGATGCTCCCTCTGCTGGCCCCACAATTTATAGATTGCTACACCACTGTGTCTTAGGGACTGTCTGCTCCAGTGATGTATGGTATGTAAAAGCAGGGAAACACATCCGGTCTACCACAAATGTCTATTTCTCATTCTGCTGCACTCTGAAATATGAGACAGTGTCTTTTTAAAACTCCCAATTGATTTGTACTGTTTTAGCAAGAAGAACTATTGGCTGTTGGAGCATGAAAAGACTGTTGATAACTACTTCAAAGCAAGTTTGTTGTAAGAAATGTTGTCATTCTCCTCTGTCCCCATCACATTCTTGAACCTGGTCACTCAGTATTTCCCTTTTGTCAGCCACGTGCCTGTAGCAACATCTGTTGGCACTAATTCATTCTATGACTCATAGTGGGCTGCAGGCTTTTCAATAGTAGAGCCCTGCCAGAACCAGCCATTGATCTAGTGATGCATTCCAACTTGACCTTGCAGGGATGTGCTGATTCTCTTCCCACATCCCCACTTCCCTCATTTCATATACATTATTTACACTCTTCTCCTCAGGAGGTTGCCCTTTTGCAAAGCGGCTTCATTAACTTCTGAAATAGGATCTGAATGACAGGCTGATAATTAATATACTGCTACTACTCACGCCGGTATTCCAGGGCTATTCTGTTGTCCAAGTACAGTGTGCTATACAAACTTTCTCTTTTCCATACTCCCCAACTTGATCCTCAAGCATTCTCTGAAATTATTTGGTTTGATAACATTGTTTTCATAAAGGAAGTTGGTAAGCAGAGTGGGGAAATAATACTATAGAAATGAGCTAAATCATCACATTGGAAAACTTAGTTTTATTCTACCCATCCTAGTTTTCATTGTGCAAACAATACCACAGCACTGTTCATCATAAATGACAGACTTTGTTCGGTAGAAGCCAAAGACTGGAGTATTAAGGGACACTGCAGGTCTGGATTGTGGTTCATTGTCACAGTCATAAGGAGACTCAGGACATGAATGGCCGGGGTAATGCAAGTCAAGGTTGATGTGTGTGCTTGCAAAGAACTTGCCTACCTCTAGCTAGTGTATTTAATCTTACTTCTTGAGGAAATATTTGACAGTCTGTACCCCTGTATTCACCCCTGGCGCACTATTGTAATAATTTTTGTACAAAATATGCCTTGTAAGGTACCTTTTGAAAACTCAGAATGTGCTGGTTGGTAGTGTCCTGATAAAATATGTGGTAGCATATGTAAAGTTATAAGATTCCATTGTATGGTGTTACTAAGACTTGTTTCAAGTCTGGGGCGTGTTCAAACCAGTTCCTCTGAGACAGAGGGCAAGCTGACACCTCAGCCAGGTGTAAACAAGGTCAAATGGGCCATCACCTGTTAAGTGGCTAGCTATTAGCGGGAAAGGGGGTATGGGCAAAAAATCTACATCTTGGGGAACTTCTATACTTAAAATCTGCATCGGCGCAGCTGCAGTACTTTAATGTAGACGCTCTAAGCTGACAGGAGAGAATTCTTCTTCGAGTGATTGCTCATGTGTATTCCACAGTAGGTGTGCGTGCTCGCCATGTGCACTGGTGCCGGAAGTTTTTCCCTTAGCAGTACCCGTAGGGGGGAGCGCCCCCCGTAACCCCTGGAGTGGCACCTGCCTGGTGCGGTATAAGGGGAGCTGCGCCCCCTCCGGATGTCCGGATGCCGTCCACGCCCGAAGCCCTCCAGGTGGCCCGGGACGTCTTGTCCATGCTGGTGCCTGGAGCGCCGCCAATGTCGGCCCCACGCTCCAGAGGCAAGCCTCCGCTGGGATCTCCGCAGTCACCCCCAGCTTGGTACCGGTCTCGGTCCAAACGTCCGGTCACGGCAGAGTCCACGTGGATCACCCTTGATGCCAACCAGACTCTTGGGCTGGGTTCCATCTGGCCAGAACTCGCGGCACCGGTCCTCCTCAGAAAGCGGATATCGACGGGACCACGGCGGACATTGTCGTTGGTCCTCATCCCAGATTGGATACTGCAGTCAGTCATGGCACGGTCATCGATGCCGTTTCTGCTCGGGCTCCTGCTGCAAGTTTCCGCCAAGGCACCGCAGCCCCGGGTGTCGATTGCTGGCACCTCACCATTGCGGGTCCACCCGTTGAGGCCATTCACGGACCAAACATTACCGTCGGTACCGGTCCTCCACGTCAAGATCGCGGTCCCGTGACCATTGCAGATCCCGGCACTGCCACTCCTCCTGGTCAAGAGATAGCAGCAGATCCTACATCAACCCAGTCTCCGTTTGTGGCCAGACTGGCCAACCTGGGCAACCGGCCCCACCGGTGCCACAGCAGGTGCAGTGGCACTGAGTGTCGTGGCCGGCCCAGTGGGCACCGTGGCCCCTGGTGGGAGCTCGCTCGGTGGCCGGAGCTTCGGAAGCACCGTCGGCCTCCCTCTCCCGACCCTTGACAAAGGAGTTGGTGGGACAATTGTCCTCGGTGCCGTGCCTGGAGTCCGACCAGATGGTGGATTCTCCGGTGCCGGCCAACACCCAAAGCACCTCACTGGTCTCTTCACCTGGCGCTCTCGTCTGTCAAGGTGCACCTGGTGGCCTTATCGGCCTTCTATCTGCCAGTGCAAGGACACGCAGTGTTTTCCCATGCTATGATTGGCCAGTTCCTTAAGGGTCTAGACCGTCTTTTCCCGTATTCTAGACCCCTGGTTCCACAGTGTTGACTTGTCTCATGGGGCCCCCGTTTGAACTACTGGCCATGTGCTCCTGGTCTCACCTCTCATAGAAGGTGGCCTTCCTGGTTGCAATCACGTCGGCCAGGGGAGTCTCGGAGCTCAGGGCCCTGACCTCCGAACCGCCATACATGGTCTTTCATAAGGACAAGGTCCAGTTCTGCCCACACCCCGTGTTCCTCCCAAAGGTGGTCTCCGCCTACCACATGGGTCAGGACATTTTTTACTGGTCCTCTGCCCTAAGCCTCACGCATCCAGTGAGGAATGCCGCTTCCACATGCTCAACGTGTGGCAGGCTCTGACTTTCTACCTTGAGCGGACTAAGCCGTTCAGAAAGTCCTTGCAACTGTTTGTTGCCTCGGCTGAGTGTGCGAGGGGCCAGCCAATTTCCACTCAGCGGCTTTCCAATTGGATCACTTTGTGCATCTGTTCCTGTTATGAGCTGGCGGGCGTTCCCCCACCCTCCCATTGTGAGGGCACACTCGACCCGGGCACAGGCCTCGTCGGCTGCCTTTGTGGCCCATGTCCACATTCAGGACATTTGTAGGGCCGCCACGTGGTCGTCGGTTCACACGTTCAGCTCGCACTATGCGATCGTCTCCCAAACCAGGGATGACGCCGGGTTCGGCAGGGCTGTCCTCCGTCCTGGGTAACTTGTGAACTCCTACCCACCTCCAACAGATATAGCTTGGAATAACCTATTGTGGAATACACATGAGCAATCACTCGAAGAAGAAAAGATACCTTTTCCGTAACTGGTGTTCTTCGAGATGTGTTGCTCATGTCTATTCCACATCCCGCCCTCCTTCCCCTCTGTCGGAGTTGCCTGGCAAGAAGGAACTGAGGGTGGGGGGAGCGCACAGCTCCCCTTATACCACGCCAGGCAGGCACTACTCTAGGACTTGCGGGGGGTGCTCCCCCCTACGGGTACTGCTAGGGGAAAAACTTCGGGCACCAGTGCACATGGCGAGCACGCACACCTATTGTGGAATACACATGAGCAACACATCTTGAAGAACACCAGTTACGGAAAAGGTAACTGTTTTTTCTCCCATCAACGTGGTAAAACCACCTCCCCAAGAAGCTCTCCTACTGACATAGTGCTGTCTACACAGGGAGGGGGTTAGATTAGTTTAACTACATTGCTCAAAGGTCTAGATTTTTTTCAAACCCCTGAGTGATGTAGTTATACCTTAGCAAAGAAACAGCGTAGGGTTCTTTTCCAACGAGACGGCTTGGCACACTGCTCCCAGCTGGAGAAGCTTCTCAAAGGAAGGAGAGGGCTATAAAAAGAAAAGTGAGACAACCCAAAAGGTCCCTCCCTTTCTCTCTGCCCACGGCATTCATGACACCCGAAGAACAAAGGAAGCAGCATTGGAGTAGGGAAGAGATCCTGACTGAAAGTAGTTCAATCAGTAGAACTGTTGAAACATGTAGTGAGAGAAACTGCTTGGAATTGACACTAGTTTTGTTAGGCATTAGTTGCATTTTACTTTTATTTTCCTGGTAACCAATTCTGACTTTTATGCCTCTTTACTTGTGTTAACTTAAAATCTGTCTCTTTGTAGTTACTAAGCTTGTTTTGTTTGTTTTTATCTAATCCAGTGTGCTTGAATTGAAGTGTTTTAGAAAATCTATTTAGGATACAGGATTTGTGTATATCATTTCTATTAACAAAATGATGGACTTGATGTGAGCTTCTGTTGTCCGGGAGAAGGCAGAGCAGTACAAGATGCACATTTCTGGGGGGAAAAAATCTAGGACTGGGAATGTGCTGGTGTCATACTGCAGTGTAATTCAAGAGTGTCTGGCTGCAGCACTCCTACAATATAGCTGGGAGTGACGTACATGCGGGAGGCTGTGTGAGAGAAGACCAGGAGTGGTGACTACAGCAGCAAAGCAGTGCAAAGGGCACACCACATTAAAGGGCTGAGGTGACTCAGCTGTTCATCAGTCTAGATTGTACCCTGGGCATGTCACGATATTAATAATTGAAAACATTGTTTTCCCACCAGTTTTGAGAGTTAAGCATATCATTCTTATTAGCATTAATAAGGATTAGCAGTGTCAGTACCATCCTGCCCTAAACAGAAAATAGATCTCTTAGAATGAGTGCATTTGGAAAATAGTTACTTCCATTTTGAAAAGCATTTTAATGAAAAAGGCTCCCCACTCTAATTGATGCCAAGAGCCCAGTTTGATAAACATTGGTCTGCCCAGCAGCCTAGTGTTTAATGCCCTATACTCACATGCTAGATACCCAGGCTTTATTCCTGTTCAACCTGTTACTCTTAAAGGTACAGTAACTCCTCACTTAACGTTGTAGTTATGTTCTTGAAAAATGCGACTTTAAGCGAAATGATGTTAAGCAAATCCAATTTCCCCATAAGAATTAATGTAAATGAGGGGGTTAGGTTCCAGAGAATTTTTTTCACCAGACAAAAGACTAATACACACACACACACACACACACACAAACACACACACTATAAGTTTTAAACAAACAATTTAATACTGGTACACAGTGATGATGATTGTGAAGCTTAGTTGAGGTGGAGGAGTCAGAGAGTGGGATATTTCCCAGGGAATGCCTTACTGCTAAATGATGAACTAGCAATTGGCTGAGCCCTCAAGGGTTAACTCTCACATTCTACAAGGCAGCAGGAATGGAGGGAGGGGAGAGAGCATCGCAGACAGAGACAGAGTGTGTGTGATAAATGCGCATTTAAGTACACTGCCTTGTTAATTAGATCAGCTTGCTGAGACCTCAGCTGCTGCCAGCAAGCTCCTGTTGTGTATCCCCCCTGCTCTATGGAAGATGGGGTAAGTGGGGTGCAGGAGCAGGGGGGAGGGGGACACCCTGACATTAGCCCCCTCTTCCACTCCTCCACCCCGCACAGCAAGCAGGAGTCTCAGGGAGCAGCTCCAATGCAGAGGGCAGGAGCAGCACATGGCAGTGGGGGGAGAGACAGCTGTAATTGGTAGCCTGCTGGGCAGCTGCTGCACAGGGAACTTAGGGGAGTGGGGAGCTGATGGGGGGCTGCCAGTCCACCCTTGTTCCAAGCCCCCACCAACTAGTTGCAACAGGCTGCTCTTCCTGCAAGCAGTGGACAAAGCAGGCGGCTGCCAAACGACGTTAGAAGGGAGCATTGCACAACTTTAAACGAGCATGTTCCCTAATTGATCAGCAACGTAACAACGAAACAACATTAACTGGGACGACTTGAAGTGAGGAGTTACTGTAGTAGATTGCTTCATAAGGAATACCTTGCATTACCTCATAGAGAGAACCTTCAGTAGCTCTTTATGGTTGACAGCTCTGGAAGGAGTTAAGTTGAGCCCTTTTTGATTGGGAGAATGATGCTGAGATAAATACTAAGTTCTAAATAAAATAAAATGGAATTTGTGGCTAGCCATGTTCATCAAGCAACACACACAAGGTCTAAGCACTAAAGTGCTGAAATTGTTCAAAGTCGGTAAACATGCAAAGACCATGTTGGTCTTCGGTGGCATAAATCTGGTCAGAAAGCAGACCATAGGGTAGTTTAAGAAGATCAAACATGCAAATATATAATGGGTATAATTTGCTGGTACATCTGAAATAAAGAAGGTCCAAGATGGGATGCAAAAACATCTAGATTCTTGTTGCATGAGAATTGAGTGATTTTTTTGTTTTGTTGGTTGGGGTAGTGGTAATAAAGGAGTAATTGTAGTTATCTTTAAAGAAGATGGTAACTAACTTTGGGTAAGTAAATAGATTAACCTTGACATATAAATTATATTTATGTTGCGTATTAATAGGTACATAGGCAAAAAATCAAAAGAGACAGTTGGTGGGATGCAGCTGTGAAAAATCAACTGAATCTCATCAGAAAAATTAATCTCTAAAAAGAGTAAAAGAAAATAAAAAGATAATGGAAACTACTAACCAATTTGTTTAATGGCTAATCTCTGTCATGGGCAACATATTTGAAGTTATGATAGAGAAGGTTAGCCTTGTGCTCTTTAAAGACTTCTGAAAGCATGCTCCACACCTCGACCCTCTCAAATTTTGGAAGGTACTTCAGATTCTTAAACCTTGGGTCGAGTGCTGTAGCTATTTCTAGAAATCTCACATTGGTACCTTCTTTGCATTTTTTCAAATCTACTGTGAAAGTGTTTTTAAAACGAACATGTGCTGGGTCATCATCCAAGACTGCTATAACATGAAATATATGGCAGAATGTGGGTAAAACAGAGAAGGAGACATACTATTCTCCCCCAAGGAGTTCAGTCACAAATTTAATTAACACATTATTTTTTTAACGAGCATCATCAGCATGGAAGCATGTCCTCTCTTATGGTGGCCAAAGCATGAAGGGACATACAAATGTTTAGCATATCTGGCATGTAAATACTTTGCAACGCTGGCTACAAAAGTGCCATGTGAATGCCTGTTCTCGCTTTCAGGTGATATTGCAAATAAGAAGCAGGCAGCAGTATCTCCCATAAATGTAAACAAACTTGTTTCTCTTAATGATTGGCTGAACAAGAAGTAGGACTGAGTGGACTTGTAGGCTCTAAAGTTTTAATTTTATTATTTTGTTTTTGAGTGTAGTTATGTAACCAAAAAAAAAATCTACATGTGTAAGTTACACTTTCACCATAGAGATTGCACTACAGGTGAATTGAAAAATACTATTTTTTGTTTATCATTTTTACAGTGCAAATATTTGTAATAAAAAATAATATAGTGAGCACTGTACACTTTTTAAAATGTAGAAAAACATCCAAAAATATTTAATACATTTCAATTGGTATTCTACTGTTTGCAGCGTGATTAATCGCAATTAATTTTTTTAATCACAGTTAGTTTTCTTTTAGTTAATCGTGTGAGTTAAATGTGATTAATCGACAGCCCTAATTGTAAGGTCTTCTGGGCAAGGACTTCTTCTTATTGTATGAACAGTACCAAGTGCGGTGAGGCCCTGATCTCAGTTGGGGCCTGTAGGTTCTGCTTTAATACAGATGATTAAATAGTATGTTAAGGGACTGCATCTGCCTACATTTGAGGGGGAAAAAAGATATTTGATTGATAAACAAGAGCTAATGGAAAAACAGATCTTGCCAAGTGAATGTGATAGTATTCTCTGCTATAATTTTATGTTGGTGGCCAAGAATGTGCAGTGGACATAATATGCAGTATTTGGATTTCATTTAAAGCATTGAATTATAGTACAACATTTAAAAAAATAGGAAAAATAACGATCTAGGTAAAAATACAGTAACATGGATTAACAGCTGCCTGACTGACTATGAATAGAATAATAATAGTACCACCTCCAGATAGGGAATGTTTTTCATGGTGTTCCACAGCAATCAGTGTTCGGACCTATACTGTTTAGTTGTTTTTTTAATGATCTTGAGGAAATAGACTCTGTTTCAAGTTAAATTTACAGACAATACAAAATCAAAGGGATAGGAAATATACATAAGGAGTCATCAAAACTGCGGAACAATCAGAAAAGATTAGAAATTTTTCGTTGCAGTCAGCAAGGTGATACACTATAAATAAATCCGAAGTAATACATTTGGGGAGAAATGGTAACCAGTATAAAATGAGAGAGAACTATTTAGAAAGTTTTGAATCAGAAAAAGACAGGATAAGAGAGAAACTGAACAGAAACCTGTAATGCAGCATTATTATATTGGGGGGTGGGGCGGGAGGAGTGGAGCTAGTACTTTCTCAAGTATATTTAAAGAAGAATCAAAAGCAAAATTTCAAAGACGGTAATGCCACTTTGCAGAGTACAGAATATTGCATTCAGTTCTGATCCTTGCATTATTTAAAGGATACTGAAATGCTATACTGGATTTAAAAAGGGCAATTAGAATGACACTATGATTGGAGGACAGTTTTGAATATGAGACTGTACAAAAGTTGATCTACAATCTGGGAAAAGAGTTAAATGTAGGTCACTGTATAAATACTTCCATTGAAATAACATCCGTGAAGAAAAAGGCTTATACACCTCATCTGAGTATGGCAAAACAAGGAGTACTGATCTGAAGTGGAAAATGAGAATTCATACTAGGCATTGAGAAAAAATGTTGTTTGTTAGAGTTGTCAGTCATTAAAGTAGACTAAAGAGGAAGTCACTGGAAGTATTCAGAAAATCTGAGACAAGTCACATGAGGGGGAAATATAATGGATGAAGGTTGTACTAGCTAGCCTGAGTGGTCTTTAGCTTTGCTATGTGATTTGATGACCATCTGTCAGTAGACCAGGTATCTGACTTTCAGCGTTGCTGAGCACCCTCTACTTCTGTTGACTTTAGTTGGAGTTGAGAGTGCTCCGCAATTCTGAAAATCAAGCTCTAGGAATTCAGTAGCTCTCCTTCCTGTTTCTTCTTCTCCTTGCCCATCTCCTCCTTGTTACTCCAGTGGACATCCCATCTCTTAGTTTCCCTGAAATCACTATTCTGCCATAGACAGCAATCACCAACTTCACTTCTTTGGTGTTCAGGAGATGGTTTTCACCAGTAACTGTCAAGAGTTGAATTACAATGGTTCCTTAATAGAATACAAAGATATAGTGTTGAAGTACATGAGAAAGAACAAGTTGATTAGGAAAGGGAGGTGGTTTATCCAAAAGGCGTTTGGGTCCATTTGTATTATAATTTCCTGAGTCTGTATGAATTAACTCAGTGGTTCCTAGGCTGTACTCTATGGACCACTTGTGGTCTGAGTAGAGTTGGCTGATAGTATGCTGGTGGCAGCTGCTCCTTGTTTCCAGTTGCTTCTATGGGCATTCAACCTCTTCATTGCAAAAATAAGCATAAACAATTATGGAAGCCGCTGGAAATGGGTCAGCCTAGCTGCATATAAGCATTTGCTGTAGTATGTACTGCGTGGGGCCACAAGGATGTTGCATAGTTGTTCTCGATTAGGAGGAGAGGTGGGCTGCAGGTAACCTCTGTTGGTAAGAGGTGGGCCACGCTTTGGAAATTAATAAGTTAATTCAGGAGTTGTGAAACTTTTTCAAAGATATGTTCAACCCTGTATTCACCAGTTTTATGTATAGTAGACTTTAGAAAGTTAGCAACCTGTAAATGTGAAAAAGTCTGGTGTTTTCAAAGACAACTAGTAATTCAGTTAATTCTGAAACACACTTGTATTTATTTGTTGGTTTGCAAAGTGCTTTTCACCATAGCAGCTAGGCCTTATTTATATAGTTGAAGTGCATTTATTTTATAAACTGACGGAGAAAAGAGAATCGGAACCTAAAACAAATGTCTTGTATTGCGCCCTGAACATTGCAAGATTTGTGCTTGTGAAGGAGAGTGAATTTCAAAGGGAAAGGCCTCCACTGAGAGAGTCCGTCAGTTGGCCCCAAAGAGTTTTGCCTTAAGAAACAACAGCAAGCACCTATCAGATTAATTTAACTGACATGATGGAGTATGTCTGACTGACTACCTTCCCATTGCCCATAACTTATGTACACACGCTCACTGTTGATGCAGTCATCCCACAATTTCACAATGAACTGTGATTTCATAGAACAGCAGTTGAGGAGAAGGAACCATCTGTTACATTTCCAACCAGCCTGTGAATTTTCCCCATCTACCAGATACTAAAACATAATAGGGAGATAAATAGAGCCTGAAGTAGTGTCTTCGTCATCGTCTTCTCTCCCCCCCCCCCCCCCCCTTTTTTTTTTTTTTTAAGTAAGATGGCAATGGCAAGAAGAAGGTCCTAAATTGCTGTCAGTAATCTTTGGCCTCTCTGTGAACCAGACTCAGTCCTCAGCTGTTCTAGTAATCGCTGTGGTGGAAGCAGCAAAATTCTGGAGATGGTTCTATGCCAACTGCTTTAAGCTATATCAGCCCCTGTAACAGCCCTAAATCCCCTGCATGCAAGCTTGGGATCACTGAAGTCCTGGAGTACTACAACCACATCCTCCTCAAGGTGGGGCGGGAAGAGAGGTGGCATTAATTTAAATGTAAGTTATGTGGCAGATCCCCTGCATAGCTTTGAAAAAATCTCAATCTTAAAGCTGTATTTAGACACCTAAATAAATGGTGTATTTTTCAAAAGTGTGGAGCATGCTGCAGCTCCTATAGACTTTACTGGATGCTGTTGGTGCTGAATGTTTTTGAAAATTCATTCATGTATCCAAATGTTGGCTTTGCCCCGGTGTTTAAAATGTTGGCTACTATATTATCTATACCGACAGTATGTTTGAGTTTTGGGATTGTTGCATGAAATTTGTGCACAACAGCCAATGTTATATAGTGCTTTCTTATTTTTATAGCAAATATTTATTTCTTTGCTTTTGTATGTGCTTTACTTTTATTGAATCAAAGAAAACTTTTAAAAAATCACATGTGGTCCACAAATTCTATCCCCCCCCATTCTTAATAAATAAAGATAACTTTCCAGTAAGAACTGATTACATGTTTAGTGCTTTAAAAGCCAAAGCATAGCTCATTTAATAAGAAGTTTATTTTAATTTTGTTTCCTTTTATTGAAGAAAATATGTAGGTAGTTTTGTTTTGCGCTGTGGTTTACACTGAGACTTTTTTAAAAGCTCAATTGTAATAATTTCATGTTTATTTGCTTTGTTGCAAAACCACTTAATAGAATTGAGAGAGAAATGAATGATGAATTTGTGATAAATTATGGTATTTGTATTTTGCATTGTATATAAATTGAGAAAATAGTGAATGGTTCATTAGAATTTTTATGACGCTAGACGTTCTACCACACTGAAGTCCATATTGCTTCATTGTATCTGTGATAAAATATGTACATGCATGTCTTCTACGGCCCCTTCAGAAATCTAGGATGCAAGAAATAACATTTAAGGGTTGTTCATCACCTTATCGAGAGCATAAGGATTACATTGCATGTCACTGGGGAAGAGGGAGTGGGTCAGAGCCAGATGTGTGCTTGCAGAACAAAACAAATGATCCAAATATCTCTCTGACATGTTTGTTCTTTGTCTTTCTGATTTTGAAGCCCTGGTGTGAGATGTGCTTGTGAAGGTAAAATGCCTTCCCTCTCTTTCGCTCCCAGTAATTTTTTTCTGTGCTTGCTGTGGAACTCCTCTGGAGCACATCTTAATCATAGAACACCTGTGCAATAATTAAACGTTTTGTTCATCATCTGGCTAGCATGCCTTAAAAGCCATTAAAAGGGAGCAGCTTTCTAGTTTTGACAGAAGGTGGTGTGCATTATAAGGAGCTGCCTCTCTGGATCAGCACCTGTCTGCCTGCTCTTTCTGCAGTCCTTCTACATTATTGCTGGAAAGCTTCCAAACATCATTAAACCTCTGTCAGATAATCATTGGGGTAACAGAGCCCGGAGTGAATAATAACTAGAGTAAAATCCTTTTTGGCACTGAAATGCTTCAGAAAACATTTTGAATGTGAAAATAGAAAGCTGTTAATTGAACAAACTTCCCAGAATTTGACATGTTGCCAGGTTGTATGTTTGATTGCAAGTTTGTATCTTTTCTTCCATGTGCTAATAGAGAATTTTTAACTTCTAGAGTAGGAGTGGCCAAACTTACTGACACTCCGAGCTGCATACAATAATCTTCAGAAGTTCAAGAGCCTCAAGAGACACACAACCTGCCCCGCGGAGCGGTGCTACTGGGGCATGGGGCCAAAGCCCTTAGATGACGTCCCCCTCCTCCCCCTCACTGCAGGGAAGAATCCCCTAGTCCCACCACCCGCTGCAGGGCAGGAGCCCTAAGCTCCCACTCCCCCCGCAGTCTGGCAGGTGGAGAGCGGGGTGGGGGGTATGTGGTGGGCTCAGCGAGCCGCACTTAACTGTAAAAGAGCCGCATGTGGCTCACGAGCCACAGTTTGGCTACACCTGTTCTAGAGGATTAAGTTGAAATTTAGGTTTGGTCACAAATGAAATGAGTTTGGCTTTCAGCATAGTCTTTAAGGGCATTTGCCCAAAATTTACTATTACTGGCAAATTCTTCTCTAGACAGACTTGATAGGAACAGCAGGAGTGCAACACAGAGCTAAGACGCAGTTGCAGATCTGTTTGGGTGTTCCAAGTGGAAAAGGTGAATGATGCAAATTAGGATTGAGGTGCATTAGACAGCTCAATGAGGGCCCAGAACTGGAATAGCAGGGTGTTTACATGAAACACTTGAGGTTCACTTGCAGAGCTGTGTGGGAACAGATGGCAAAGTGCAAGCTTGGTGCTTCGCAAAGCTGTACTGTATTTAGAGCTGTCTGTTGCACACATTCATGAACTCTAAAATTCACCTCCATTTTTATAAATCATTTTTGTCCTGAGTGATTTTGCCATCGATCACTTTGATTTACTAATCCTTCCGCTCTTCCTTGGTACCAATATCAGTTGTCTCAAGGGGAAGATTGTATCCTCACTACCTTTGCTGAATTTTATCCTTTGGTTGGTGGGGAGACATACTTAGCTAAGTGCCCTATCCTCTCTAGTCTATATTGGTATCAGGCTTCTGGTTTAGCCAAATTCTTCACAGTGATGAATCATGATGATACTTTGCTCTTCTATAGCATATTCCATCACAAGCTATGAAAATACTATACAAACATAAATTAAATTATATAGTACTCCTGTCAGACAGATAAATAGCATGATCTTCATTTGGCAGACTGATAGTCTGAAGTATGGAGAGACTTTGATTTGCCCAAAGACCCCCAGAAAGTGCCTTCTGATCTCTCGACTTTGATTAACTTGCAGAGCATCCTTTTTCTTCTAGGAAACCATCCATCCTTTTGTGTAGACCTCTGTCTTGGAGTGGACTTTGAAAAAGCTGTGGGTGGATTAAAAATTAATGAATAGGTTGCTTTATGCTGTTAGTTCAGATTTTAGAGGGGTTGTATTAGTTTTAAGAAATGCCACTGGCTCTTCTCTGCAATTTAGTGGGCTGGCTAATATGTTGGTGTTATTTAAAGGGAAATGCGTCCATAACCTACTGCTACTTTTCAGAGATAGGAGAGTTTTTATTTCATCTAAGTTTAGATTTTTCTAGATTTAAAGGCTTCCCCTATCACTGGGTTCCTGTACCTCACTAACCTGGCACTGCTTGATGTGTCCCCAGAGAGGGGGAAGGTCTGGTGGGTATACAATTCCGAACAAAATTTCTGTTCTCCCAGCTTCTCTGAAAATTAGTATGGGACCGAACTTTCTGCACTGACCAGGCAGATGCTTTGGTGAAATCTGGGATTGGTAACAACCTCTCCCCCCCCACACACACACACAACCCCCCATGCTCTTGAGGATGGTGAACTTCCACATAGGATTCTGCTTGGCCAGTTGTGTGTGTTCATAATCAGGCGAGCAGATTAACATACAGGTGAATGTCTGTTGTGCTGCTTTCCAGCATCACACCTGTCAGTGCCTTGGAACTTGTCTTTTTAATTCTACTTTGGTTTTCAGTTATTCTTTCATATACTCGAATGCACCTTTTGATCAGGATCAGCTAAGTAGTGGATGTGGTTGGGGAAGTTGGTGGCTGCTGTCACAGTATGTAAAGCAGCTGACTCTTTCTATCTGTAAACCCTTTTGAGCCTGAATTTGATATCCTAGCATAAGCAGTCTCTGCATGTCTCCATTGCCTGACATTTCTGTCCACTAATTCCCAGCACTGTGCCTTGTGTGTGAAAAGTGCTGGTTTGCTAACCGCATGCTGCATTTCAGAATTTCATTTTTGTAAGAGATGCACACCAGCAGGGATAGAGCAAAGTCATCCGAGCACACTGCATACGTGTAGATTCCACTAAGCAGTTGTAACAAATGGGCAGCACCTTCTTACTGGAGAGAAAAGAGATTGCTGTATTATCCTACCATCTAGCATGGTAGGCATTTGATTTTTTTATATATATATATATATATGTATAGTAGCCACTGCCTCTTACTCCTCTGCTTCCCAAAAGAGAGAGTTCATATTTTTGGTACTTGCTTCAGGTTGAAACACTTGGGTCTATCATATCCATGAAAAGAGCAGCTAATTTTTTAGGTTAATCGGTCACAGACTAGTGACCCAATATGCCTCAGCTACGCTGCAGTGCTGATTCACCAGGGACAGTTTTGTACGGTTAATCTACAATAGCCCTACCCTAAGGCAGTACTTATGTGGCTGGAGTTTGCAGCAGACTGATCTCCCTGCAGACTTTTTTTTCTGTGTGTGTGTGTGTGTGTGTGTGTGTGTGTGTTTTATCTAGTGATAATGCAGCTCTTTGATGGTAGTTTTTAATTGCAAGGCATTGCTATGAGTTGTTCCTTTTGGCATTTTGAGTATTGAGACTCTAAGGAGAACTGCTTGGACACACTGATGTTGGCCATGCCATTTGAGGCAAAGTAAAGCTTTCAGATTTATCAGTAATCCTGACAATAGCAGCAAAATCCAGGCCAAGCAGCTGAAAGTGCAATCTTAAAAGATTACGTGAAGGAAGTTTTAAATACCATTGCTTCCTTCCCTCCTCTTGCCTTTTGTCCTTCTGCCGCCCATTGCCTCTTCAGACAAATCCATTAATATTTCTCATATTTGTTGCACCAATGTAGATGATTTAAAAGCACCAGTTTGTGCTGGCATTCCCGCTCTGAATAAATGGAGCTGAAGTGCTTTGCTGCTGTCTTTGTGGTTTAGCTCTGTGATTTACCACTGCTGTTCCAAAGCTTGAAAACAGAGGTACCAACTTATTCTGGGAAGGTTGTCTGGAGGAAACCACAGGACATAAGTAGTATGGTGATGAGTGCTTTACAAATGCATAAGATAAAAGGTGCTGAAAAGTAATGTGGGCACAGTTATAGTTCATCTTGAAATGTTACTCGTCTTAATGTATTTTTGCAATAAGTAATTAAATGTGTTTTTAAAAATGCAGAAAAAAATGCACCTATTTTTGATGGCCTGCTTCAACTTACAGCGTCTTTAAAAAGGATACTGTTGAGATTTGGACTGAAGTTTGTCATCACATTTTTGCTTACATTGGCAATGTTTAATTGTGCGTGCAGTTACCAAAACAAATACTTCAGTGTTCCATCTTCTTTGTTATAAAATGACTGCCAGCACGCCTGCAGTGTAATCTGTGCATAGTAGAGGGGAATGAACCTCTGGACAGGAATAGTTTATTTTTAAACTTCCAACAGGAGTGTCTAACACAGTGGTCACTAACCAGTCGATCTCCTAGGGGATCTCCCAGTCGATTGCGATCTCCGGCGGCAGTGCAGTGTGGCTGCCTACCCCGGCCCCACACCGCTCCTGAAAGCGGCCAGTGCAGCCCGGGGGGGGGGGGGGGGGCAAGAGTCTTCCTCTGCACGCTGCTGCCTGCCTGCAAGCACTGCCCATGCAGCTCCCATTGGCTGGGAGAGCTGTTGGGGTGGTGCTTGCAGAGAGGGGCAGTGCACGGAGCCATGTGCCCCTTGCACACCCTCAAAGGCTGCAGGGGCGCATTGGCACCTTCTGGGAGTGGTGTGGGGCCAGGGTAGGCAGGGAGCCTGCCTTAGCCTCGCTGTGCCCACCACTGACCGGGAGCCACCAGAGGTAAGTGCTGTCTGGTGGAAGGCTGCACCCCAACCCCCATCCCTGAGTCCCCTCCCAGAGCCAGCACTCCATACCTCCTCCTGCACCCCAGCCCCAGCCCTGACCCCCCTCCCAGAGCCAGCACTCCATACCTCCTCCTGCACCCCAGCCCCAGCCCTGACCCCCCTCCCAGAGCCAGCACCCTGTATCCCCTCCTGCATCCCCACACTCTGTCCCGAGCCAGCACCCCATACCCCTTCCTGCTCCTCACACACTGACCCAGCCTGGAGCCCCCTTCCGCACCCAAACTTCTTCCCAGAGCCCGCATCCTCCACCCCAACCCGCTGCTCCAGGCTCAGCCCAGAGCCGCCTCCCACACGGCGAACCCCTTGGCCCCAGCCCAGAGCCCGCACCACCTCCCAAACCCCAACACCCTGACCCAGCTTGGTGAAAGTGAGTGAGGGTGGGGGAGAGCAGCAACGGAGAGGAGGAGGGATGGAGTGAGCGGGGTGGGACTTTGGGGAATGGGTGGGGCCTTAGGGAAGGGGAGGGGTAGATCCTGGGTTGCCCTTAGATTCAAAAAGTGATCTTGGGCATAAAAAGGTTGGAGACCACAGGTCTAACATGAGAGGGACCAGGACTATAAAAATGACAATCATTTTGATTCTAGATCTCTTTGGCTCAAAATAAATGACTGTCCATACGGTGTGGTATGGGGAGAAATTTAGAAGTGGATTTTTTTATATAATAATCTGCTGAAAAGGGGCGGCTCCAGGCACCAGCGCGGCAAGGGCATGCCTGGGGTGGCAAGCTGCAGGGGGCGGCCTACCGGTCGCTGTGAGGGCGGCAATCAGGCAGCCTTTGGCGGCATGCCTGTGGGAGGTCCGCCGGTCCCGCAGTTTTGGTGGTAATTCGGCGGCAGGTACGCCGAACCCGCAGGACTGGCAGATCACCCGCAGAAACGCTGCCAAATCCACGTGACCATGGACCACCCACAGGCATGCCGCCGAAGGCCTCCTGACTGCCGTGCTTGGGGCGGCAAAAAACATACAGCCACCCCTGCTGCTGAAGGGCACTGGACCCTTGATAAGTGCCTACTAGAGTGTGCCTTTAAGACACAGCCTGTTTTCAGAAGGTGAGAAGGTGCAGGAGGAATTCTGCTGGCTGATGTGGGAAGAAGGGTAGACATGACTCTCTATTCTCTGTCTCCTTTTTGGCTAGTTGCTCCCATGGGAAACAACTAAGTAATAACTCCTGCATTCTCCCAAATGTGGTGTTACTGTGCTCCCCTCCCCATCATTAAGTAGTTTGTGTAAGGAGAGGTGGAGGCTGCTTATTCCCTATTCACTGTCACTATGTGCCTGCTTCAGTGAGAAGGAGTCACAACATAAAGAATTTGCAACACCTGCACTTACGCACTCCCCACAGATTTGGATTGGCACAATGGATCTCCCAGACTGCTGGATTAAAAGTAAAGGGATGAGTGTGTCATCTCACTTCCCTTGGAAGCTTCCTCTGTTTAGTATATTTCTTTCAGAGGGTCTCTTTTGTAAGGCTCTAACATCCGTTTAGGCATCCATACTGTGCTTATCAGTGGTATTTTGGGTGACACCACCTACTTCTGCGTGCATTTGTTTGCCTAAGGACACTCGGGGATCCAGTTTGAAATGTGTACAACATATTCTCCACCTCCAAGTCAATTTTTTTAGGGGGAAGGCACTTGGGCTAATGAGTTGATTCACTCAACATGCTTTTAGTAGTGTAAATCCAAGAAAAGCAAAGGCAAGTATGGTGTTGACTATGTGAACTGACCTCTGCGCCCATCAAATCCACCTTCATTTGCAGTAATAAAAAAGCTCTTGTTTATTCTTGAGGAAGCAAGACAGTCAATCTTTCAGTGTGTGTAGGATTTATAGAATTAATGTTCTTTTGCTGAGCCTCATACTCCAGTCCAGTCAAATGGTTCAGCTTTTGGTATCCACGTTAATCTCTTCTGCTAGATAGTACCTATTGATCTGTGACTATTTCCCCCCCAGTCTTTAGCAAGGTGTGTGAATGAAAACTGAGCAAGTGGGAAGAAAATGAGGATTGGATGGTTTTTAGTTAGCACATTACCCACTTAGAACATAATGTCCTCTACACATCATTTTTCTGTCCTACTGAAGTATGTTACAGAAAGCATTTCATTGGCTGTGCTCCAGCTCATTGTGAGCAAGTTTCCTTGAGGGTGAGGAAGCCAAAGGGAATTTTCTTTTCCATCTCTGCCTTGGTTCTTACCAAGACACTCTCTCTCTCTCAAAGGGGGAGGGTGATCCTAGAAACGGATTCTGGTAGCTGAGGTCCCTGAATGTTTTATAACTTTGTTCAACCAGGAAACCCCATTTTGATGTTTTTGAGACTTTGGAGGATGATCCCACTCTAGGAGCTGAAAGGCCCCTTTCCTAATTGTATTTGAGGATTTGGGATTTCCTGATTGAACAAAGATATAAAATATTCAGGGCCTTCCAGTTACACTCTTGTTTTTATCCATACCATTGACACCTCTGTGGTACAGGACACCAGGGATGATCCTGAGCCCATAAAACTGGACAGCGGGCAACGCCCCTTCAGATTTCCCAGAACAGCTACTTCGAAAAAGGGATGATGCTGGGAAAACCTAGATAGGTGGCAATGCTACCCAGGATCGGTATTTGTGGACTCTGATTGCTTCTGTCATTGGGACCCTAAGGGAGTGAGGAAGTGTCAGTAAAAGTGTAGAAGTCTTGAAATAAAGGCAGGAAAAATGGCTATGGTTGTCCTTGTAGCATGTTTACTTCGAGAATGTACAGCTTTATTACTAATGCTGTCCACCTTGCACTTTTGTCGGTATAACTTATGTCGCTCCGGGGTGTGAAAAAACACCCCCTCGAGCAACACAAGTTTCACCGACAGAAGCGCCGTTGTGGACTGCGCTGTGTCGGCGGGAGACACTCTCCTGCCGACAGAGCTACCATCGCTCGTTGGGGGTGGTTTAATTATGTCGATGGGAGAGCTCTCTCCTGCCAGCATAAAGCAGCTACACAGGAGATTGTATGGTGGTGCAGCTGTGTCGCTGAAAGGTCTCTAGTGTAGACATGTCCTAAAACTCAAGAGTTTCAGCAGTTTTATTCCTGGGTAAAACACACACACATCACACACCTCTGTCTCTTCTTTAAAAAAAGCCAAGGGAGTAGAAGCTCTTCACTTCTTGCATCGTATGAATGGAAAGCCTCTGATCTTACTGACAAAATGACTGACGCTATTCAAGAGATTTTTTTTAATTAATGCTGCCACTTATTATTTTGAGACATCACTTATAAACAAAACCAAACTGCTATATGGAAAGATTGCAGAAGTAATTATTTTGAAAGGATTGCTATTATAAACTGTTTTGTATATGGATTTGATTTCAGTGAGTTGCTGTTGGGACTGGACCACCCCAACATGTAATTTATTATTTATTTGCAAAGTTCATGGAATTCTGAGTAATATTTTCCCCACAAAAAGAAATGCTTTGGTTTTCTCTTTAAAATAATTTAAAATGCCAACGTGTCCGGATTCACAAGAACTTTACAGCAATCTCTATGGTGTAAGCATTGATGGGGTGATCATTTTTGTTGAGGAAGCAGTGTTTTCTTTTTTTCCAAGGGAAAGGGTTATAAGGTCCAGTGCGGGAGTGGGCGGGGAACAAACTGTATGAACATCTTGACAGAGATGAGAGTTTTAAAGTTTTCTTATGGTTGGTAGATTTCAGGCCAATTGACACTGGGCTGGGATCCGGAGTGTCCGTTTGACTCTTTGGTCTTCTGGTACGCTTGTCTCAGCTCCTTGATTTTTCACGCGGCACTGCGTTGCATCCCAGCTGTACCCTCTCTCTGTCATGGCTTTTGAGATCTTCTCATAGATCTTTGCATTCCGTCTTTTCGATCGCAGCTCCGAAAGCACGGACTCATCGTCCCACACAGCGATCAGATCCAAGACTTCCCGATCAGTCCGTGCTGGGGCCCTCTTTCTATTCTGAGATTGCATGGTCACCTCTGCTGGAGAATTCTGCATCGTTGCCAGTGCTGCTGAGCTCACCATGATGGCCAGATAGGAAATGAGATTCAAACTGCCCAGACAGGAAAAGGAGTTCAAATTTTCCCAGGCTTTTCCTGTGTGGCTGGTCAGAACATCCAAGCTCGGACTGCTGTCCAGAGCGTCAACAGAGTGGTGCACTGGGGATTAGCTCCTGGAGCTATTAGCGTCGATTTCCATCCACACCTACCCTAATTTGACATGGCCATGTCGAATTTAGCGCTACTCTCCTCGTTGGGGAGGAGGACAGAAATCGAATTTAAGAGACCTCTATGTCGAACTAAATAGCTTCGTTGTGTGGGCGGGTTCAGGGTTAATTCGATTTAACGCTGCTAAATTTGACATAACCTCCTAGTGTAGACCAGGCCTAAGCCTGGTCTGGAGACGTAAGGAAAATTATTCTTCAGATCTTCAGCGCAATCAAAGCAAAAAAAAAAAAAAAGAGAGAGAGGAAATCATTTTACCTTCACTAATGCTTGTCAATGAGACACTGTGGTCCTCTGTGCACTAATGTGAACTTCAGAAGCTTCCGGGAACATACTTAATCTTTATAATTGTATAGAAAGGGGTTTGGGCTTTCTCATTCATTTCTCATCTTTCATGCCTCCTACTATTTAGATACGTTATTAAAATATCTCATTTTAAATGGTGTGTGCTCTGTTAGAGATATAGCTGCATTTCAGTTAAATTCCTGCTAGCTGAGCTGTATCCATCCAATCCTCAAAACTCCGCACAGCACAAGAGGAGGAGATGACAAAAATTCTGAACAGGAAAAGCGTTTCTCCTGAACTCAAGTAATAGACTTCAGCAGATTCCTCCATGGAGGTAGATAAATAGGTGAAAGAGCTGAAATTGAGCTTGCCCAAGGATCTAGACAGGAAGAGCACTTGGGAGATTGGGGTTTGGGAGTGACCTCTCATTCCAGTGTCTCAGGGGGCTAGAAGCATCGCAGGAGTGAACCTCCTAGATAAAGGAGGAGACTTGACTAACGCACTGCTTGGAAAAGCAGCTCTCTTCCATGCAAATGGATTGGGCAGTGAGGGGAGGGCAGAACTCATTAGAATAAAAGAGTACCTAGGTATGAAAAAGTGGGTGACAATTGTAAAGTCCATCTCCTTATAGTGACTTAAATTTCTGCCTTAGGCCTGGTCCCCACTAAGCCCCCACTTCGGACTAAGGTACGCAAATTCAGCTACGTTAATAACGTAGCTGAATTCGAAGTACCTTAGTCCCAACTTACCGCAGGTCCAGACGCGGCAGGAAGGCTCCCCCGTCGATGCCGCGTACTCCTCTCGGCGAGCTGGAGTACCAGCATCGACGGCGAGCACTTCTGGGATCGATTTATCGCGTCTTAACCAGACGCGATAAATCGATCCCAGAACATCGATTGCCGGTATAACTTATGTCGCTCCGGTAAGTGAAGACGTACCCTTAGAAGCAAAATCTGCCCCCTTCCTTCCTCATGTTTACAAGAATGCAGTGACCACTACTGTGGGAGAGCCTCCTGCCAGGAGATAAATCTGAGAGATCCCCATTAACAGGGCAGCTGGCTTCTGTCAATGCCAAGTGCATTCTTGTAATTACCTTTTGGTGACTTGCAGCCAGTTTCTCTAGCTTAATAGGATTATGAATGATGAATTTGGTAATTCCACCACTAAAGGCCTGTTAGAAGTGAGTTGACAGTGGGATCTAGTTAGGTGTATACTAGATTCTAAAAGAAGAGAACAGAATTAATAAATGGAGATAAAATGTTTTAGTAGTTACTAATTTAAAAAATAGGTCATGGGTAGATGTTATGAAGATCACCATGAACTGGCTGATTGGTAATGGGGGACACAGCCTTTGTCATGTTGGTCATTGGTCTGAATCTATCCTATGCTGGTAGTGAGAGTAAGCAAAAAGTTACTATGTAATAGTTTGGTGACTATGAATAAATTGCTATTCTTAGCCCAGTTCCTAGTGGACAACTGGTAGTTTCATACAGAGGTGCAGAGGGTTGTATTAGTCATGATGTCTCAACTACCTCCTACTGCTGGAGTTGGTGCATCCAGGCCACAACTGGAGCACTCTGCTGGTGCAGCATTGGGGGGTGAGGAGGGGAGGCTTTCATTAGTTCTCCTGTGGATAAATAGGGAATTTCCATCTCCAAAGCTATTAATCAAGCAGCTTTCACCAGAGCTGAATTTACTTTAAAATAAAATCAAGAATTGTCCCATGAGCATTTCCAGTACAGTGGGGTTTTTTACAGAAAGGGATATTTGCAATGTCGAACCAGTTTGTCAAAGCCAGCAATAGAGGTAAATCATATAAATCAGTGCTGGGGAGACCTGCATGCATTTTGAAAAGAGGAAAGTGCATCCTCATGTAGAGGCACTAGATCTTGGGTTTAAGATGATGACATATGGAAAAATCAATGCATCATTGGCCCTAGAAGGGCAGGCTTTAATGAACTGAGTGTTTCCTAGCCATTAATGTTTGCATGTTCCATAATGGCAGGAAGAGCTGTGTGTGACTGTCTTGAGCCAGTGTTTACAGGGACAGATATAAAATTCATAGGGGACAGACTGAACGAGGGTTTGTAAGTTCCCCTGTGGTAGGGAGACCATACCATTCAGGCCCTTGATGACCCTCAGCATTGGAACATTAAACTGAGTTTGAAAGTAGTATTTTTATTGGAAGGCATCACTGGTATTTTAAGGTAGAGTAATTTCCTGCATCTTAATGGAATGGGAAAAGCACTTTATACTTCAACATGATGCATTTCCAAGCAGTATTGAACTTTCCTATCATGAATTCTGATGTCACTTTTGTGTGTGGCTCATAAATGGCGTTAACTACTGGAGTGGCTCCCTGATGAACTGTGTTTTGTTCTTGAAAGTCTTTGAATAAAGAGGGACTCAGTGGTTTGGGGTTTAATGTTAGGATAAAGAGCCTTTCACCTTGTGTACAAATCTGAATTTGGACCAAACTGGCCACAAACATTGCCAGTGTTTGACTCGTGAATGATCTGTTCTCAATCCAGTCTCCTATGGACATTGCAAAACCAATTGTAGTTAGCCCAGACTGGCCCCTTTTGTTGGTGATCTCCACTAAGGATTGGAATAGGCCTGGGGACTGAATTAATTTCTCATATGTAGTGGTGTGGTCCCTCCAGTTCAGAGGTTCTCAAACTGGGGGTCGGGAACTCTCAGGGGGTTGTGAGGTTATTACATGGGGGGGGGGTGCGAGCTGTCAGCCTCCACCCCAAACCCCGCTTTGCTTCCAGCATTTATAATGGCGTTTAAATTAAAAACACTTTTTTATATATTTTTTTTTGGGGGGGTCGCACTCAGAAGCTTGCTATGTGAATGGGGTCACCAGTACAAAAGTTTGAGAACCACTGCGTCTAGTTCATGGCTGAGACAAGTGGATGAGATCGGGTGGTGAATGCTGGCATTGCAACTGTGCTGTATGTACTACAGGAATTCAGTTTCCTACACTTCAGCTGGCATCCTCGACAAAGGCTAATCTCACTTTCTATTAAAAAAAACCAGAACTCTTCTGAAGAATCATTCTAAATACAAAATGAATACAGAAATAGAACTAAATATCAGAAGAGACTTTCCAAGGTTGATTTTTACAGGCAGGTCTGCAAATATGCCTCAATTTGTTTTGTTTGGACATTCCTCATGGGTTCTAACTCCTCTCTTTCAGAACTTTGAGAACTTCTACTTTGGAGAACTGCAGCTGAATTCAGTCCATCTTTCTCAGAGATTCTCCACAGACCGCTCTGGTTACTACGCTACATCTGGGCAGCTCACTTTTTCCTGAAATAACAACTGAGGTGCTCCAACAGATCTGCTGTGCACCCAGAATTGTAAAGGGATTACATTAATTTTGGGGCCTCAAACATGAAGAGAGATCTCTTCTAAGGATTCTACAAAGACTGGGATGTCATGTTATTTCTTCAAGGAATCATGCACGATCTGCGACGTTGCACCTTTTTGGTGGAACTCTCCTGCAGTCTTTCCTACAAATATCCCATCTCCCTATCCTCTCAAAAAGCTCTGGTCTCCTCCTACCTCCACCTCATACTGCTTTTTCATTTCCCTTAACACTTCTAGTTTACTGGTTTCTTCCACTTGGAAGCTAGCTGGCATCTTTAGGATAAAGGGTCATTGTCAGCTAACCTTTTATATGCAGTTTTTCTCGTTTTTATCAGATGTTTGATGCCATCTTACAAGTTTACAAAAATAACATTTATTTCTCTACAGTTTCTTTCCTTCTGGCAAATATTTGTCTCTCCCAGCCTTCCTTCTTAGCCTTGTTTGTAATGGAGCAGAAGACATGTCTTCATTTTGTTTACTTCGCTATTTCAAAGCCCAATGAAGTCAGTGGAAAGACTCCCATTGAAATCGGTGGACTTTGGATCAGGCCTTATATGAACAGGAATGTTGCATGTGCCTGTTTACATTTGTCATTAAACTGCTTGTTGTAGACCAGCAGTGTGCACACACCCAGCTTTCTGTGTGTCACACCAGATCTTGATAATTTTGTTTTTAAATGAGCAACTGTAAACTCTCAAAATAAATGTTTAAAATCCAGAAGAGCTCCCCAGACTGTAATATAACAATGTTAAGGCAAGTCATTACTTGGGGCCCAAACAGTTTGACAGTGTTTCTGTAACATTAGTGATGTTAAAATAACCAAATAAATTAATTCCTTTAAAAAAAAGTGTTTAACTCCTGTTGCATTAATAAAGCTATCAAATTATTTTTGTAAACTTTTTGCACTTGTATTAATAAACTATTTGCAATAAGTGCAGTGAGAACTGTTTTAAGCAATCATTCCTCAAGCTGTCAAAAATCTGTTTATTGTAAATGGTTTTCTGATAAAGGAGCAAAATTGTTATTACAGTTGGTGATACTTTGAGACAGCATCTTAAGACAGTTGGCTTAAACAGTGCTGATCTGTTGTAAAGATTTTATTTCATGTTATCTGGGGATCATCTTTCCAAATTCAGTAATAGTGGCAACAGTGTCTTTTTTTTTTTTTTCTTTCACTAGGAAAGTTTAAAAATGGATGATTCTGGTTTCTTCATTTTGTATTGAAAACATTCCTTTTGTTCAGAAAATCAGTTTTAATATTCACTCGTTAGTCTGAAGCTATCCTGTACTCTATTTTAATATTTTTTTCTCCAGCTCTCTTCCCATGCTGCCATTGCACACTTGTCCTCCGGTGGGAAGAGCCTCTTCTAAAACCACCCTTAATGCTGCTTACCTAGTAAAGCATGTGTACACACACTTGGGACCTAATCCTGTGAGATGCTGAGAGCTCTCAATTCCTGTTGGTTTCAGCTTTCAGCATCTCTCAAGAAGCATATCTCAGGATCAGGCTGTTAGTCTTCCACCCAAAAGTACAGACTAGATTTTCTTTTTGCGATAGAAAGATATACATATAAAAGCTTCTTAGCATGTTTTATTTTTAACATCTGTAACCAAGAAGCTGTTTATGCACTTAGCAATATACTTCAGACCAAATATTCAAGCTCTAAAGGACACAGAGTACTATTTTTATTCCTCTTCATAAGCAATTCCCTCTTAGAAGCTTCGCTATAAAATTTCCTTTCCAACTAGTTTTGCCCTTTGTTTAATATTGATTTTTTTCTTGCTGTTTTTCCTCATTGAGCTCATCATTAATTACTCCTGAGGGCATTCTGTGCCAAAAAATTAAATTCTGGGCACAATATTTTAAAATTCTGCAAGTTTTATTTGTGAATAAATAAATGCAGAGGCTCCAGCATGGCAGTGGGGAGCACAGGCCCCTGGCTGCACGAAGGTGAGAGAAAACCCTGCAGCCTCCCCGCTCCTCAGACACGGATTCAGTGGTGAGGCTGCACCCAACTCTGACAGCACAAGGCCTGGGTCTGCCCCAGAAATATCCTAGGTCCCCCTACCTTTGTGCCAGGCACACCAGGTGTGGGGCAGGCAGGATCCAAGTGTGGAGGGGCTCATTGTCGGGGGGATCCAGGTGTGGGGTGAGAGGATTCTGTGTGGGACAATTGGGGTGCAGGCAGCTCAGTGGGGGGTTTTGGTGTGGGGAGATCTGAATGCACAGAGGCTTGTTGGGGGGAATTCCAGGTTCAGTGGCAATGGGACTCTGGGGGGGGGGCTTCCAGGTGAATGGTTGGGGCTCAGTGGAGGGGTCTGGGTGTGAGGGTCCCAGCAGAGGGGTCTGGATGCTCAGGGAGGGGGACTTGCTGGGGTGGGGGTCTGGGTGCAGCTTGTTGGGGGTCAGTGGGGTGGGGGTTTGGATGTGAGGGTTCAGGATGGTTCAGGGGTGGGGGGACTCATCAGGGTGGAGGTTTGAGTGCAGGGATCTCTGGGGGTGGTCTGGGTGCAGGTGACTCCAGATGCAGGAGTTGAGGTTCAGTGGGGTGGGTTTCAGTATGGAGGGCTGGGGGATTCTGTGTGTACTGGGTAAGGCTTGGTGGGGGTGTCTGGGTATGGGAAGTCTGGATGCATGGGGATTGGGCAGATGGGGGAGCAGCTCCCTCTACAGGGACCCCACCCCCCGCAGTTCAGGAGTGATGCGGGCAGGAAGCAGGGGAGGATGCTCAGCTTCCTGCAGCTGGGGGAGGTTTTGGGGGATGGGTCTGACACAGCCCCAACCACTCCTTGCAGGGGAAGAGGAAATCCTGTTCTCTCCTGCCTCCAGCCCAGACAGGACTAGCAGCTGATCTTGGCTCAGGGTAGAAGCCACTGGCTGGGGTGTCACCAGCCCTGCAGTGATTTCTCTCTCCTCCGGGTGCCTGAAATGATGTACTTGTGCTGCTAAGAAGTGGTGTATGACTGCTCTTGCAGCTTCCCTTTGCTTCTCTGTCAAAGTTATTTTTCTGTGGGGAAGCAAAGAAATCTGTGGGGGACATGAATTCTGCGCATGCGCAGTGGTGCAGAATTCCCCCAGAAGTAGTTAATATAGCTGGATTTTGATTAGGTTGGGCCAGATTCTTCCACCCTGACTAATGCTGAGAGTAAATCTTGCTCCATGAGTAATCCCATTGAAATCAGTGGGACTAGCACATAGTAAGGTACTACTTCCCATGAGCAAGGGTGGCAGGATATGTCCCTTTGTGCTCAAATACTGTATCAAGTGAGTGACCACAACTGTAGAAGGGGCATTAATGGCTGTATTTATATAGATCCTTTAGTTCTGTTTCAGTTTACATTCAATGGAGAGTTAAAAGAATGTTAGTCTGTTTCCTCTTCTGCAGATTGTCTTTAGTATTGTTAATTTCTAGGACTGAAAGCCAAGAATTTGTTTGAAATCTGAATCTGGTCCTGTGAGATCAACATGTTTTGTGCCTCCAGAATTTTTGGCTCCTATTTGCTTTACAATTGATGTAAACA
This sequence comes from Malaclemys terrapin pileata, assembly GCF_027887155.1. NCBI lineage: Eukaryota > Metazoa > Chordata > Testudines > Emydidae > Malaclemys > Malaclemys terrapin. Next base: position 87,557,834 of record NC_071511.1, on the reverse strand, counting down.
TCTATTATGCCTCTCTCATATGGGACATTTTTTTAATTCCCAGCAACCATTCCAAGAGTGTAACCCTTTAAAGGGGTGGTGGCATCTTGAAAATCACATTTGTCTGAACATATTGTAGCTACTATTGTGACAAATAACACCTGGAAACATTTTTTCTCTTTTATCCATTGATTTATTTGTGCATTCGACAGCACTTTGCACAGTCCATCAGGCCCTAGTTCTACAATGAGGTTTGGGTGGGTGAACTTCTGCAAAATCCCCTTGACTTCAATGGGGCTCTGAGCTGAAGGGGGGAAGGGGGCTGCTGGCATAGAGCTGATTGCAGGATCAGGGCCCTACTTAGGCTCCAGCAGCGCCTAAGTAGGCTGAACTATTTAGGGGGGTGTTCTGTCAGAAATGGGAATTGATATAGATCAGTGCTGGTCCCTGGCCTCTAAGATTTCTAAAGGGAACAGCGCCTCTATGTAAAATTTGTAGGGGTCTGCACCTGAAAAGGGTTGAAAATCACTGATATGGATAATCAGTTTTTAAAACCAATTTGACCGTGTTCTTTCGAAACAGCACAACCCAAATCCTCCCCGCCAGAGCTTCATCCCCTTTCAAATCCCCTGGAAAGCCCCACCCCATGGAGGGCGCCCAGCCTCGCTCTTCACGTTCCTGTTCGGCAGCCACTTTGCACGTTCCAAAGACCGCCAGCTCCCTACACAGGAAGCGGCGAGCCTCGTTGTTCTCCCGGGGGCAAAGCGCCGGGCTCGCCTCTTGCAGCCTCAGGCCCTTTCCCTACAGCATCCAGGCACCACGGCGGGCCGAGAGGGAGGTGCCGTGGAAATCCGTGCATCAGCTCGGCTTGCTGCGGCCGGGCCGGCTCTGCTCCTGCGGGTCTGAGGCCGCGGCGCGAGGGGAGGGGCCCGCGCGCTGTCAGCACCACGCCCCCAACCCCGCGGCTCTTCCCAGGACCCAGCCTAGGGTTACGGGCCAGGCACTGAACACGGTTCGCTGGGCTAGCGGGAGCCGCAGCCCGTCTGCGCCCTGGGTTGCAGTTCACGTGAGCTGGATGTGCTTCCCCAGGGCCTTTGTCGTGAGCCGCTCGCGGGGCTCGCACTGCCCTGTGCCCTGCATCCTCCTCCCTTGCGAGCGGGGCTAGTGACCGCGTTGTCTCTGGTCTCGAGACTCACTTTGAAATCCTATCCCGTCGTTTCTGGGTGGGTTCCTGTTTAACAGGTATGATGTCAAGTGTGATGCTGATGCTACAGTGACTAAGCCAGCCTCTTTTGGCGCAGACTCTGTCATCCTATCTGTGCTCCTAGCTCGGGGTTTCAGAGTAGGGCATCTCATAATCAGGTCACATTCCACTGAGGATCCACCATCCATCTCTCCCTAAATCGCGAGACCAGAGAGGGAAGAAGACAAATAATTGCTTTGCAAGAGGTGGAGAAAAAAAGACCAAGATCAGAGATGAGAGCCCCAGGCTGTTGTCTGGTGCTACTGTTGCTGTTGGCTGTCGCCTTGGCGGAAGGGGACAGCAAAGGGGGTAAAGACGGAGACCATCCAGGCAATTTTATGGAGGACGAGCAATGGCTGTCTTCCATTTCTCAATACAGCGGCAAGATCAAACACTGGAACCGCTTCCGAGACGTGAGTCTGTAGCCTAAAACCGTATAGCATGAGGTCCACCCTAGGGGAGGGGAGGCCGTTGAAAACCAGAAAGGAGTGCAGCGGGGGAACCTGTGCGAAAGAGCTGCCGATGGGAGCATTGCAATCTCTACTCTAAATGGATCTGTAAAATATATGGGGCTTCCCTGGTTGTTGTTTGGGGTGGGATTTAAATACAACTGGGCAGGCTTCGAAAAGCCAGGGAGCTGAGCAAGTACTATGCCTGTGGAAAAATTAAATGATTTCATTTGAAAACGTGTTTAATTTTGCATTAGCTAGAGACCAGCAGGCATCGGGGAGATGGAAGCCAGAAAAGGGCGTGCACAAGCTAGCAGCACCACCTGATTGCATTAGATTGCACGGGGGTAGGGCGAGCTCGGCTGAAGGTGGTAACTCCCTTTGCAAATGTTGACCGTTATTTAGAGGGAAGGGGAGGCATTTGTTGCACAGAGCACGGAGCAGCTTTGCAGCAAGGGCAACTCGCTGCATCGTTCGATGAAAACAAAGCCGTTCCCAAGTGCTCTAATGAGTTTGCAAAGGTGCGCTTGGCAAGGTTATAGGAGGCGCCGATGTGCTGCTGGGCTGTGTTAATAAGCACCTTCATGGTGCCTAGACCTGTGCATTAAGATGAGCTGAGCAAGCGTGAATGTGTGAGGTTGAAAATACTGCAGAAAAACGGTGGCGTTTTTATTGACGTGTCCCCCTGCTCAGTTACTGCCTCTACATAATTACACCCGAGCTGTTTGATCCTAGCGGCTCCACATTCTGCTGCTTCCTTTTCATTATACTATTGGATCCACAGGAATGGTTTCCGGATGGCGGGATCAGACAGCAAATGACAGACAAAATAATTAAAAAAGCAAGAGCAGAAAGAGAGAGAAAAGTAGGAGGGAGCCGAATGGAAATAATTATGGTGCTAAGAAAGCAGCAAAACCCAGGTGTCAAAACAAAGCCAAACATGGGAAATCACTTTTTCTCTCCTGCTGTTTTTCTTTAAATAAAAGGTTTATAAAACGTGGTAAGTGATAGATTGGGGTAGGAGGAGAAATAATAGCTTGGGGGACTACCCCGCATGCATTTTTTATTTTTAGGAGGACAGGTGTAGATTTCTCTGTCTGTGCAGGGTGGAGGCTGCAGAGGGAACTGAAAACCTGATCACAGGCACAAAAATGTTTTATAAGGAAGTTTCCAAAGGAGACAGCATAGGGGCAGGGTTACCTTGGAAGGGAAATGCATTAGACTTCAATAACTTGTAGTTTTAGGGATTTGTTTAAATATACATCTGATGCTTTCCATATTCTGCGCTAGGTGATGTGTGGACCCTGGCTGCTGCTCATAAATATATGTCAGCACAAAGGAAGGTGTGTTTCTTCCTTTGTTTTCCTTATAAACTATTTTATTTTATCTTTTTGCTAACGTTGATCAAGGTTAACTAAGAAGAAAGGATCATAGCTTCTTCTCTGAGGTCTGAGCTAGATTGCAGTGTAAATATTAATTGTTCTAAAAGTCATTTCTGAGATCACAAAAGAGGGAGCCCCCTACATACCCTTGCCAGTGCTTAGTAATTAGGAGGAGGAGGCAGAATGAGGGACTTCCTTTCACTTGTGTTTATGCAGCACTCTGTTTAGGAGCACCTGTAGATCACCGGGAAAAATGCATGAGTATTTTTCAACAGAGATGTGACATCTTTTTCTGTGTTTAAAAAGCTCAGAGGTTGTAAGGATGGCAGATCTATAGCTGTGGGGGCTGGGAGAAGCAATAGTTTCACTTAGTGGCTATTACATCAGGAGGAAAAGCAATTTGATTAAGTAATACAAGTTAGAAAAGGGTTGATTTTTGTTCTCATGACACTTGTTTAGCTTATTCTTTGCTCTCAAATGCCATTTCTCACTCCTGAAACATTTAGTATCAGAGACACTAAAGGATGGAGTTCCTCATTTCTTTCAGATTATTGACTCAGCCTCGACATACCATATTTGCAAAGGATTATGCACATTTGCAGTTTAACCTTTGAATAAATAACACATATTAGAAGTTTTGGGGTATGTGTACCTACATATGCTCTCAATAACCAATAGGAATGGTAATTTATAGTGTTTCATACATATGATAAGAGTATATGATTCATAAATGTAACCAGTCAAATTGACTATTACGTTTGACATAAAGACTGAGCCAAGTCTATATGTTAAGGTTTCCCTTATGAATTTGCTCATTAGGTACCATTATGGATCATTACAAAATATTGGCTCTGAAAGTCCAGTTGGCCCAAAATATAATGCAAGACAATTGTCCAATTAAATAAGACTAAATTACGTATATGCTGAACATATTAACTACATCTGCTATCAGTAGAATTGAACAACTAGATACAATCCTGCTTTCATTGATGGTCTTCTCAGGAAGGTTGTGGGCAGACTAGAAGACTGAACAGGTCTTTTCCAGCTCTAATTTCTATGACCTTGTGGACAGAAACAGAGGGGAATGGGCTAAACCCATGGCTAATGCTAATAGAGGTTTTGGTAATGACTTGATCCAGAAATAAATAGCCACAAATGTGTTTAGTAAAATTATTTTTTTTAGTGAAGGCAGTTGACTCAATATCTGAATACTTTTTCTGATGGTTCTTCAAGCCCTATACTGCAAAATGTACTGTTGAGTGTAATGAATTTGGTGGTCTCAGGTCATCTCTGCAAGGCAGAAGAACACTTCAAAGAGCTGTCATACCTGGTTTATCAGATTTTACCTCTGGCTGTGGAAGGAGAAAAACAAATGGTCCCATGGGTCCCAGTTGAGGTTTTTGTCACGCTTGTGTGAGGATGCTAGCATTGCAGCTAATGTAATTGAATCTTGCTAACCTGTCCTACAAGTAATTCAACACATTCAGTTCAGGACACTGCTAATCTAGTAACCTTCACAATTAAATGTAGTCAATAATAATAATAAGCAGCTGTATTTAATCTCAGACTTTCATTTTATTTTTCTACTGGCCAAGATAAGTTGGAGTTTTTACTGCCTCTTAATGATTATACTCATGCAGTAGTTACTGATTTGAGAATAGCTTACTGCCTAAGGAATTCAGCTTGTAGTACTCTGTAAGAGTGAAATAAATCAGGTATAGGTTATCACTGAAATGAGCATGATGGATCTCCTTTTAAATGCCAGTGGATGTTGTTCATGTTTAAAACCAATATATGGTATGGGATACTTGTCCATTTCTGCTCAGGACTAGAGAAGAGGAGGGTGTTACAAGTCAGGATTGGGGTGCTTTGACAGAGCTATGTGAAGACCTGGGACTGGAATAACTGGGGGCCTGGCAAATTAGGATTCTGGTGCATTGGCGGGGTTATGTGGGTGAAGCTCTCACACACCTCTCACACGCTATGTCTGATAAAGGTATCGGCTCCTCACTTGCATAATCACCAGATCAGAACATTGATAAAATTCCTGGGTAGAAGAAGTAACCAGCTAATTATTTGTGATTCTGTCTGCTGATGAATACTGCTCTGTATCTCTTGAAGGTTTATAGATTTACTGGGTCTCCCATTTTAGTGGGTTTATGTTGACAGGCTAATATTCTTGGTGCATTTAATGCTTAAGAAAATGAGGAACTAATAGCCTTGGGCAGACATTAGAACTGTTCATGCTGTGGGTATGTGAAGGCTTCCCTCACATGGTGCAGCCAATGCACCTCCATTCTGATCTGCAATACTTGCTTCCCTTCCAGTCTCAGATCTCCCCTGAACAGAGAGGCACAGATATCCTGAAATGCTTGACAGAGAAATGTCCATTTAAGACTAGAGTGACCACCATAGTCATTTTACTTGTGACCTGATCTGTATTTGAACCAAGTTCTCCAAAGGTGAAAGGTAGCAAAAGATCCCTGATGGCTGAATTAGCTATTAAATAACAGTGATTTAGAAGAAAATTGCACTATCTCTTTGTGTGGATGTTTGTGGAATAATTTATGAGTTAATGGACTAGCCTTCCCCTCTTGATATCTTGATTCAAATCCCAGAGAGTTTACAAGTAAAAGCAGGCGGGGTAAATTATCCTTGTACCCTATGGATGTTTGTCTATATCACAAAGCTACAATACAGGAAGTCATAACTCATTGCGGTGGTGAGGCTGTATTCAGGAGACATACAGGACTGCAACAGCTAGGCTGTTGCAGATCAGAGGTGTGCAAAGGAAGCTTGAACAGTGTTTGCCCTTGCTGTGTTTGGATCTGTAAGTGCTGTTAGTCTTTCATTTAAACATGAGCACCTAAATTAATCCAGAAATTCTCCTTACCAAAAAGAGGACTCTGCCCGACTCCTAATTGGTAATGAAAGAGGTGCCAGGGTTCAAGCAGTTTTTTAACTTTCATAACTGATGTGGCAAGCCCAGAGGTGCTGGGCTATGGACTGACAATCCCAGAGATGCCGGGGCTCAGCCTGGCAAGCCCTGGCACAAATTAAGCACTGCTCTGTGCCCATGAGAAAAGCCAGCAGAGCAGTGCATAGAGCATCCCTTTCAAGCTGCAGCCTTGTATGTGATCATGAATATGTATGGATCAGAGCTCTAAGTGAGCTGCTGGGGGTGAGTTGTAACTCCCTGGTAAATAAACCAATTAGTTTAATAGATAAAGGGAGAGGATAAAAGGAAAGGGGTGTTTTCCTGTTAAATACTTACCAGTGGAGACCTGATATGAATAGTGGTAAATCCCACTTGCAATAACTTGTTAACTTGTGTAAGGTTTTATATATTTACAGGATCTAGTTGACAGAAGTGTAATCTATTATATATTGGCAGAGAAAGTAGCATGTGGGAAGAGGTGCCCAATTCAATTTGATATCTTTGGGCTCCTCAGGGAAATCAGAAGGGCAAGTCTGGAGTCGCTTCACAGCCCTTGATGCATTAGGACTTGGATGCACTGAGATGAAGTCTGAGCACATCCTTAGCATCCTTTTCTTTGCAAAATATGTTTATTTGTCCAACAAGAGTCTGGGCAGTAGGGCCAATTCAGGGTTGTTGAGGAGGAGGACGATGCATTTTGAGAGCAGTGGTTGCAGTCCCCTGTCACCAACATAATTTTTTTGTGCTTCTATGTGTACAAGGGAAAGCAAGCTAAATTGGTGACATTTGTATGCGCTGGTTGGCAAACATCGTTGTGCAGGAATAGATGCCCATGTATTGAATATGTGTGTCTGCATACCTGGGAGGACAGGTGTTTGTTTTTGTGTGTCTGTGCATACATGTCTATTTTTGCTTTTTAAAGTTGCTTAGGTGGCAGTTGAAATCACACTCTGCTATGCCCAAGGCCTAAATGAAGCTCTGAAACAATTTTCAATAATACTGAGAGGTCGCCTGGATTAATAAGCAAGCCCTTTGGAATTTATTTCTGCTGAGAAATACTGTACCCAATGAGTCACAATTAGCTATTTAAATGGCAGAGAAGTCTAACGAAGTTAGCTGATATACTGTGCTCTTGTCCTCTAGTGTAGGGTGCAAACTAAAGATGAGATGAGATATAGGATGAAAAGAAACACAATTATTTGGCAGTGAAAAATCCTTCCTCCTGTGTTCCCTGCAGCCTGGCTAGAACAAACTCAATTGTTCTTTCAGTTGTTTGGGAAATTGTTTTGCTGTATTTGTTACTGTGCAGTGTCTTTCTCTCCCTCCTCCCCCCCGGCGGCTGTGCTGATCCAGTCTGGTTCTCGGAGGCTATGCATCATCAGAAAGCCACACCTGCATGGAGCTGTCAAACGCTGCAGTATTACTAATCATGACATGAGAATGAAAGCTATTGATTGAGATAAAAATACTGCTTTGTCAGACCAAGATAAATTCCATTCCACTGCCCAGGATCAGCATTCTCACTGCTTTACCATTGTTCATTTCTCTTCTAATTCTGGATTTTAAAGAGGCAGAATGCTTCAACAGTGTTGATTTTCACTGCACCAGGACACATGTTTTCTCTGCATGGGAATATCAGCTAGAGAAGAAAAAAATCACTATGCCATGGTTTTCTGATTCTAAAACTCTATTTCATGGTGTTTGTTCCCATTGGAATGTAAAACTCAAGTGATGCCCATATTGCTGCTGAACTGTGACCTCTAGTGTGGTTTTGGAATGATGCCAGGGCTGAGCCCCAGCTATTCCACCAGGCACTCCCAGCCTAGTATCTCTTGTGACAAGATGTCACTGGAAAGGACTGTGGACTCCCTAGTCCTGGCAATTAAATTTCCTCACTGTCCATACAGACACTCAATCCCTTCATTAAAATCTTCATTTAACCTAATCTTAATGTTATATTGGTCATATCAGTCATGTCTGCCTTAGTTAGCTTGGAAAGTCACACTTCTGCCTGCACACACAAGGACAGAGGTGTGTGTGTATAAGCGCAGAGGCCAGCATAGACATACAGCTCCATCTATGGTCTAACTTCCCTTCCCCTTTAAACCTGGGCGTGTAAGTATATCGAGTGGATGTCAGGATATTGTAACCATTGTAGTGAATCTCGGTTAAAAACGTGAAGGCTGCAGAGGCTGTAAATTGCTCAAGCCAGATAACTGTGCTTTGAAGTCTCCACTGATGCATCCTGTGGAATTCGTAAAATAAGCTAAACAGCACTGGAATGCCTTTCCCCCAATACTAAAAAGAAAAAGTTATACTAAATGCAAAACATCCTAACACTTGCAAAATGAAGCCTCTAAGAGTCAGAAAATTCTAAAAGTTAAGGTCTCTCTTGCAACGTCATCCCATCCACACTCTTGGATAATTTTACAGGAGAAACCTTAATTTGTGGGATTTTCTGACTTTGCAGTCACAGTGTCCTATTAACATTAGTTATGTTGCTTTTATTATAGTATATAGGAGAGGGACTTTTATATAGAAAACAGTCTAGGGATGTCTTTGGGACAGATCCTCAGCTGATATCATGTAAACCTGCTGCTGGAGCCAGTGGAGCTGTGCCCACTCACAATGTGTAAGCATAAAAATGTCAGCACCTAAACGGGAGCTCAGTGAGCCCCCAGTCTGGCCACACAGGTGCATAACTAGAAATCGTAGAAAGTCAGCTCAGGAGCAGATGAAGATTTCTACAGCAGCTTTGACTTGGCTACATTGTGCACCTGGCATGTTTTATGGTATTTGTTTCATGACACAAAGAGTAATACGTTAAGCCACACAACTCACCTGGAATAGCAGTGTAGCTGCGATGGGATAGCTGTTTGAGTACATGCCTAGGGTCTCAGACAGTATCAGACTTGGAGTGGCTAGCCTGTCCCACCACCCATGCCACCACGGTTGCAATGTTGTTTTTAGCATTCTAGCTTGATCAGAGCTAGCATGGGTATGTCTGCTCAAGCTGGAAATTATTTCTTCCCAACCCCAGTGTAGATGCACCCAGGGTATCAGTGAAATATAGAACCCTTTCCATCTAGGTCACTGGCCAATATCCGCACCAGGTCTGCAGTGACTGAAAGTTACCCGTTGATAGCTGTTTAGGAGGCTGTGTGAAATGAACTGGTGGCCTATGTCTAGTTCCCAGGGAAAGGTGTAATGAATAAATACCACCAGAACTGACACTAAGGGTATGCCTACACTGTAATAAACCCCCTTGGCTGGCCTGTAGCAGCTGATTTGGGCTGGGGGGAGGAACTGGGGGGCTATAAAATTGCAGTGTAGGCATTTGGGCTGGGGCTGGAGCCAATTAAATAAAATGTTGTCTTATCAGTGTAATTTACAAAAGCAAACAAATACCCCGCTGATGGTGCCAATTACCTCATCAGCACATTCCTGTCTAAAATGTGAAATTCTTCTGGGGAAGTTAAAAGGTTCCCCCCCCCCTCCCCTTCTCTTAATTTTCCTCCCTGTGTCCTTACTCTGCTGTAGAGCAACATAATTGTTTCCCAGTCAGTGACTTCCATCATATTCTACGCCCTAGTTAAGAAGCAACTAAATATTTAATAATTTGCTGGAACAAACCCAAAAGCCCTGTCAATCATGTAGAGAGCTTTGTGTTAAGAATGAGCAACAAGAAAGAGGGAGGATCAGAGTCCCTCAGCTCAGAGATGTGGAGAAACGTCCAGTTATGTGTGGTAGGTGACACTAGCATATGCTGTAGCAAGTCCAGAGACAATCCCAAACACCGTGATTGACCACAGAATTTTGTTGGCTCAACTATCACATATTTAAAGAGATTCTACTATTTTTCATTACTTGAGGTCAGCACTGCCAGTCCTGTTGGTGGCCCCGTTAGGCACGGGATGGGAGGCACCAGTCTCCCTGCACACTGCCCTCTGAGAAAGGCCTTAGTTTCCAAACCCGGCTAGTAGAACAGCAAAGGCAGAAGTTGCATTCTATTCTATGGTCAAGTTCAAAGCGATCTGTACCCATATCCTATTTGGACGTTAACTGGTCACCTCTTGTGAGCAAAGCAAGATCTAAGACGGGTTTGACCTGGTCAATAACCAGGCTTTTGCTTGGTTGTGGGGTTGTTTTTTTTTTTTTTTTTTTTTTTTAGTTAAAGCCCTTTGGCCTCAGGGCTATGTCTTCCTCTGGTCCCCCATTCTGTTTACACAGGGGGAATCTCACTGGCACTGAATGAGGACTCTCCTGCACTGCCCCTCACCTTCCCCAAGTGAAAAGCTAGTTTAGAGGGAGGAGCTCGCCCCTTTAATTCTGTGTTTGTCATACTCCACTTAAAGCTTCCTCTCTTGATAGTGTTATATTGTCATGGTCCCTTCTTTAACAAGTTATTGAGGAACATGTAGATATTGCTGAGACTCTGGGCTAGAGAGGATTAGTCATGGTGGGTTATATACGATGGGGTGTGCTGGGGAGCAAGAGAATGCAGTAAATTCCAGCCCCAACTCTGTGGGGGCAAAAGAGGTCACCGCCATGCACAAGCTCTGTCCCTGTTGGGATTGTGGAGTGGGTTCCCCAACTTCATGATGTAGCATTTAGAATTAATTCCTTACGCCTTCTGCATCCACCTAAAGAATTATATGCTTCAGTGTTTGTGTGTTCATTGCGCGTTGGGATATTTTGTTTGTACGTTGGAGTCTGTGCGGCTTACATGTGCTGGGAGGGATGTTGGGGGGAGTGTGCCCATGGGGTATTTTCTAGGGATTTCATACATCATGACTCTACTGTTCAGATTCTCAGGGGCTTCTGGAAGAGTATAAAATTAGCTGTGATGGAGGGGACAAGGGGATCCCATGTAGACCCAGAGCTGGGATTTATCTGTGAGAAAGATAGGATGTGAGGAGATGGCCTCTTGAGCTTTGTTAATGAGGATACATTTGAGAGTCTGTATGGTTAATGGGCTCAGGTCCATGAGATGATAGTCATGAGATATGGAGCTATTAGGTAATAGCTGTCAAAGACTCCTGAGACCTATTAGATCACTGAGTCCATCCCCAAACAGTGGGTGTATGTGACACTATACTTGATCTTGGCCAAGAAGCCGCAATATCTGTTCTCTGTCCTTCATGGTGTTCTCAACCCCTTCCAACTTAGTGTGGCCTGCACATTTAATGAACATTCTGTCACTCCCCCTCTCCCAGATCATTAGACCTAACTCTGACCCCTGTGGCGTCCCTCTACTCCTCCCACAGCTTGATATATTGTCATTTGTCATCATTAACCTTTGTTTTCAGCCCTTCAGGCATGTGCCCATGCTCATTTCCAAGCCAAAATCAACTGGCCACCACAGACTTAGCAATGAGGGGGATGTAAAGGGGGGAGGATTAGAGGATGCTTTTCTAACAGGGTAGCTACCAGAGCAGAAGTGGTGTTTGGCTGCTAAGGTGCTGTATTAATACATAGAATTGCCACCTCTCGTTCCAGCCCTCCTGCCTTGAACTTCACTGCAATCCAGAGTTCATGGAGATATTTTTACCAGGATTCATTCCATTGAGGTTTAAGTGCTTTCCTAGTAAATTGTAGCTACAACGAGTCCTCTGTCTAGCGAAACACAGAACGGCTTGGAAATACTGTTAATGTGACTGGGTTTCTAATATGATCCTAATGCTTGTGTATCCAGTGGTGGCTGGTGTATCCTGTGGTGTTCACTGTACTCCTTTCCCCCTGGGAATGGCCCCTGGTTTGGGGGATTCTGTTTGAGGTTACTACTTTATATACACCCCTCCCCCACCCCACCCCCGAGGAATGTGTCTTCTGTGACCTCCTATTTTCCCCTGCTTTATGGCCCTCTGGTTTTGGAGGTCTTGCATCACAGCTGCCACCTTTTTCATCAGGAAGGACTATCCCGGACTCTACTTGAGTATGTCAGTATCATTGACTAACTGGTGTGCAAAGTTGCCTTGGGCAATGTGAGGTGCTTCCTCCATCCAGAAACTGAATTCGATGCCTCCGCAGCACACGTAGAACCTGGTCTCCCATTCCAGGGAAGGGAGAGAATGGGAGCAGGACACCTGTAACTCAGACGGCACTGGGCCCAACCATATATTCAGCAGTGAGCACATTGATGGCTTCTAGAGACTAGTCAGGCTCTCACTATCAGTTCTGTTGGTGGTGGTGATTATTTTATTAATTTTTATTATGACACCAGAGGTCTCAACCAAGATCAGGGCCCCATTGTGCTAGGCACTGTACAGACACACCTCCGTTAACAAGCTTACAGACTAGACAGGGCAGACAAAGGAATGTTAGTCCTATTTTACAGATGGGGGACTAAGACATAAAGCCCACAAGTTATAACTGTTTATTAGTTCCTTAGCTTTTCAGCTAGTTTTTTTTTCTAATTACTGGGTATTAAGATTTGCTCACAACAGAACCGTTAGGTCTTCCATCTACTCCCTCTTTTTGTTAATAACTACAGAAAAGCCATAATTTTCTGTTTGAGACATCTTAACTCATTTCCATAGCAACAGTTTGAAGCCACAAAGACTAAACCATCAGTGAATTGTCTTGAAAAATACCTCTTAATTAAGAAAAAATGAAGGGATTATTGATAATTCATTTAGCCTGCTGGTTAGTAGAGAATTGGCTAACTTCTGTCCTGAATCTGCCTGAGCACAAGATATTGCTTGTGTTGGGCTCACTCCATTCTTCTGACTATCTATGCGGCTCACGGGACATCCCCAAGTTTGGGACATGGTTGCCCAAGGCTGTGAAAAAGCCTGAAGATACAAGGTCATTCCTGCTCCAAAGAGTTTGCAAGGAAGAAAGGGAATACTTTTACCCCTATTTTATGGTCAGCTGAGACACAAAGAGATGAAGTAAATCCATTCTCAGTCCCTTTGTATTTTTAAGACATGGAAACAAGGGCATTAGGTTGTTTTTGTTTTTTAACTTAAATTTGTGGTATGTTAATATAACAAAGGTAGTAGATCTAACTGATCCATATTTAGCAGTAGAAGCTCATGTGCTTCTAGCTCTCTGAACTACAATGTACAGTTAAGCACAGACTACCTTGCATATCTGGGCAGGGGAACCAAGTACAGTAACTTATACAACTACTAAACCAAAAGGGTAGAAACAATATTCTGCACTGTTATGGCATCTTTCATCCAACGATCTCAAAGCACTTCACAGATGATGATAAAACCTAATAACTAGAGCCCTGCGCGGATACAAAATTTGTATCCGCATCCGATCCGTGATCTGCAAACATGGTCTGTGGATATCCCCATGTGGATGGGGGATATCCGCAGATTTGCAGGGCTCTAGTAATAACTAGAATTGGTTGAGAATTTTCTGACGGAACAGTTTTCCATCAGAAAATGCTGATTCCACAGAATCAAAATGTTTCAAGGGAACTTGATGATTATGTCAACTTTTGATGAAACCTCTCTGCCTGCCTGATTTCCTGCCATCCCACCAACCAACGACTGGCAGATAGGCTCCCTGGGCTGCCCAGTTCTCTGCATGCCCACCAGGCAAGCAGCCTGGGTCTGTGGGATGTCCGACAGGCAGGTTGGGTGGGGAGTCTGCCCAGCTAGTGGGCTCTCTAGGGTGCTAGGCTTTGTGGCTGGCCAGCTCTCAGGATCCCTGGCTCCCCAATTAGCTGCTAGGTACTCCCTGGATCTCTGGCAGTCCACCTGGTGGGCTGTCAGGATGCCAACACCCAGCCTGTCTGGCTGCCTCTCTAGCAGGATCCTGGGAAGCCAGCCAGCTGGGGAGCTGGGTTGCCTGCAGTCCAGACTAGGAGCCTGTAAGCAGAGAAATTCCATTTTGAGTCTCCCAAAATGGAAATTTTCTTTCTTTTCTCTCCCATAAAAATATCTAGAGTTGGTTTTGTTCTGGTTCAGAATAAAACCTTTTTCAAAATCTCTAAATTTTCATGGAACAGACCATCCAGTTCCAGCACAGCTCTCCTAATAACTGTATGTAAGGAAAGATGGGTAAACTGAGGCACAGAGCGACTTAACGGGGGTGTTGTGTGAGGGTTACAGTGACCTAGAAACAGACAGTTTTCATGCAAATATCCATGTTAATAAAATGAAAGGGATGAGAAATACAGATCTGGCCATCTTTCTAGCCCATCCCTCCGTCGCCATAGCTTGTATTGCAGAATTATTTCTGACCAGAAATGCAAGGGACCAGCTTCTTCCTGAGAGCTGCAGCTGCTCGGCACCTCTGAAAATTGGGCCCACTGTTGCCAATGTGAATGTATTTCACCGGAGGGAACGGAGTCACGTGACTTGTCAACGCAGCCCACTGCACTGCTGAGTCTCATTTTAAAAGCCATCGCTGTCGTCTCTTCTCCATTTGGGAAGACAGCTCCTATTCTCAGGCAGTGCACTGACATTTATTGTATGTTACAGCGATTAGCAACCACTGTGGCAGGGTTGAGATTTCTACTCATCTTTTCTGTTTCCCTTCCTTTCCCCTCCCCTCATTCATATGAACCGGGGATGAGGAAGTTTTCAGTGTCTGTCTGGGGCTCACTGAGCAATGCAGTGCACCTTGGTTCACAAAGTCACTGTCTTCATGTTTCCTCTAATGTGCTTGAGTGCTGCTGTAATGGATATGCAGAGCAGAGTGACCTCACTGAAGCAGAGTGTATGGGCTGGGAGCACAGACCAGGCAGCAATTAATTGCTTTCACTGAACTGCATCTGGCCAATGAAAGCTAATGCAGTGAGTCAGTGCTGCCCTGGGTTTTGCTCTTTCTTTGCACTTGGCTTCCAGGATATTTGGGGGTTATGTGTTTGGTTTTTATTGCCTTTCGTTGTTTACTCTTATCTCTGTCCTTTGTATTATTCATCACTCTTTTTTTCTGTCACTTAATTTCTTTTTCTCTCTTTCTCTTTCATACCTCTTCCTTTCTTCCTTTTCTTTATTTACTCTATTTTCCTTTAATCTCTCTCTCTTTCTCTCTTCCTCCCTCCCGCACTCTTTCCAAATACTCCTTTCACTCAAGTGGAGTGTGTGTCAATTAATAAGCTGTCGGCTTTCCTCTTACACAGAGCTTGACAGAACCTCTAAAAGGTCTTTCCCTGAAAAGCCAGCATGAATCAAACTTAAAATGGTTTCTCCTCTGGATGCTTGGAGCCCCTCCTATGCCACGCTGTGTGTTAATGTCTCTTACTGTTCTCTTTTGTTACTGTTAATGTTGTTTCATGATTCTTTGGAGGTTTAGACCTTGCTCCATCTTTGTGTTGTCAGGGCTCCTAACCCATAGTTCTTTCAGGGGGCCAGAATGAGCAAGCACCTTCTCAGCCAGGCAGTAATTGAGCACAGAAAAAGAAGATCCGCTTTGCCCCAACAAGACGCTGCTGTGTCAACCCTTTCCATGAAGAGAGGTTGCAGATACCTTGTTGTACTGATTGGAGAAGTGTGGAACCTTGGAGTGAGACCTAACAAACCTGATCTTAAAAAAAAAAAAAAAAAAAAAAAAAAAAAAAAGGACTAATAAATGCTTTGCTGAGACTGCATGAAATGTCAGCATCCTTATCTAATGCAGTGCCGAGCTTTTTGAGCTACTGTAATGAAATAAATGAAAGTCTCTACTTTCACCTCTGTCCTGCACTTACTTGCTTCTCATTTTAAAGCATATGCAGATGATTAGACAAACAACAGAATCAATAGGTTGTTCCCTGTGTGGGGGAGGAGGAGCTTAAAGTGACCCTGGTGCTAGTTTGAAGGTCCTGGATTGATATCCTTGGTGGCCTGAATCTTCTGTCGGGTGTGTACCAGCAGAGCTGGACATTCAGGCCATGTGAATGTTACTCTACGCTCCCTACTTCAGTGATGAACTTCTCTGCTGGGACCTGGTGTATTGCTGCTGGCTCCTACCCATTGAGTCATGAACCATATTGGACTGGTACAAACCCCAGTCTTGTCATCATGAGTCTGTGGTTTGGAGCAGCCAGACATCCAGGGAGGGTTATAGTGTGCACAAATGGTGAGAGGCACCAGCAGTTATTGCCTGATACCAGTCCAAAACTTGTGCTATAAATTGGGACTGTTGCCTGAAAATGTTAGGAAGCCCTGGCCTGTTCATCCCTACAGGAGATAATGCTGGGGCACTTCTAGTGCAGGCTTCCCCCACACCTCTCTCTTCCTAGCATGCCTCAGACCTGTGTTAGAGAGATTACACCTGTAAAGTGAGACAGTAGTTCAGCCTTCAGGCCCACTGAGTCCATAGCATCTGTGTTGAGGCTGCCCAAGGGATACCAGCTATGATCTCATTTATCTAATGACTGTGGTTGTCCATCAGAAATTGGAGAGAGCTACCAGCTAGTTTAACAATAGAGGTCTGTCAGTGGCCTATTTAAATGACTCTGACATTACTGATCTGGCCAGGATTGGAAACTCAGCTGAGCTAGAGGAGGAAGGATCTGTTTCTCATTCCTGATCCTTGAGCCATCCAGTCTACAAACTGCTCCGTTATTTTTTTGCTGGGGAGTTTCCGTACCTATTATTTTAAAATCTATTTAGTGAGGAGGAGGGGAAAGTAAAGCATGTGCAGGAGTCTTATGATCTCAGCATGAGCAAGAGCACTATGGTAAACGACTGTGCACCCAATTTTAGGTTGCTTCTGAGACGCCTGTGGATTAATAACTGATACCAGTTGGTTGCCAAACTCTATTTTCCTTCTGACTAACCAGCAACAGAGCTGATTTCCAAGCTAACTGTTACAGTGTAGAGACAGTCAGTATTCAGTATAACTCAGCACCCTAGATCTTTCAGTCACCTCCTCTGCCAGCCTCCCTCTGTCCATCTGGAAGCACAGCTGCAAAGGAGATGTATGGGGTGTGTGTGCACATCCTGCTGCAGCCAGGTGGCAGAATCCATCACTTACTGTAATGCTAAGCACCACTGAAGACTTTTTGGGTACCCCAAGACTCCCATTCAGTCAGACCAAGCGTGGACTGACCAGGTTGGACTTTATAGGCTCTTCATCTGTGTAAATTCATAATTATTTGTGAAATATTTCTCATTGTATTTCTGAGTTTCTTTGAGTGTCCAGCCAAGTAACTGACAATTGAGAGCAACAACCGGGCAGTTCCCCCCTTGCAAAGGTGAGAGGGAAGGGAGCTGAGCAAACTCCATGTCATTTTGCTCTGTAGCTACCCTTCTTTGTCTCCCCTGCGGTGTTTTCTTTTCCTTAATCTCGTGGACGCCAGCAATAGTGGGGACAGCAGATTAGAATGTTGAAATGTTTGTTTTGAGTTGATAACCTGAGAAATGAGTACATCAAAGGCATGTCTCTCCTTGTGACTGACCAGCAGTCTATCAATACAGAGCTATTCTTTACTAGCACAATGCAGCAGCTGATTTCTCTGCAGCCTAGTCAGCACCACAATAAATAAATCTTTGATTTAATCTTCAATATAAATGTTGCATTCTCGATCTAGAATGACAGGACGGGGTTGAGGTTCCTGCTCTTCTGCATAGTTGCCTTTCACCTCCTTAGAACTTCAAATAAAAAAGGGATTTTTTTAAAAAAAAGAGCCCAACCTTCCTTTTAAAAAGAATAATGGTGGTTTATAACGTAGGTTCTACTAACCTGTTCTTAGACTCCCTCTGTAGGGCAGGGTGCCTAGACTGGATGGGGTTTTGTTATTCCCTTTTCACCCCCCTCCTCCAATCTTCTGATATAAGAAGAGAAGCAGCTAAAACCATAAACGCTTGTGCATTGCTGCTGATGCAGTCTGCCTGACATGTTTCCACCTGAGTGGAGGCTGCGTTTAAGTGGTGGGTAAAGTGATCTCTTTGCATGGAGTCTGTGAAGCACTTTAAGGTCCTTTGGGATGAAAGGTGCTGTAGAAATGTCAGGTGTTGTACGTGAGAGCTTGGTACCGACAGCGCGTGTGTTTCTGTGTGATCTACACTGGCACAACTTTGGCTTGCAAGCTGCAATGGGGGAAAAGGTTGAACTGCCAGCAACATACCAATCTGGGGAATTTTGAGCAAGGAAGCCTGTACTATGTGTGAATTCTGGCATTCCTGGGATTGCCTGCCTCCCCCACTCCCCTGAAGATGTTATGTGACCAGAGGCTACTAGTGCTCCAGGGAGGCCAATAATATTGCATGGTGTCCTTGTCTGTCTATATTAGGCTATATTATATTATATTAGGGGCTGCAATGTTAGCGAGAGGAAGAGCAGAAATACAGTAGCAGGAGTGCCACAATGTGTGAGCAGAGAGGGACAAAGTCCCCTGCCCACTCCCCCAACTCCCAATACATTTGGTAAAAACTTGTCCCTCATCTGGTAGTGCTGCTGCTGCAGTCTCAGAGGCAGCGTGGTGCCAAGCCAGCGGGTCTTCTCTCCGTGTCCATAGAGAATGGCAGCGGCAGAGGAGCTGGGGCTGCAACTATTGCTGGCTGGTAGGGATGGTGCTGCCTCCCCTGGACTCCCCACACGCTGCCTGCAAGGGAGGAGGGTCCTGAGGAGCTGGCTCCGTATGAGTGGGGAATACCAAGGAAGTGGCTCTGACTGAGAGTGCTGGTTCTGGGGAGAGGTGGTGGTAGCCTGGCAACAGCATTGCCACTCTTAGGCCTTTTAAACTGCACAGGCTGTGCAGGCCCCACTCAGGTGCCCAAAGTCCGCCACCACTTCCTAGTAACTCATGGGCAAGGCAGGCTCAGTCCCAGGCAGCCGGCCGAAGTGAAGGTCCCAGCCTGGCCACCAGAGGGCGCGAACACTGAGTGGGTGGTTGGCACAGAAAAGCACCAACCCCACCCAGCAATTTAACTTCATGGCAGATCTGGTAAGGCCCACCCCGCCCCCGTTCTTTGTTGGCTGCAGAATTGCTGTTTACTTAGATTTAGTTTAGATGCACCCCACTCTACCCCTGGCCCCTTGAAGACCCAAGTAGTGCCCTGACAGGTGGAGCCATTGAAAAGGCTGTAGATAAAGCAGAAGAGGGCTGGGAAAACAACATACTTGTTCACACCTAGACCAATCAATATGGGCGAGCAAGCCAGTCTCCTTTGCATCTACAGATATCACTGTCTGAGTAATTGCTAAATTACTGTCTGAGTAATTGCTATAAAAAATCTTTTCAGGATTAAAAATGAGGTTCTAAGGAGCCTCTTTTCTGTGTGTCTCTTACTGTCAGTCTTCGCTGTTCTTGGAAGCTGCTATTAAGTGTCTTATGAAATGCAAAGAATTCCAAGAAGATGGTATTTACTTCATTTTAAAAGGTAATAATGGAAACTGCGATTTGATCTGGAAAGGCATGTGTGGCAGAACCCACTGTGATTTCCATTCCACTAAGTCAAGGAATATCTAGCAGACTGGGGACTGGAAGGAAGCCCTGAGTCACTGTAGGCAGGAAGGGAAGGGTTAGAAAAGGGTCCTCCTGAGGGTGGGATGGAGGAGAGCTATTTCAGGTGTGCCTCCACAAGTCAAGCTGGATTGTTACTTTGTCCAAAGACTAAACCAAAACTGCACTTCCCTCAACAAGGCCCAGCAGGTAGGAGTGTGTTGAATGAAGCCAAGTGAGTGAGTGTTGCCTGGGCATTGTTCCAGAAAAGGACAGGAGCAGCTGACAGGAAAAAGGACTCGTGGCCCAGCAAGCTTCTTTTAAACATTTGATAGTTTTGATTTTCATCCTTTATTTCCATCATGGGAAGAACATGAAATTGGAGGGTGGGGTAACTAGCATAGCTCTGTTGAACAGACATGCTAGTGAAAGGTGCTGGCTTGACAGCCACAGGAGACTGAAATCTTCTGTTCCGCCATGGAACAGGGAGAGCAACAGAGCAAGCTTCCACATGCTGCCTTGCTAATGTGCCTCAACCCTGAGCGGCAGGCACCACTGCTGAGGGTGAGAGGATAGTTCAGTGTCCATCTCTCTGCTGAAGCTACCACTTTAAGACATGGAGGACTGTGACTCAGAAACTGCACTGGAACCACATGGTCCTTTCACAAAGGACATGTAGTCTGGCAGCTGGTCACTACTGACTTGGACTGGATTTGAACCAGTGACTAGGTGGTGAAAGGCCATTATCCATCCTGGCTCTCTCTTGTGGTGGCACCATGTCTGGTTGTTAAGAGGACTCTACTCTAATAAATGCATGTTCTGGCACCGAAGTGGCAGAACTTTTAAGACCATTTGAAAGGAAATGCAGGAATCTCCTTAGGAAGTGCAGTCATGCTATTTAGAATCCATCCGCGCACGAGATGGCTTGTGGTCTGCTAAATGCACACAGAGCTCTGAACTACTCTGAATGCACTTTACCACTGGCACTAGATAGCTCAGCTGCTGGGAGAAGTAGCAGGGATAGAGCTGATCTCAGATCAATAATACAAAATGGAATGGATGCAAGCAAATAGCTGCTTCAATGTGATACTGCAGCACTGGCTCACTCTGTCACCTGGTCTGCATGCTACAGTACATCCCTGGGGAGCATATGGGCTGTTGCAATTAACCACATCTATTGGTATCTGCTGGAAAACATTCCCTCTTTTTGCTGCTCATCCTGCACCCTTCTGAGCTAGGAAAAGTGATTCCAAACTCCCCTTCCAGAATCTCCTCCCAGTTCTGTGCTGCTTCAGGAGGGGCCCAGCTGGACAGCTCCTCAGTGATGCTGGACGGAGTAGGCATTAGTCAGCCATTCTGTCCTGAGGGGGTGTAGGGATTGTCTAAAAAAAAGCCTGCTGCACTCCTAAGAAAAGGGATCCCCCAACAGTGTCTATGCTGTGGCCATTAGCTTCCACTCTAAAGAAACTCAAGGTCAGAGTTTCTTGTCTGAACTCACTCTGTGACATCCCCCATAAAGGGAAATTCAAGTAGAGGAAGCTAATGGCTGCTTGCCCCACATTCTCAAAGGTCAACAGGCTCTTTTAGTTCATCAGTTATCCCAAGTTGGATGGGTAACTGTTATTTCTACTCTGACCAGTGTCACCAAGAAAATGCCCAGCAAAACAGCTACTGAAGGGATATCCCTCCACCTGCCACTTGTGGAGTGAGGATAAATAACGGGACAGTGAGGGATAATAAGTGGATTTCTGTGTCTAACACATGTAGATAATTGGCCTGTGCCCCTACAAAGTCTGTCTGTCTCTGGAAACTAGCATACATAAATGGCAGCTGCGGTGTACCAAATGCACACAGCTGGATATGATGTCATTGCTGATACATCTAGAACAAAATCTGTGTTGCCCTGGGCATGACAGGATGTGACAGATCCATTGGCAAGAGAGAGCCCACACCCAGTGAGGGAATATTTTATTCTGCTTATTTCTCTCCTCTCTTCTGGTCTTCTCCCATTCACCATTTATCTTCTCTACTTTCCTGTTTTTATTTCCTCTCTTCTCCTCTAGCTCTTATTGTGATAGAGTATTTTGCTCCCCACTCTCTGAAATGGGACATCGTTTTCTCAAACTCTTTTTGTTTACAGTGGGGAGCATTAGAAGCATTTGATGTTTTGCTATGTAATAACAAATCAAGGGGCTTTATTTTAAATTTTGCCCTGTGGAGAAATATATATATTTTTTAACTCTTCTGAGGTCCTGAATGTGAGGCTTCTGGATTGGAGGAGGCAGCGAGCATTTCCAGCATCCCCTCCATGGCCTTTGTTCTGGTGCCAAACTTCCCTTCCGTAGCACAAGATCAGGCAAAGTCTCTTTTCTGTGCTTTCAGCTCCTGAGGGAGCTGCTGTCTCGAGTGACCTACACTGTCAACAATCCTTCCCCCCCCATTCCCAACCATAGAATGTGACACAAACAAAAGTGTTGGCTCACAGGTTTTATTTAAATAATCTTGTACAATCTGAAAATAAACCTCCACAAGAACTAGGCGGGGACTGATTAAATCCCCTGCAGCCATGAGCTTACTGATGGCATTTGAAAGAGACTTGGTTTTGGGGACTTTCCAACGTGCACATAGTACGTTATTGCTTTATTGTGTATAGCATCTTCCATACAGAATGCTTCCTAAAGCTGTCTGCAGAGTTAAATAACAAAGCTGCAGAGAGGCGTAATTGCCAATAGCAAAGGGAGAGAGATTCTGAGGTAGGAGAGAGAGACATTAAATGCAGGATTTCATAGCCAGATGAAGAAGGAGAGTCAAGGACAGGTGGAATTGCAGGAGGCCACTCCCAACAGCTGGAGCTGAAGAGGAGAAGACACTGGCACCAACACTGTCCGGATTGTATGGAGGGGACAGAGAGTTGGTGGAGGCTATGCAGAGGGAGGGAGAGGAGAGGAAAGTGGTCAAGAGCCCAGATTCTTCTCTTGTGTGTTGGAATAAATTGGGGCCAACTCCATTGAAATCCACGTGTGAAATTACACCTGTGTAAAATGGGTGTAAGTGCAGGGAGCTGTGAGATGCACTGGACACGTCTGTGTTTGTTGTTTAATGTTCACAGGGGAAAGTTCTTGTCCCCCTGACAGTGTCAGCCTCAGGGATACTTCAGGAACGTGTGGGATCTCCCTCTCCTCCCTTTTCAGGCACTAGAGAGTGACCATTCCTTTCCCATCCCATCCAGCTGACAGTGAGTTCTCCCTTCCCTTTCTCCAGCTCACCCCATCTAGCTGGGTGAGGGCTCTTTTCCCTTCTCTGCTATTAAATCACGAGTTATCCATTTTCTCTTTCTGACAATTTACTAATAAGCCTGGTACAGAACAATTACCAGAAGGTGTGCGTGAGGTGTTAATGAACCACCATTGATTGGTTTATTACACATGCGCACAGACTACTGGCCCATCAAGGCCCATCCCCTTTCTCTGGCAGAAGCCAATGCCTGATGTTTCAGAGGGCGGTGACGCTCCCTCCCCCAATATAGGAAAGTGTTCGTGTCAGGCTGCATGCAACAGTTGGATTCTTTCTGGGCCTGTGCCCTGGTCCTCTTACATCTGTGGTGTGTTCCCACGGTTGGTGGTGATACAGAGGGTGCTTTGAGAGGGTTTATCCCATGTCTCCCCCATGATAACATGCTGCACTGTCCCAGCAGCCCCACGAAGCTGGCCTCTGCAGCATGTCACCCTGGCAGCACTGCAGCCATTGCTGTGCTGCAGATGGCACTCAGCCTGCCCTTGACTGCATCCTGTGCCAGTGAGGGCACTGATCAATACTGGCTCCGACACACACTATCTTTCCAAAAAGGCTCCCGCTGATTCAGCCTTTCCAAGAGCCATTTCCAGTCCCACCTCAGCGAGTGACCCTGAGAGGGCAGCTGGCTCCACAATGCAGCAAGCCACCAGCTTCTCAAAGAAGTCCATTTGCTAGCTTGGCAGAGCTCCTGCAGGGTGGCAGTGTGCCATGTCTGATGATGTGCTGTTTCCTTTGGTGAGAGGGGCACTGTTTGTTATGCTTTGTTTGCTCGGCGGATTGGGGTCATTGAACATGCTCGCAGTGGGAGTGGAAAGGGTTGGAAGTCCTGAGTGTGTTCAGTAGAAAAAACATTGGTTTTGTCCTGCCTCTGCTCTGTATTGCCATCCCCACAAAGAGCGCCGTTGGCAGATGGGACACACAATGCCTTTGAGCCTATCGCAGCATGGCTGCATCAATCCAGCTCTCTTAGTCCAAGGCTCCAGCTGTGCGGAAACCTGCCAGCATCAGGAGGAGGAGGAAGAAGTGGTTTGAGGCTTGGCGAGGAAGATAAAAAAAACACTGGGAAAGGAAGAAGAAGAGTCATTGAAGAGGTGCTTGCGGGCTTGGAAGAGTCCCCCAAGCAGGAAAGTGGAGAGATGGATGGTTCTTTTAGAGACTGAACAAAGGGGCAGGTTTCCTGTTAGGAGGGCTCTGTAATTGTATGTCTGCTGCTATTCTCACTAGACAGATAAAGTGCTATTTAAAAACCTTACTGGATTTGGGACCCAGCCTGGGACCCCTCTGCCCATGCTGATCTCCCTTAAAGGGGTCCTTTTTTGTTTGCTCCTTTTTGAACCTTTCAGAAAATAAAGTTCTGTTATCCAGAAAGGTTGGGGTTCTGTACTGAGAAACTGTGCATTGTCTGAGCTATCAGAACAAACAGCCTGGGTCTTTTTAGCAAGACAAGGGAAAGGAAACTGGGACAGATAGTGCTGCATCTCTCTGTGTATGTGCATGTTCAATTATAGCAACGTGTGTGTGTGCATGTGCACATGTGTGTGTTTATTAGAGACACAGAGGTCACTCTAGTAGTCTCATTTAAACTATTGAGAGAGAAAATGAAGGCAGTGTTAAGATGCAAATATTTTACTAGCAGAACGGCTGGAGGGAATGAGGATTTAAAAAAAAACAGTTTTAAAGGTATGTAGTGCAGGTATTTGATGGCCTTGCACTGCACGGAGTTAACTCGTGTAGCTCCTGAATTTGATATTGGGTTCTGCCAGGTCTGACCACAATTTATTAGTCTCTGCAAGCGGCTAAGGGGCGGAGGAAATAGCAGGGCTGACTCTACCAGACAGCTAGTCATTTAAGGGAGCACCATGTATGAGGCAGTGAAACACTTGGAGACACTGTGGGTGACTGTGGGTTGGCAGGGATAGACATTTGCCAGTTTGCCTGGCAAAACCCCTGGATCTGGGCTTTGAAGCAGTAATGAGAAACCCTGGGTGATAGCATGCTCCTGACAGCTGCAATATTCTTAAAGGACCCAACTGTATCATACAACACCAGGGCAGCTCAGGAAGTCCCTATGTGATGTCCCTGTATGGTGGATTCATGGTTCACTAGGGATGTAGGTGTCCCAGAGACGGGCTGAGCTAAAGACCTATACCTAATCCCTCCCTTACAAATTGCAGGCAGATAGTTGCATCTAGAAAATATGTTGTTACCAATCTGTGACCTTCAAAGGCTGGAGTTGCATAGGACCCCATGTCTTATCACAGCCTCGTTTTCCTCAGACCTGTCCAAGTGCATTAGCAAGAGCTTCTCTAGCATCAGCCCCTTGCTTGGAGGCTCTACCAGAGGGTGGCATCCCCCAAGTCCATTTTGTAGAAATATAGGATTTCTCTTGGCTTTCTTCCCGTTTGGGATAAATGTGAAGCCTGCATAGGAGCCAGCTCTTCTCCTGAGCTGAGCAGCAGCTGCTGACAGGACATGTGGTATGGCTGATATCAGCCCCCAGGGCTCTTGGACGTGTCAGAATGGAAGATTAACACTGGAGCTGTGGATGGTGCGCTAAAGAGAACAGCTGGGACCAAAGGTGCAGGGACATCCATTTTACCAGGAGCCAAATAACATCCTGTGACAGCACTAATTTGGCTTAAATCAGTAAAGAAGTCTCTTGCAATAGAATATTGGTCACTGCCAAGCCTCCTAATGATACCGTCCCCCTCCCCTATGCTCTAAAATGTCCCTTCCTGGGTGTATGAGAAGGGAGCTGTCATAACAGGAGAACAGTCAGGATTTCATTGCCTGCAAATATGCCTTTTTTGTTGTTGTTTAACATTATTTTATTGCAGAGAGACTGCAGAACAATAGAAAGGTACTTGTATTATTGTGAACTCTGCTGTATGAAACATTACATCCATCTGCTGAAACATCATTGTTTCTGTCCCAGGGCTAACCAAGAAGTGTTGGGAGCAGTGCTGTAGCTTGCACAAAGCCTGAATTATCAGCCTTTGCCTTCATTTTTGTTCCTTGCAATCAAATTCCATTGTTGCCATTGTGACAGAAGTACGACTTAATAAATGCAAATTAAGAAAGCAAGAAAAGATGCATTGGGGGAGTCTTTATAAAAACACATCACTTGGAGGAAATGAATTATGACATTTCAGGGAATCTAAACAAAGAAATACTGTCTGTGTGATCACAAACCCAGCCCTTTCTCGCAGCCTGAGCTCTGGCAGTGTCGGTATATTTCATGTGTGTTCTCTTTTCTCTCTCCTTTTGTTTTTTCACCTACTCTTCTGCTGTGGGCTGAATTCGCAGGAGGTAGAGGTTAGTATTGATTTTTGAATCTGGTTTCATTTAATCTTTACAGGGCATCTGTGTCATGTTCCCTGTGTTCTCCACCCCAGCTCCCTCCCTCTAGTTTTAGTTTATCAGGAGAATATTTTGAGTTGATTTGAAGTTGCATGTTGCATGAAGTATGGCCAGGATGAGTTGTGTCTGTGTAGAGCCCTGCAAATCTGCGGATATCTGTGGACCATTTTTGTGGATCATGGATGGATGCAGATCCAAATTTTGTATGTGCACAGGGCTCTATGTATGTGGTTGCGTGCGTATATGTGTGTGTGTGCCTATACATATGCATATTGACCCCCAGGCAGAGGGCCACTTAAGTGGGAATGAAATGATGCACGAGCCTGGTGCTGGCCCTCTGCGCAGGGTGAATTTCATCCTGAGAAACTGTATATATAATCATCACCACAGGGCCGCCCAGAGGGGGGCAAGTGGGGCAATTTGCCCCGGGCCCCACAGGGGCCCCGCGAGCCCTGGCCGAGAATACCTTCCCTGGGTAGAAGTGCCTTTTTCATCTTTACTCACCCGGTGGCGCTCCACGTCTTCAGCGGCGGGCCCTTGACTCGCTCTGGGTCTTCGGCGGCGGGTCCTTCAGTGCCGCCGAAGACCTGGAGCAAGTGAAGGGACCCGCCACCGAAGTGCCGCCAAAGACTCCGAGCGCCACCCGGTGAGTACAAGCGCCGCAGCAGGTGGCGCCTTTTTTTACGCCCCAAGCCCTGCCACAAGATAGAGGGCCCCATTGATGGAATTGAACCAGCGTCTATCAGAGAGGATTGTTGTTACATGTTAAGCATCGACAGTGCTCAGCACTGTATAAAAGTCTAGGAAGACCCTGTTCCTGCCTCCAAGAGTTAATAATCTAAATAAGCCCAGACAGCTCAAGGAAGAGCATTCTACACGGTAGTGAGTCCCTAGTACCAGAGGCTGAATTTCCTTATTGGAGGGGACAGTCAACAACACTGTTGTTCAAAGGGTGTGGCATGTGTGATCTGCTGTAATTTAACACAGGCCATCAGGGCACTTCAGAGAGTCTTACAAGAATGTTCGTTCATGGTTGGCAAAGAAAAGAGACCTGCAAGGAGAAACCCATTCTAGTGCTGACATTACAAATGAGATGCACACCCGTACTCTCTTCCAGGGCCTGGATTCATTTACTGTTAAACCCTGTCCTCGCATTTTTGTTTGTATTCTCTGTGTTTGATTTTGAGTATATAACATATTAAATAGGGGGGGGGAGGGATAGCTCAATGGTTTGAGCATTGGCCTGCTAAACCCAGGGTTATGAGTTCAATCCTTGAGGGGGCCACTTGGGGATCTGGGGCAAAAGTCAGTACTTGGTCCTGCTAGTGAAGGCAGGGGGCTGGACTTGATGACCTTTCAAGGTTCCTTCCAGTTCTAGGAGATGGGATATCTCCAAAGGCCAGGGTAATCAATTATTTTTTGTCAAGGTCCACATTTCTTGGTCAAGGTATAGTCAAGATCCAGGCTCCAGGGAAAATAATACAAAAATAATAACAATTCTGATAAATAAAAAGATTTTTGCAATCTGTTCAAAAGTAGCTGGGGATCTGGATTTGGCCCATGGTCCACCTATTGACTACCCTGTTAAAGGAGAACAGCTCCAGTGGTTGTGGTGGGGCTGTTAATTGTTGGTAACTTTCCAAATCTGGAGACTCTCAACAAACAAGGGAAGGATTGAGAGGTTTAACCTTTGCACAGCAGGGGGAGGAAGTGTGGTTAGACAGGGGACTGCAAGTCAGGATAAGGGGCACCACAAGGCAGGGGGTAGAGAGAGGCAAAGCTTCCCCAGTCCTGACACATTAGGTAAAATGTTGTCCCCCAGCTGGTAGTACTGCTGAGGCCTCCGAGGTAGTGCGGTACTCAGCCAGCAGGTCTTTGCCCCTGCCCACAGAGAATGGCATCGGCGCAGGAGCTTGTGCTGGTACTGCTGCCAGCAGTCAGGAATGGCACTGCCTCTCTGGGGCTCCCCATACATTGCCTGTGTGGGAGAGGGATACCAAAGAGCTGTCTCTAAGGGTGCTGGTCCCGGGAGGGGTGGTGGTGGCCTGGGCAACAGTGTTGCCACTGCCAGGCCTTTTTTACTGTGCAGCCTGTGCAGACCCCACCAGGAGCCTGAACTCTGCCGGAACTTCCTAGTAACGCCTGAGGTCGTGCGAGGCAGGGCCAGGCTGGCTCAGTCCCTGGTGTCTAGCCAGAGTGAAGGGCCAAGTCAAGCCACCAGAAGGCACTGGTGCTGATTAGGGGGTTGGCACAGAAAAGCATCTATCCTTCCCAGCAATTTAACTTTGAGGCTCAGGATCAATCTGGTAAGGCCCATCCCCACCCTCCCGCTTGAGACCCCAGGCAGGGCCCCGGTCAGGACTCTTGGGTTCTATTCCCAGATCTTCTGACTTGCTGTGTGTCACTAGGCAAGTTACTTGATCTCTCTGCACCTCAGCTTCACCCCCCACAAAACATGAACTTTAGACCCATTGGGTCTGGTATTATTCCTTTCATTTTCTTATTTTTATTGCACATCTGACTTTTATCCTTTATTCTCCATTTCCTCACCTTAATAGTAGTGTTGCTTTTCCCTGGAAATCTGTGGAAAGATTCTACTGCCCATTTGCTTGATGTGGACAGAGGCCACTGTCATGGATGGGCTGAGGAGCGGGGAGAAGCAGTGAGGAACCTCAAGTGCTGAGCCTTCACAAATGATCAATCACTTTTCAGGATGAGGGAGTCAGAGACAAAGGACTTGTGTTTTTTCTTCCCAAGAATTGTAACTGATTCAGCACCTTACATTCTAACAGCTGTGCCAGCATCTGATAACTTTTCCTGCCACTTCCAAGCCATGACCTGGTGGCCCTTTACAGTGCAATGATGCTGGGGCAGCAAGCAATGTATTACTATGAGTGTATGGAGGTCCCTGCACGAAGGAGGTTAGGGCAGTAAGTCCCTGACGTTCTAAACTGTAGACTCCCCCTGTTGAATATGTTTGTGTAAATGCACCAGGTGAATTGGGAAAATGCAGATACCCTGCAGGTCTTCACAGATGCCTTTGAGACTGTTAACCCCAGTTTGAGGTTAGGGCATCAGACTGCTTCTGCACCTCATGTGCTGGAGCAAGATTTGCACCTCTCTGCCGTGAGGCAAGGATTTATGTTCTTCAGTTTTCCTATTTGTGGGGTTTGCCATTAAATGAACACACCAACGGCCAAGGCAAGTACAATCCTGGAATTAGATTTAGCAGCTGGACTTTGGTGTGAGGGCACAAGCATGCACATCCTGCCATCCCTCTGCATGGCCCATCTGCGCAGTTGTGTGAGCAGGCTGGATACTGGAATATGTGAAAATCTCACTCTTGAGCAGTGGATCTGCAGAGCCCTGTGTGTGAAGCAAACAAGGTTTTGTATGTTACAGGTCAGGAATGTGAGCAGAGCTGTGTGTGTGTGTGTGTGTGTGTGAGAGAGAGAGAGAGAGAGAACTAGACCTTTCTGTTTCCAAGAGGACCAAATTCCCCTCACCAGCAATGCAGAACACAAAATAAATAAACACAATATGAATCTTTGCATTGTCTTTGTAACCATATGTGTGGCCCTCTGCTAGAGTCCTAGCCATGAGGAAGGCATCATTGTTACATCCCCGGGCCAGTGTTACCTCTAAACATTGATCAGGCTCATCGTTCTGAGCATTTGGATTTTGATATTTGGCATGTTCTGTTGACTAAGCTGTTTTCTCTTCCTTTACTAGGATGACTATATCAAGAGCTGGGAAGATAATCAGCCAGTTGATGAAGGTAACTTTATTTCTTGGTTGTGCTCACTTATTAAGGAGCTGATGACTTTTCCTTGGAAGGTCCTTATAGAAAGTCCTGTGGCTCTGAACTGAAGCCCTTTCTGAGACGTGTTCTGCACCAATTACTTGGTTCTTGTGTGGAAACAGAACCTTTGTACCCCCGAGGAAACCCAGGAAGTGGGGCTGCCAATTCAGTGGGTGCGGCTCTTCCCTCTGAGCCTCACCAGCCAGTGAAAGGACAATGGAGGTGCCCTCTATTGGATGAGATTTAAACTGAGGTCTTGACCACTGTGGTCATTAAAGATCTCATTCCACTTTAGTAAGAGTCCATGTCCTGCCTAAATTCCAGCTTGAGTAAATTCTACCTGCATTTTCCCTGCAGATTCAGCATGATACAGTATTCTTCACTTAGATGCTGAAGGTTTGGGTAGGGATGCTGCGTGCTGCTGCAGTTGTGATCCAGCCCTGTGTTTACTATACTTCAGTGTAGAGTTAAATGATCTCCCTTGGCAACTTTTGTAAAGACACTATATAAATGCTAGGCGCTGTTGTTTTGTTTTCATCTGCTCCTGTTGCTGATTCTCCAGTTGAAGTCAGGCTCCTTATTTTGACTCCACAATGAATTGCTCTGGAAACAGGCTAGGGTTGTGAAGTCATGGATGATTCTTGTTTCAGGTTCAAGGGGAATGTACTTGAAGAAGCAATGATACTATCTTTATGAAGCTATCGCTAATCATACAAATGAATGAAGAAACCCACTCAGGAAATATGACAAGTAGGCTAAACTGAATCAGAATAGGTTGTATTTCAGGATTTTATATGAAGCATCCACTGCCCTTTAAATAAACGATACTCTTTGAGTGTTGATCGTTCTGTCCCTCACCCCTCTGCACAGTTTTACTGTACTCCTAACAGGTACCTGAATGTGTTCCCATTTGGACATGATCCCTGCATTGGCTGCGGGATACTGGCCCATCCTGCTAGAGGTGTACTGTTGCCCTGTTGCTGTGCCTAATACTGGATTTCCCTTCAGCCAGGGCTGGGTCTGCTGTGTGCTATTATGCAACACCGTCTACACTCACTTGTGAAGGGCTGTGAAACACAAGGCATCTGTTGGTGTCAGGAGCAGTTTGATAGCAGCTCTAGATCACAGCCAGTGCTGCCTGCTGCAGCTGGTCATCTGTCCATGAGGAGGTTCTCTAGGCAGTGGGAGATAGTGTTCACAGAGGGTTGGACAACATCTGAGACCCAGCATGTGAAGCATTAAAAAATCTTATGCTCGTTTCTTTGCAGTGCTTGAATTCGCCCCCAAAGTGCAGTTTTACCAAACTGGAGGGACAGAAGAAGCATGGCAGAAATTAGTTTTACCTCATTTATAGATCCTCTAGTCTCACTTCCTGTATAACACAGGCCACAGAACTTCCCCAAAAGAACTCCTAGAGCAGATCTTTTAGAAAAACATACATTGTTGATTTAAAAATCGCCAGTGATGGAGAATCCACCATGACCCTTGGTAAATTGTTCCAGTGGTTAATTACCATCACTGTTAAAAATGTACACTTTATTTCCAGTCTGAATTTGTCGCGCTTCAACTTCCAGCCATTGGATTGTGTTACACGTTTCTCTGCTAGTTTGAAGAGCCCATGATCAAATATTTGTTCTCTATTTAGGTACTTATAGACTGTCATCAAGTCACCCCTTACCCTTCTCTTTGTTAAAATAAATAGAGCTCCTTGAGTCTGTCACTGTAAGACATGTATTCTAATCCTTTAACCATTCTCATGGCTCTTCTCTGAACCCTCTCCAATTTATCAACAGCCTTCTGGAATTGCGGGCACCAGAACTAGATTATATATTGCAGCAGCACTAGCACAAGTGCCAAATACAGAGGTAAAATAACCTCTCTACTCCTATTCAGTTTGGATATTTATGCATCCAAGGATTGCATTAGTGCTTTTTGCCACAGGGTCACACTGAGAGCCCATGTCGAGCTGATTATCCACCACAACCCCTGATCTTTTTCAGAGTCACTGCTTCCCTAGTTAGAGTCCACCATCCTGTAAGTATGGCCTACATTCTTTGTTCCTAGTTGTATACATTTACATTTAGCTGTATTAAAACACACATTGTTTGCACCCAGCTTACCAAGAAATTCCAATTGCTCTGTCAGTTAACTGCTTTCTTCATTATTTACCACTCCCCCAATTTTTGTGTCATCTGCAAACTTTATCAGTGATGATTTTATGTCCCAGATCACTGATAAAAATGTAAAATAGCATAGGTCCAAGAACAGATCCTTGGGGGGACTGCACTAACCCCCCCCCCATGATGATTCCCTGTTTACAGTTATATTTTGATACCTGTCAGTTAGCCAGTTTTTAATCCATTTAATGTGTGCCATATTGATTTTATATGATTAAAAAACTAAAATCAAAAGGTTGTGCAGTATCAAGTCAAATGCCTTACAGAAGTCCAAGTATATTACATCAACACTATTACCTTTATCAGACAAATTTGTAATCTAATAAAAAAAATCTAGTTAGTTTTTGATAGGATCTATTTTCCATAAACCCAGGTTAAGGGCATTAATTATATTACCCTTCTTTAATTCTTTACTAATTGTGTCCCATATCAGCCACTCCATTATCTTGCCCAGGAATGATGTCAGACTGACTGGCCTATAATTACCCAGGTCATCCCATTTACCCTTTTTAAATATTGGCACAACTTTAGCTTTATTCCAGTCTTTTGGAATTCCCCAGTGTTACAAACCTTATTGACAATCAACATTAATGGTCCAGTGAGCTCCTGAGCCAGCTCTTGTAAAACTCTTGAATGCAAGTTATCTGGACCTGCTGATTTAAAAATGTCTAAATTTAGTAGCTGCTATTTAACATTCTCCTAAGATGCTAGTGGAATAGAAAGAGAGTTATCATCATTTGATATGACTGTGTCATCTGTTTTTTCCCCAAATACAGAACAGTAATAGTTATTGAACACTTCTGCCTATCTGCATTATTATTGATAATTCTACCATTTCCATCTAGTAATTGACCACTGTTAAAATTCTTTTTGTTCCTAATATATATAAAACTTCTTATTCTCCTTAACTCTGCTGGCCATAGATTTCGCCTTGTGTCCTTTTGCTTTCCTTATCAGTTTTCTCCTAGCTTTTGATTTATGTTTATTGCTACCAAATTCCCCTTTCTTCCATTTGTTATATATTATTTTTTAATTTTTTATAGCTGCCTTCTCTTTCCCTCTAAACTAAGTTGGTTTTTGAACCAATATGGCCTTCTTGCTTGATAGTGGATTTTTGGGCATCTAGTAAAGTATCCTTAAACAATTCCCAATGATCATTCACATTGTCTAATTAAATTCTTTCCCCTGGCTGATTTGGTGCATAATCATTTCCAACTTTGTAAAACTGGCCCTTTTAAAGCACAAAGTATATATAATACTGGTCTGGACATTATTCTGTTTGCATGTTATAAATGTGATCAAATCATGATCACTTGTATCTAAGCTACCATTAATTTTTAGTTCTGTGATGAGGTCCTCTTTATCTGTGAAGACGAGATTTAATATAGAATTCCCCTGTGTTGGATGCAACACTTTTTGAGTTAGGAAGTTGTCATCTGTAATATTTAAAAATACCAAGAATGTTTTAGTACTGTCAGCATGACATCTCTAGCATATGTCATTCAGTTGAAATCATGCAGATCTTTTTCCTACACATTATAGTTAGATGCATAAGGAGCTGGTCATTCTGTTCCCTACTAGATTTGTTTGGTCTGTAACAGACATCAACGAGTTTGTGATTTTGTGCTTAGTTAGCTTTTATTGTGTTATCCATCACGTCCTGATTTGGAAAGGTTGGGCTCCTGGTCTTTAATCTGCCTGAGCATGGGGCCGCAGTGACTCAAGCTGAATCCCCCTGAGTGCTGCCCCAGCAATAAAGCAGCTCATCAGTGACTAATGCTGTTCTTGACAAGCTGACTTCTTGCTATTCTACAGATAGGACCCCAGTGAGCTGATATTTTTCGCAATTCAGAATGTGAGCAAATAAATACATGTCGTTTTGTTGACACTATCTCTCTATGTTGTTAGTTATACTTAGCACCTTCTAAATGTTAACTCACCCTAGGCACTGTACAAACACAGAACAATAAGAGGGTCCCTGCGACAAAGAATTTACAATCCAAGTACAAGACAAGAAAGAACAGATAGATACAGACAGACAGACATTGGGGGGATACAGGAAAACAATGAGACAATATTGATCAGCATGATAGGCAGAGGTCTGAGAACAGCTGCCTAACTATTGTCAAGGCTTTTGTCATCATAGCAAAGGAGAGTTTTAAAGATGGATTTGAAGGAGCACACAAAAGTAAATGTGAAATGACTTAATAAAGATCATTAGGAGAGTCTGTGTTGTGTGCCTTCCTAAAATGAATATTAAGACACAAGACCTACGTTGAGGCAGTCCTCATTGAGACTCTCCTGCCTCATTCAGGGTGGATAGCAACCATAGCGGAACTGGTAAGTGAGATAAGGGCTGTTTGGTATACTAGCTATTCACTTTCTTTTTCTGTCTTCAGCTTTGGACACAACCAAGGACCCCTGCCAGAAAGTGAAGTGTAGCCGGCACAAAGTTTGCATTGCCCAGGGCTACCAGAGGGCTATGTGTATTAGCCGCAAAAAGTTAGAGCACAGGTAAGAGAGGGTCTTGGGTCTGTGCAAGATTTCTGAAATGGGATTGTTCCTATTACAATTTATTGCACTGGAGATTACAGAGGCATTCACTCCTTCCCCCCCAATCTCACTTTTTAATACACGGATTCCAGAAATGTCCATTAGGACCGGTGATATGCTTGCATATTGTGCCAATTCCTATGCTCTGGAAAAATAGTCACATGTGAACAATCTCACTTGGCAAACAATGCTATAAAGGGGTAAGGTCATAGTTAGGAGGTCATGCAGAGAGATGTACTCTAGTGATCATTTTTGGCAGGATCAGACTTGGACAGATGCTGCAGATGGTATTAGTCCATTAATTTAAAATCAGTTCTTGAATTCACTGCTCTTTGTAATAATCTTCTTGACTCCTATGGGAGAACTTTTTCTTGTTTCCTAATTCTTACCAGTGGTTTTTTTTTTTTTTTTTTTATTCTGCTGCACCAACACACACTGTTTTATTATTCTGGGGTTGACTGTAAATGCAGAGTGGCTGGGAATGTTTTTTGATCTGTTTTGTTTGTTTTATAAGAAAACTGGATCAAAGCTTTTAAAAAATAAATAACCCTAGTTCTATAACAAAGATACTTTGCAAACAGACTGAGAGGAAAAGAGAAAGTGGTATGGCCCAGTTTACCATGACAGTGTTTTTAACAGTGCTAAAGGCCAATAGGCCACATTATTGCTAAGCCAGGTGTTAAATGGGAGTGATGAACAGGTGGTTGGATGCTGTTGCTATCCACATGGTCAGCTCCCAGTGGACACAGACCTCCAAGTCACATTCTTCTCATCTTTATTCCTGTGTGACAGGCAGACCCGGGGAGCCTACAGAATCTGGCATTAGGAAAGACTTCCTTAATCAACAGAGGTGAAACTTGGCCTGGATTTTTCTATCCACTTGAGGCCAAGTAGATTCTTACCTCAAGCAGCTATAGGGACAGAGCAGGAATGCTTAAAGAGCACTGGGCTTTATTCGACAGGAAAGACAGGATCATTTTTGTTCTGAACCTCCCTGTATCCCACACTCTAAAGTTCCTGGCTGAGTCTTTTACAACTGGCAGTATATTCGGGGTATGGCTGTTCTTGTTGCAGTTTTGGGCCCTGAGTGGTAAATACAGAACCCTCTCTAGGGATGGGAACATGGAGTAGCAGGGACAAAAAAACCAATGCCAGTTGGAGGGACCTTGGCAGGCTATTAGGGTGTGGGAACATAGGCGAACCAGCCCTCCCCCTTTCTAGGAGGATGGGAACTTGGAGGTAATTTGCTCTGAACCCCTCCTGTTTTCCTCAATGCCATGAATGGGCTTCGGGCAGCTCCACAGACTGGTTGTTATAATTAAAGGTGATCTTGGCACTTATTGTCTTCAGAGGTGATCTCCCCTTCCCCCAAGATTTGATCTTAAGAACAATGAATGCATGCCTGAAGGGCCCTGGGCGCCATAACGGAAATAGTTACCAACAGCACTCAAAGGCCTTGTCTACACTGGGGGCAGCATGTAGCTAAATGCCACAGCGAAAAAGGGCTGTGACCACACTGTGATATGTAGCTACATGCCTCATTGAAAGGCTCTGGCAGGAGGGAGGTAGAAAAGAAAGGCTCTGGCAGCAGGGATCTGCTGGAATCTTTCCCTGATGCCTCCACCCACCAGAGGCTTTCCCCACTGCTGGAGCTTTTCCTAGTGGTGGGGAAAGGCTCTGTCATTGAGACACTACGCTATTAAACATAGCAGTGTAGACAGGGAAGCACCGTTTGTGCGTGTAATGAGCCATGTAGGATATATACCCTATGGTTTTGGTGTGTTTTTACTCTCCTCACTAAGCAGTACCTTACCGTTTACACTACTATTTATGTGTGCGCTAGGGGGTATGCAGCATCTGTACTCTGCAGTAAGTGTAGACATAGTCTAGTAAAATACTGGCGTGTTTGTGCTATGTCTGGAAGATCCCCATAGCCAGCAAGCACATGAAGTGGAATAGAAACCCTACTCCTCCAAACTAAATAGGAAACAAAAAGGTGTTGGGCCTTGCCTAGAATAATGCTTCAGGCATAGGCTGGCCAGCAGGGAGCAGGAGAGTTCCCAGAGTCACATGCCCTATTATATTAATTGAAATGGAATATATGGGCCCAAAGGTGTTAACATAACCCAGTCACTGCCCAACATTAAATAGTTTTAAACAAGGTTCGGGGTTTGGTACACAAAGACCTCAGCCTGATTGGTTCCATGGCAAACAAACCATTAAAAATTCTGTTAGCCTTTTATTAAAGACACAAAAAAGAAGGAGAAACAGTTAAAACCTTTGGAATGTAAACATTAAGGCTTTCGTTTTAGCAACATTCCTTGTTCCCTTTCTCTGTAGCTGAAGAGATTTTTAGAAGGAAAAACCTCTTGTTTGACAATATTTGGGTTTGTATGAAAGATGGTAATAACTGTCCTTTTTGGGAAAAGAGAAGTTAGTTAAGATGGTCTGGAGCTGTTGTTTCTGTTGTTGTTACAGTCTGATCCCATTTCCTAGAAGACAAAACAAACCAAACACACACAAAAAGGGAGAGAAAAGAATAGCAAGGATAGAAAATGCAGTTTCCGTCACTGGTGTTGACTCTTGCTTGCAACCTCTCTGCTGCAGAAACACAGGCCCAATACATGGTCTTATCAGCCAGTCTTAGACTTGGCAAATTTGTACCAGCATCGGGCTGTTCAGGGCATTACAGTTAGCTGCCTCTTTCTGATCACAGGCTGACAGCAGTGTTGCAAAATGTACCCTGTTGGCCATCTAAGCCAGACTCTTATAAACCGAAGGAAAAAGGAGAGGAATAGGGAAGACAAGAAATATGGTGGGGAAGGAAAAGAACATACACGGGTAGAGGGTGACAAAGTCTAACATCCCAGGTGGTATTTGGAGTTCAGCTGAAGCCAGTGGAAGTGGCAATGTCATCTGGGTCCCTCTGGTCAGGACAATTTTCAGGATTAGGATGAAGAAGGTCTGGGGTCCCAGGAGACGATGGGGCTGGCAGCCATGATGGTGAAACTCATTCCTTCCCCTCCTCTCTTCTTTCAGCTATCCAGCATCACAGTAGCCAGTTTGACACCCCCTCTCCCAAAGTCTCTTTCTGAGGACCCCAAGCAGGGAGTGGTGGGCAGGATAGTCCATCCTCATCATTTTGTCCATAAATAGGCCTAGGGTGACCAGACAGCAAGTGTGAAAAATTGGGACGGGGGGGGGGAGGGGTAATAGGAGCCTATATAAGAAAAAGATCCCAAAATCGAAACTGTCCCTATAAAATCGAGACATCTGGTCACCCTAAATAGGCCTAATTTCCTGACCCCAATTTTAGTTCACTGATTTCTGGTCTTCTACTCCTCATTTACTAGTGATAATCTTAACACAGCCCTTGAGTGGTATCAGTAAATCCTTTCCTGTTTAAATTAAGGCACTCTTTCCAGCTCCTTCTTACATCTTTTCTTAAACAATTTTATATAACTGGTCACTGTGACAATTTATGAACTTTCACTCACTTTTTACAGTTGAGTTTCCAATTAGGTAAAGTTGTAGGCCTAGTTATCCCAACAGCCCGCAATGGAGAAAGCCTGCCTCACATCGTACTTTGGGATGGTGGTTTGTTCCAGTCCCAGCAGTCAGAACTGCATTAACGGGACACTGATTACCACCAGGCCCCTCAGGCAGACTGGCCCTGTCTGAGCCCATTGCCATCGCACCCTATAATGTTGGTGTCTCCCCCATTTGTTTTTCTGTGGCCTTTAAGAATCGCCTTGTTCTCTCTGCTCTTGTACCAATTGTTCCCTTGGGACTGGAGAGCCACCTCCCACCTGCCTTCCCTTGCAGTCTTGAGACCCAGGTAAGACAATCAACTCCAGTATCACTTGGGTTTCTGTTCTAAATCTGTTGCTCCAAAGATCACTTTCATCCTTCCCCTCACAGCGGCCTTCCTTTCCCCCCTTCCCCCAGTTTGACAGACGGGTGAACAGCTGCCTGCAGGCCTGCAAAGTGAGAACAATTTACCACAGAATAATGAGAATAACGGATTTCTTTGGGGAACCAAAGAGCAGAAGCCTTGAGCAAGTTCTGTTGGGAAGCGAGGAGGTGTGGGTGAACCTACCTAGCACCTATCCATTTCTCTGTCTCTCTCTCTCCCCGCCCCCCATGAATAGAATCAAGCAGCCTGCCCTGAAACACCATGGAAACAAAGAAAGCTTTTGCAAACCATGTCACATGACCCAGCTCACATCTGTCTGCGGCTCTGATGGACACACTTACAGCTCTGTGGTGAGTGGGGCAGAAAAGGCTCATATACTGATAAGGAGGGTGGGTGTCAAAGAGTTGGCTCTGGGGAGCTGCTGTGCTTCATGGCTTCCAGTGAAGAGCCAGCCATAGTAGTGCAGCTCAGGTCTGCATTGGTATTCACAGCTGTATCTGCGACAGTCCCCTAGCCGCACTCCCTGGGCTTGGTGCCGAGGCACAGGAGTGACTGAGGAGTTAGGCTCAGTTGTCCATGAGGGGAGTACTGGGAGGGGTGACATGAGCTCATGCTGGGGACATGGTATCACGCGGTGCTGTGGTGGTAACATTAGCAGTGGATATACTGTGCATTGTTTACAGTACACCAAAGCTTTACAAGGCAGCATGGCTCAGTAGTGAATCACAGCTCGTTTGGGAAAGCTGTGCCGACCTCGTTTTGTTGCCTGTAGATCAGGTAACTAGAAGATGGGAATCTGTATCAGTTAAGCCGTTATGCTCAGCTTTTAGAGCTGCCAGAAAAGTGCATGCGCTTCCTCACAGATTTCTAAGTGGGTATAGTCTATCCCCTCCTCTGCACCCTGATTTAGCAGGGCTGCAAGAAACCCACCGTACTTAGGGAGCTCAGTACCAAAAGCCTGCTAGTTAGAGTGGGGATGAAATAACAGAAAGCAAAGTTGGTTGGAAAGATCTGGCCTATATGGTTCTGTATAGACGATATTGCTGATTGGGTAGAAGGTGGTCCCTTCAGAGACCTCTTCTGCTCCTGGACTTGGGCTTGCTTGAAAAGGTTACACAAAAGTAGTCGCAAGATCAGTGGAATGGACTGACCCTATGCATGGGGCCTTGCTTTTTGGAATGAGCTCTGGGGAGTGTGGAAACATGAAACTCGGAAGAGCACATTTCTGTTGGGGCCCCTTCTTGGTTATGCATATTCTGGAGGTGGTGGGTCGACTCCCTGCTCTCTCACCTGTAATCTGGTGGGGCTTTGCACTCAGCTGGGAACATGCTTGTTACCCAGGGGATTGATTGGAGTTTCTTTTGCCATCCAAGAATCAAACGTGGTTTGGGTGGTGTGAGTTGCGCAGTACTCAGAGCGGGATCGTGCTTATTGCACTGACTCTTCCTGCTCCTTCTCCCAGTGCAAACTGGAGCAGCAAGCCTGCCTGACCAGCAAGCAGCTGGCGGTGAAGTGTGAGGGCCAGTGCCCCTGCCCGACCGAGCATGGCCCCACCTCAACCACAGATGTCAAACAAGGTAAGAGAGAGGCTGCTACCTAGTTTGTTTTATTCCCCTTGGATATAAAATAAATAAGCAAAGTGCATGTCCTGTGATGGGGAGGAGAGGACACAAAGATGCAGGTGGAGCAGTCTTGACTCTAAAGGCAGAGCCTGTAGTAGGGAGAGGGAGTATAACAGAGACAGAAGGGAGA
Organism: Malaclemys terrapin pileata; assembly: GCF_027887155.1. NCBI lineage: Eukaryota > Metazoa > Chordata > Testudines > Emydidae > Malaclemys > Malaclemys terrapin. Next base: position 87,517,656 of record NC_071511.1, on the reverse strand, counting down.
GCAAGAAGTGAAGGCACAAAGCAGGAAGAAGGAGAAAAGAATGGAAATCAAAGGGGTGGCAAGAGAAATGAGAGAGGAGAAAAGATGAGCGCACCAGGGACAGTACAGACAGGAGCCCGATGAGATGGACGATGTTATAGCAATATGGAAGTGCCAGCAGACACGTTCAGGCAGCATACTGTTTTCTGGAGGGAACTGTTTGGAAGAGACACCTCCTGGGGACCTGTCTGAGAAGCCAGGAGATCAAAGAAGCTTAGTTGTAAGCAGCCCCAATAGAGCTGGAGTTTGTTTCTTAACTCTGCAGCAGAGTGAGCTCTTATATGGCAGAAGATCTAGGCACAACAAAGCATAGAACAGCTGTGGAGAAAAGGAGCCAAGAGAGAGAAGTCATCCAAGGGCAGGCTGAGTCCCCAGCCCAGAAACCTGGGGAAGGCGTGAGGATGGTGGTGCCAGTGAAGATTGGAAGAGTGCTGGTTGCTGGGGGGTCACTAGCTGGAGGAGTGTATTAGGGGAGATCTTTTGGGACTGCCTACCCATCTTTCTCCTTTTACTTCTCTCCACCCTTGAGACTATGACAACAGGCCTCCTCTATCACCATCCCCAGAAATTGTGGGTACATCTGTTTCCATGCTCCCGAAGCCACGTTTGTGCCCCATGCTAGGTAACTACCCTAGCTATCCAATCCTGGCATCCATTTCCATCCTCCCAGCCCTTCCCGGCAGCTGGGATGCTTGTTTAATAGTTTGCCATTTAATTTCCAGAGACTTGTACCGGGCAGGACTTAGCAGACCTGGGAGACCGTCTGCGGGACTGGTTCCAGCTCCTACGTGAGAACTCCAAGCAGAACAATTCTGGAAACCCAGGGGCCAATCCAGTGAATGGTACGGAAACTGCAGATCTGTCATTTGTGGACACGCAAACCCCCCTCCCTCATACTGGTTGTGATGAGACGGGAACAAAGGTCTGCAGAGTGATGGAAACTGCTCAGTGCAGTCAGGTCTGGTGCATGCATTTCAGTTTGCCAAGTTCAGTGTCCATTAGTTCCATTCTTCCTGCCTCTGTGGCAGAGTGGCTGAAATGCAGACCACGATTAATATGGTCTAGGATTTCTCATATTGCGGCACTGCGATTGAACCTTTGCCCCTTATAGCTCACTGCATAGCTACTATCCCACCATATAACTGCTAAGTGTCCAGACACCTGCTTCTCTTGCCTCTTATTGTTGCCACTAGTTTAATGGTCACACAGGCATATCTTTTATACAGTATCACCCTATCTCAAAAAGAACACAGCAGAAAAAGGAGGGTCCAGAGAAAGGCCGTATAAATAATTAGACTTCCCTCGCCATAAGGGGGAAGCACATAGATTGGGATGATTTCCTTTAGAAAAGGCAAATAAAGAGGCTGTTGTTAGAGGTATACAATAACAAACTGTAAATATGGTATAAAGAAGGTGATGCACTATCTGAGCACTTCAGTCTATGATATATTTCTCCTCACAACACCTCTATGAAGTAAGTGAGTGCTATTAACCCTGTTTTACAGATGGGGATTGAGACACAGAAAGGCTAAATGACTTACCCATGGTCACACAGGAAGTCTGTGGCACAACTGGAAGTAGAACCCCACTCTCAGACTAGACCCATAACCCCGGCACACCCTTTCCCTCCACTGGCCCATCCTTACTTTTTGACTTTTCTCATAATTCAAGAACAAGGGAGCCTTCAATTAAATGAAAAGGCAACAAATCTAAAACTGATAAAAATACATCCTTTTTTACACAACACCTAGTTAATCTGTGGAACTCACTGCCACAATGTATTTTGAAGAGCAGAACTTAGTAGGGCTCAAACAAGGAATAGATATTGAACTATGTAATCAGAATTTCCTCCATGGTCTCATTAGCCAGGATAAAAATATATAAGGGACATTAATCATCCTGCTTCGGGGCATAAACCAGTCACTCCAGGGCATGGATGCACTAGGCTTTTTTGCCCTGAATCTCCCACTGTTGCTTCCACCAGTCCAGCTCTCCTGGTTATAGTGGAAGCGGGAGTGCTAGTGACAATGGGACTCCAGGCAGCCCCCAGTGTTTGAAGCATCCCATGGTCTAACTTTGCTTCTAATACATCTACGTGGCCCAATGCTTCAACGTCTGTGTCTGCCAGCAACTTGTCTATGCAGTGCTGCCAACAGTGGAGCTGCATCAGGGCTACAGCCACAGTGGGTGAATTCCCTGATGCTGTTAGTGGTGACATGGGGCCAGATTCCTAGCTGGTGTAAATCAGTGTAGTACCCTTGGCTTCAACAGAGCTATTCCAATTTACATCAGCTGAGGAGCTGGGCCAAGACTTGGGTATTGGATCTCCATTTCTTTATTCCTAAATCAGGCCTAATGCAAATTATGCGATGTTTCCTCCCCAAAGGGAGCATAGATTATTGGACTGGGAGAGCAAAATTACCAGTGGCCTGGCACATGAATTCTGGAGCAGGCTTGGCCCATGTGTGCTTGCTGACATGTCTAAAAGGCTTTCAGGTGGGCTGTGGGAGTCCTATGCTGCAAGACGCATTCACTGACGACAGTGTTCTGAATTTCCAGTGGATCGTTCCATTCAGGACAGCTGTCTGACATGCCACGTCTGTCCATTAGCATGAGACATGTTTGACATGCTGGGTACCTTTTTCAAAACCTATGTCCTTAATCTAGATCAGCCAAGCTCAAATGAGACCTACTGATGTCATGTGCATTTTGGTGAGGGGCCTACGTGACAGAGGCAGGCAGGGCTTGTGGTAGATGTCAGTGTCCTGGGGGCAGATGGGGAAACAAGACACAGTAAGGTGCAGTCACAGTGCTGCTTTCCCTGACATCAGCCTCATAGCTGATAGCCCAGAGACAACAGATGTGCCACACTAAGATGGGAGATTGCAAGCTCCTGATGAAACCCACAGGGCTGAGAAGTATCCAGCAGGGAGGGTTGGGTGAATGGGTTCCAGTGCAAGATGCATGGAGGGTGTCTTGTGGGTGTCTTGATTCTCCACTGTGCTCATGCTTTGCTCAGGTACAGTGGAGAGGGAGTCTATCAGGGAGCCAATTGCAGCTCCCTAATTTTCAGTTGCTTGGCACCAGCATCAGTTAAAGCTGCAGGGGGTAGGATCCCTCAGGTGCCTTCCACCTATGGAGAACTGGGCAAAACGGATCATAACTCCTCTACTCCCCTTCCCCCACCTGACACACTTCTCCTTCTCCTTCCACTGGGGCAGAGGTTTCCAGTGCAAGAGACACGGTGGAGCTGACTGCTCTAGCTTTATTCTGGTGGAGAGTCCACCTACACACAGCCAGGGGGAATCTCCAGCTTCTTTTACATTCACTGTGCACCACATAGTGAACTTGGTGGCCAGAGAATCTGGCTCATAATCTCAGGGAGAGAATGTTGTCCCAGGATAAGGTCAATGTGTTATATAAATACCAAGATGAAGCTGGTGCATTTTCAGATAGGACCCATATCTTGTTGTTGGACAACCTTGTGCTGTGACCTTACGAGACCTCCTGCTGTAAGCAATGTTGGATCAGGACTGAATTTGGCAGGGAAAACTCCATAGAACATCTAGGTGCTACAGGAAGTGGGGCTCATATCCTTCCTTTTGAGTCAGTGCAGGACCAATGTTCTAGCATGGGGCTAGTTGGAAATTGGGTTCCTTGTGTTGCTGTTTTTAAGATCTCAAAGCAGGCTCCTGACCACATGTAGTTATTAAAGATCCTTTTTGTAAGAATAGGCATGTCATCCCAGGCGTTCCAGTCAGATTTCAGCCTGGATAATTTCATTCTGCCTACCTGAACTCCCTCTAGTTTCAGTGGGATACTGAAATCCTAGGCTGAACTGTTGTGTAGTACTGCTGTGCTTTGCTAAACAGCTCCCATATTCCACTCTGGAGGCAGCCACATCTCGGCAGTGAATGAAATGATAATATAAATCTCCTGTGACAATGTTCTATTGAAATGTCTTTATGATTCCAGTGATGGGTGGCAATCAGACCATTTTATCTGATGGATTTTGGTGCAGTGGAGTAAATCTTACTGCATGTGCCATTATTAACCTGCTGCATTCTGGTTGGCTTTGAGACTATCCCAGTGGTATGTTATGGCCAATCTGAGGGCCTACTATGCAGGTAAAAAGATGATAATTTGTAATGCATACAGAGCTTTTCTGAGAGGCTGAAAGTGTCCACTGTGTAACTTTTAAGATTGAATAAAGGTTGGCCGTGCAGAAACCTGGCTGGTTGGGGTTGTAGCCATTATTGTGTTAGATACACACTGGTCAAGCAGAATAATGAGAGAGGTCTCTGCATGGCCCATCAGCTCTGCCAATTGCTGTGAGCACAAGCAAGGCAAACACTTCAGTGTGCCTATTAAACCGAAGTACCTCCCTGGTCCCGAAGCACATGTGGAGTGTGAAGTGAGCTCAGTCAGGAGGAATCTGGTTAGTTTAAATGTCAGTGAACAAAAATCTCTGAGCTGATTGCTCCTTGGGGGGAATTTGTTTGATGAAATCAGCAGTAGGAGCTGTGTTTGAGGCAGACACTTCTCTGCCACCCCTTCCCGTGAGCTTTCCTCCCTCAGCTCTAATAATCAGAACCATGGGCCATGTTTGTTTTCTCCAGCTGCTAGGAAGTCCATCCAGAGCCAAACTGGCAGCTGCTTTGTACCCTCTGTGAATAGGGAAAGGGAAGCAGGGTTTGAAGAGTGTTGCCCAGAGACACAGTTTAACAGTCCTCTATGCTGTGCGATCTGTGTGTAGCTGGCAGGGATTACAGTTCACAACAGTGCAGGACTCATTGGGTGAAGTGCTCAGACTCTGCAGAGCTCAGCTTTTATGCCCTGTGATCCTCCCTGTAGTTCTTCCTGACCTCCTTCACCCTGTATAAATTTGTCCTGCAGCAGAGATCCATTCCATCCCAATGTCCTGGTTCCTTAGGCCACATCAGCGTCATGGCCTCATGTCAGGGCACTGTCACAAGGCCAGGGCATTTCACCAGCCCTCAAAAGGAAGCATTCATGACAAAATTGGCCTGGCCTCTGAAAATAAAGGGTGCATAGCAGCCTGTTTGCCCTAGGCTGGCACCTCATGCCAGCACGCCATTCACTCTGACACAGAAAGGACACGGCAAGGGGGTGCTGTTCTTGGGTGAGAAGCAGGAGAAGCACTTCTCCTGATAAAGCCTAAATGATTTTGCAGACTCTCTGACAAGGAAACCCTCTATCCCAGGACAGTCCCCAGTCTTCATTTTTCTCCCTTTTATTTTCTGTCCTGAATCCCGTGGTTACGCACACAATTTAGCCGGTGAATTTGACGATTGCTAACAATCCACCCTTCCAGGAGACACTGCCATCTGACAGTATTTGTGTGCATGGTGGTGGTGTGGGTGAGGGGATAAAGGCACTTTTGATCTGACTCTCGCTCCTCTCTCTCTGCTGTTCCCTCTTTCTCCTGCATTCCCTCGGTTTGCTCACAGTGCTGGACAAGAGCCTGGTGGCCAGTTGCAAGGATTCCATTGGCTGGATGTTTTCCAAGCTGGACACAAACAATGACCTTTTCCTGGACCAGACAGAGCTCGCAGCTATCAACCTAGACAAGTATGAGATTTGCATCCGGCCCTTCTTCAACTCCTGTGACACCTATAAGGACGGCCACGTCTCCACTGCCGAATGGTGCTTCTGCTTCTGGAGAGAAAGTGTGTCGTCACCAGGTTTCCTTTAGAGAGAGTGTTGTTTTGTATGGGCTTTTCAGTCAGCAATTCTATATGGCTATCCAAGAGTCAGTAACCTCACAAAATGTCTGCCCGCTTCTGTAAAGCCCCAGCTGGTTTGGCTTTCTTAAGAAATCAGATTACAGAAACTCCCTCCTACTGTGTCCCATTCCAGCAGGTAAGGTCACCTGGGGTGCCTCTGCTGTCAGGCCCCAGGACAGAAGTCTCTAGGTCAGAAACCTGAGCCAGAATTTACCCATGTACATTGCCAAAGAGCCATAGTAATACGCCAGCAGTCCCCCATCACCCCCCCGCGCGTCCCACCTACTGGCAGCCCTGCCAATCAGTGCCTCTTCCTCCCTCCCTGCACCTCCCGATCTGCTGTTCCTTGATGTGCAGGAGGCTCTGGGGGTGAAGGGGGAGGAACGAGGGCACGGCAGGCTCAGGGGAGGGGACGGGAAGGGGTGGAGTGAGGGCAGGGCCTGTGGCAGAGCCAGGGGTTGAGCAGTGAGCACCCCCCGGCACATTGGAAAATTGGCGCCTGTAGCTCCAGCCCCAGAGTCGGTGCCTATACAAGGAGCCGCATATTAACTTCTGAAGAGCTGCATGTGGCTCTGGAGCCACAGGTTGGCCACCCCTGACCTAAGGTATTTTCAGAAAAGGCTCCTACCTTTTGTACTGACTTCCTCTGACAGTTCACCAGAGCCAGGCTTTGGTCACGTTCAGGGCCTACTGTAAGGCACATCTGTTCAGACTGGCTATTAACTGAATTTCAGGATGGCAGCGTGGAGTGATTCCCAGGCAATGACGGTAGATATTGCTCTAGCCCAGGGGTTCTCAAACGGGGTCGGGACCCTTCAGAGGGTCGCTAGGTTATTACATGGGGGGGTCGCGAGCTGTCAACCTCCACCCCAACCACTTTGCCACCAGCATTTATAATGGTGTTAAATATATAAAAAAGTGTTTTTAATTTATAATGGGGGTTGCACTCAGAGACTTGCTATGTGAAAGGGGTCACCAGTAAAAAAGTTTGAGAGTCACTTTCTGGTCAAAAAGCAGTGAGGCATCCAGATGCCAGACAAGGAGCTACGGTAATATATATACTACTATAAATAAATATAAAGGGCAATAAAGAGCAGAATGTACTTAAAGAAAACAGTCATCCCACCTAACATTTCCATTGAAGTCCAATTATGAGGACAGCCCCGCATTATACAATGAATTGGGTGAGGCACTGATGATAAATGGGAAGATCTTGACAGAAGGGCCACTTCTTCAGACTGTGTCATTCTAACGGAGTGAGACCGTGAGGAAGTTAACTAAGAACCTGACTGTGTCCAAGGCTCTAGATTCCACTGGCTGGGGGGTGGGAGGGGCTCCCTGATTAGCACATAAAGGAAGCTGGGAGGAGTGGAGTTGGATGAGGAGAGAGATTGAGCAAACCTGGTTCTTCTGACCAATTTAAGGCGATCCTCATCCTCCGTTCACCACCAATCCCCTGGCCATCTCTGAAGGAGGAGTCCTCCCTAAATAAAACCAGGTATGCGTGCTGAGATGCCCACTTAGCTCTAAGAAGTGTTTGCTTTGGGTATTACAGAGCCCCCCTGTCTCGTGGAGCTGGAAAGGATCCAGATCCAAGAAGCAGCAAAAAAGAAACCTGGTGAGTCATGAGCCATGTGAACTTCCCAGTAACGGTGGATGGGATGGACTTCTCTCCCCTTGTAGCAGGATCTAGTCCTGGCACAGCGTCTGGCCCCTGGGATTGGCATTGCTAACAATCTTGGGTTAATCATGGTTGTGAAGTTCTCTTGCCTGTCACATTCCTTCTGAGCAAAGTTGATATCGGCCCCGGCCCCTTTACCTCCCTGTAGTTGAGATATTACCCACCTCAGAATACCAGTATGATATTTCTCACTGTGATGCATTAGATGTTACTCTGAGTTACTGTTGGACTCATCTGAGACCTTGCTATAAGATGTATGCAGCTGTGACATTCTTGCTTCGTGAGCTCTTCCCCTGAACTTCTGATAAATGCACCCTGCGACCTGCCCCTTTGTGCATGCTCCTGGTATTTCACCTTGTGAGGCAGCGTCCACTGCAGGTTGCTGGATTTCAGTAACTCTTTTTAGAACAGCTGCGTCCATCTCCATGTTTCAAATGCAGCAGTAGCTGTTATATTGTAGATTTCCTGTTCTCACACTGGGCCCAATTTTGGAGACTCCTGTCATTTTTCCCCAGGTGTTTTCATTCCAAGCTGCGACGAAGATGGATACTACAGGAAGATGCAGTGTGACCAGAGCAGTGGGGAGTGCTGGTGTGTTGACCAGCTTGGCATGGAGCTGACGGGAACACGGATACGTGGAAACCCGGACTGTGGTAAGGACACTGGAGGGAGGAGGGGGAAGTATTCATGTCCATCTGACTTGGCAATGAATGAGCATTGCATCACAGAAGAGCAGCTTTGGCTGCGCTGTTGCTTCAAGAAGAGGCAAGTGACTATCACAGGAGCCATGTAGAGCAAGCACGCCTGCAAAGCCTGCACCCAAAGGGTCACCAAAGCCTATGCCTGAATGTTAAGAACTCAAGAAATTTGGATTCAGATTCATAGATCTTTAAGGCCACAGGGATCCATTGTGATTACCTGGCACAGGCCATAGGGCCTCCTCCAATGATTCCTGCATTGAGCCCAAGAGATGTGAGGTTAGGTCATAGCAAATGAAAACAAACCTCATCCTAGTCCCTAATGGATGTTCATTTACATTGTAAAACCTTTACCCACTTTGGCACAGTTTGTCCTGACCAGAGGATGGTGTTTGAGGAGTACCTCAGATTGGGATAGCAGGGATGTTGATGAGGACAGAGATACACTGGGAGAGCTGTGTCAAGGCCTGGTGCTGGGATAGAAGGGCCACCACTGGGGAAGAATGGGTCACATTGCTAGAACTGGGCAGGGCTGAGTTTGCAAACACTCATTTGTTGGTATGTCTACACTGTAATCGCAGGCAACTCAAGTAGACACCCCCAAGCTAACTTTAATCTAGCTGGCTCCCTCTCTCAGCCTACAGCAGAATGTTGTGAGGTACGCTGGGCTCCCAACTGAGTGATTTCCCTAACTCGCGCTGTCTTGTTGTTGTAGATGACATAGTTGGGTTCTCGGGGGATTTTGGGAGTGGCGTTGGATGGGAGGATGAGGAAGAGAAAGAGACTGAGGAAGCTGGAGAAGAGGCTGAAGAAGAAGAGGGAGAGGCAGACGATGGAGGCTACATATGGTAGAAGCGGAGAAGAGCACAGTTTGGTCGGGATGCTGGCAGCAAGGCGTGACAGCAGTCAAACTCGAAGGAGATGAGCAGCTTAATGAGATGATCAGGAAACACAGTTGAATGTAACTTACTATGTAGAAAAAGTGTGTGCGCATGTATGTATGTGTGGATGCTTGGAGTGCTATTTACAATGCCCCAGGGACACCCTGCATTCTCCCAATATAGCTGAAAGCACCACTGTAGCAAAGCAAAAGTAAAAAGCAGTCTGCAGTGTTGGTTCAGTTGGGGGTTTTTGTTCCACTTTTAGGTCTGTACTGATAAATATTTCAGCCCCTGGGCACACACCCCCTAGTGTGCACATGTTCACACATATCCATACCCACATGCATATTCACAGCCATGTTAACCACTGAGTAAAAATACCCACCAGTAATTAATAGCTTCTTATAGCAATCTGGCTGCTGAGCTAGCTCACCACTGACTAGCAGTTGCACACTGCAAACACCTTGGAAAATCACAGGAGCATTTCCCAGTCAGCATTGTAGCACGTGCACTGCCATGGTTTGAATGATAGGCTGTACTAGCGTGCAGTCCTTCACTCGCCTCAAGTTTAGGTGAAGAATTGTACTGCCACAATCCAAATGCAGGGCTGTACCCAGTGTGGGTGAGACGGAATTGTCCTTGGGCCTGTTTGAGGTTCCTGTTTCTTGGGGGAAATTAACCTATAAGGATATTGCATCTTGCTGTTGAAAGCAATGCTCTAGTGGTAGTTCAATGAGTGTTTAGGCACCTGTGGCTTGCTCAGCTACCTTAAAACCAAAAGGGGTATGGAAGCTTTTTGCCAAACAGATTGGTCATGAATTAATTCTGCATCTTCTAGTAGCACCGAAAAGGGGATCAGACACTTAGACTTGCAGACCATTTTAATTATAGAGCAAAGTTTTGATCAATGATTTTAATAACCTTTTTGACCTTGCATGAGGAAAAAACAAACTGCATTGACAGACTCATTACAATAAGAGCAGAAAACCTGTTCTGTACCCGCTTCCTTCCCAGCCATCCCCTGATGTCCAGTGGCAGCTTCTAGCAGTCAATGGTCTTGGAGAAAGCGTACCTTGCAGCTGGTACAGGCAGGACAAACCATGAACTAACAGGATTAGATAAGCACATGCTGTCCTATGAAAACCTGAAAGCTTGGCTGGAACCTGACTCGGATTGGTAGTGCCCAAAAGCCGTTGCTATATGATACCCATTAATGGGGCCAGGTGAAATGTAAACCTGGTGTCAGGTCCATTTATTAGTTATTGGGGGGGGGGAGGGGAAGAGGGGGGTTCAGTGACAATAGGTGATCACATAGACTGCAGCTTTGTCTTGTCCAAAGCATTGATTAGAATTTTGTGTGTGTGTAAGCGAGATGTGTTGTGGGCTTCAGAAAACTCCTTCCAGTGTTCTACTCTTTGCAAAGCTGGGAGCTGCTCAGACCAGTAGAACTGGCTATAAGGCTGCCCATTCAGCTTCTTGAAACCATTGTGTAATTCCAGCCACAATTTCCATTATCAGTCCCAGAAAGCCTCCATGTAGCAGAAGATGAGATGAAGGACTAGTGGCAACATAGCTCCAGTTTGCATCTTTCCCTGTTCGTGGGAGTATTCTGCCACCTTCACCCTGCCAGAAAAGGGGAAACAAAGTCTGAAAGGTCAGTTTCTTTGTAAGAAGTAGAGCACTTTCCTTCCCCTCCAGGAGACAAGGCACTTAGTGAATGTGAACAATGCACGTACCAGAGTTTTTTGTCATTGCTCTCTCTGGAAAGCACCTAGTTTCTTTCTATTCAGTTTGTGTGCCCATCAGGGGGTTGGGCTGAGGTATTTTTGGTCACTTTTGAATGTTCTCTTAGTCATTGGACGACTGAGAAGCTCTGATGAGCTGGAAAAGCCAATGCTTTAGGTTTTAATATAGAAGAACCAGTTCCCCAAGAACACGTATTTAAAGGCAGGAAGAGTAGGTTAGTGGGGCATAGGAAGCAACTTGGTGAGAAGCATGGGGACACAGTGCAACTGAAGATGAAGACAGACCTGAAAATGACATTCCTTCAGTGAAAGAACAGCCATCTCCCCACTCACGGACAAGCCACCCACCCCTATTTTCAGTGCAGCCTCCATGATCGCAAACTGGGTGTCTGCTGTTGGCTTTAGAAGGTTGGTTCGCTTTTTTTGATGGGAGAGACTTACAGTGAGCACACACACAAATAAGGGGCTTAATCTTATTCCCATGACGTCAATGTAAGTGTTGCCAGTGACTTAACTGGAAGCTGGATTCAACCCAAGCTATGTTAATTTCAGTTTGATGGAATGGCCCCCAGCAATCAGATGCTGATATTGTATGTGTGGCCCTGTGGGCATATGGGTGTGTGCCTTGAAAGCCTGTGCATGTGTGTGCAGTGTCAACGTGCCCCAGTGCAGAGAGAGAGAGAGTGTGTGTGGGTGTGTGGTAAAACAGCAGTAGCCAGCTTGGCTTACGTTGGGCATTCCAGATCTTATGTGACATTAAGTCTAAAAGGCTGAACCAGCAGCTCAGTATGCTACTGCATATTCCTAAAAAAAATATTAAAAAATCTAAAATCCCAGTAAACCCAAGTAACATGCTTGCAATGATACCATATTAGAGAACACTGTTATGTAGTTAGCTGTGATAATAAATGCACCTTGCTGTGTGGAACGCTTTACATTCCTTTCCGCCCAATCTCTCTCTAATAAATACACAGAGACAGTTTATCCCCCTTTATTCAGCTATTTCTCCTGATCTTCTGAGGAAAGAATAATTGACCATGACCGATAAGGGGACACTGTAGTTGAATGTGCCACTCCCGAAGGGGATGACCTTCTCAGCCAGTGCACTACTTGAAATGTTCTGTTTTTCTTAGAGTTTGTGTTTTGTATTGGATTTTTTTCCCCATCAATATCCCCTCATAAGCCATAACACACACTTGACCTTTCATTTCTAAAAGCTCACTTTTACATCCCTCCTGTTGTCATTGCCTTTTGGGGCTGTTCCAGTCTCTTGTTTGCTTCATGCCTGCTTGTCTCTGGTACTGGATTTGCTTCCAGTTGTACATGTTTAATAACCTGTAAATATGTTTTTGAATCAAAGAAGCAATTTTCTAATCCCGAAGCGCTCTAGCCATGTAGAGCCCCTCCTTCCCCCGAGACGGTGGGGCTTGCCTCTGAGTTTTGGACTAGTTATTAAGGAATTAGCATCCTTCAGTCTCAACCAGGCTCAAGGCTGCAGTGGTTGTGCTAGGATTCAGTTCAGCAGTGAAAAGCTCCACTGGAGGTGTTTGCCTCTGCTAACAAGGCCTATATTGCTGCAGAGGTCAGTTCCTCCTTTAGCTGCAGAGGCCAAAATATAAACAAAGGAACAAACACACAAATCATTTGCAGCCCTTTGCTTTCCAGAGCTCTACCTACCTGCTAACGTGTACACAAGGTATTTTAACAACAGGAATACCCTCCCTACTGTAATTTTTCCTGGTTGTAAATACAACAACCTGTGTGTTGGGATTCTTGTTTAATTGACACCACCACCATTCCCATAGGAATCAGCTGCTATATCATTTAGCAAGCAGCTTGACCATCACGCCTGCCCAGATAGTAAGCAGTTGTGCTAGCACAATGTGTCACTGGCCGGAGGGGAGTTAGGAGAGGAAATGTCTAGCTACACTTGTTTTGTTAATGTTTTTTTTCCTTAAGACTGAACTAAGCCATTGCAATGTCCATGACTGGCTGTCTGACCCCGTGGCTAGTGCTCTCCACTGCTATGCAGAAGATCTAGCTTCCATTCCTGGTCCTGGTTCTCAGCCCCAGAGATGGCAGGAGCTAGGAGGGCATTGGAAAAACCAGGCTCAGACTCTGAGCAGAAGAGGAAGGGCCTTGCATTGCACAGCAGCACACACCCTCTCCCCCCGGAAAAGTAGGAATGGGGTAGCTGGACATGGAAAGGAGTCTTAGCCTTCTGGTCAAGGTGAATAGAGTGAGAGGTGGGATCTGGGCCGATGCAAAGTGGGCAGGTGGAACCCTAAGGCACGTAGAGGGCACTGGCTCAGCTGTCGGCTTTTCAAGTGTGGCTGATCATTCTCGGTGTTTTTGCATTCAAGCTTCCTGTGGATCTTTCCCATACACTTCTCCTTCACTATGGAACTGCCCTGTCTCTACAAAATGTAGTGCCATGGCTTTAAACCTTTTAGCCATCTCTTTCTCTCGTCTCCTCCAAACTGGCGATTAGCTCACTGGCGAGTGAGAGCTATGTATATTAAAACCACTAATAGATAAGTATTTTGAAGGTGTTCAAAACATGTTTATTTTGTTTTTTAATTATATGCTTAATGAAAGAAACTGACTAACAAAGTTCAGAGAGGAGCAACAGCGTGTAGCCTGAAATATATTAAAATGTCTTATGTGCAATAACTTTGAACTTAGAGTTAAGAATCGTGTGCAAGTGTTTGGATTTCAGTTTGTATATTTAAGTGCTGAAATTGTATCTCTCAGTAATTTTAGATGTTAATCCAAACCAAGTGTTAGAATGTATGTGTGCATTTGATGGGCACTAGCGCGCCAAGCATTTCAATTCTTAGGGCCCCCTTTTCCCAGCTGTTACACTCCTGTCCTGCTTCACAAGGCCGCCAGGGAAAGCTGTTTCACATTGTCTGTCTCTGCCTAATACTTAACCTAAGGAAACAAGTACACACACCAAGAAATGAAATACGTTATTTTTAAAAAAATAAATAAAAATTTATAAACACTCTTTTCCCCCCTCCTCAGTGCTGTCATCTTCTCTGTTGTAAAAGACTCAGGCTGGAGTGTGAATTTCAAATGGCAGTTGACACCCAGCAGGGGAGACTCAAGTTATCCATCTGCTGCAGAGGTAGCATGCTGAGCTCCAGGGGAGGGGAGGGAAGTGTCTTAAGTTACACCTGGCCAGGCTGGTGCCAAACAGCTCTTGCAAGAGTTGGGACAATGCCTCTCAGCCAGAAAGGTGTTGGCCAGAGTGCAAAGTCCGGAAAGCAGATGCTACAAAATTAGGGACAATCCTGTAAAGCTGCAAAAAAGAAGGGGAAGGACCCTTCAGGTTAAAAAATGGCTACATTAGGGCTCTTTCTCATCAGCATCTTACCCCAATTTGCAGAAGCTATCCCAACCCTTCACCTACCCTGCCCTCTGTGATGCTTTCCTACCACCTCCAAGGAGACCCTGAAGAACATGCCATAGACGGAGAGTTAGAGAACCCCACAGGGTCTAGCTTCTTGCCGTGAAGCTTCATGTCCCACTCACTGGGTGGTGTTGATCCAAGGAGCCATAGAGATGATTTTTTCTCCTTTCCTGTATGTTCTGAACATCCATATGCATTCTAGGCTTGTTTCCAGACACTGACAAGGACAGGCTAGTTTACTGAGCTACTAAAACACCTGCGCTGGCATGTCTGAGAAACTTGCCTCTGATATTCTACATTCCAGTTTCATGGCTGTGCTGTCAACAGGTGGAAAAACTGGCCCATTTTTCAAAGAGTAGCTCTGCTACAGGTTGATGTGTCCCTCTCTCCAACCCCCCGACCCAAATCACACTATCTGGCAACTGAGTGACATACCATTCCTCATAGCCAGTTTCCATGAGCAGGTCTAATGTGAAGGAAATGTCTTGTCCCTGTTCACCCACTGATTGCATTAAGGCTTAACAGCCATTTATCCAGTTCAGTTGCAAGTTCAGCCTTCAGTGCTCAACAGAAATCTAGCGCAACACCTTGTCAGTGTAATACATTGGCAAAGACTTGGCTCTTGTCCTCTGTTTTGCAATCAGGGGGATTGTTCACTCTTTCCCACTTTAGCTGTGAACCATGTGGCTCACACAGGCAGGAGACGGGGTAAACGTCTTCCCAAAGCTGCGTGCCCCTAAAGGGTCTGTGTCCATATACCATATACTTCTAAAAGGGAGACAGAAAGGCATCTGCTTTAGTGAGCAGCACCTTGACTGCTGAGACCGTGTGTTCTGGAATTAATACTGGCTTCATTTACACTCCTTAACCTGTGCCACACAGGGGACATCTGTGTACGTTAAAACATTAACACGGCCAGGTGGCCGTGCTAAACTAGGTACAGCCACCCCTAAAAAAAACTTTACAAGAGGCAATGCAAACTATTGTACAAAGTCCCCTTACGCGTACAGCCCAAATCTCTCCCTGTACAAAGCCAAGTCAAATAAACTTTTCAAACGGCACAGCTCCGGGGTGCAGCAGAGAAAAGACTTGGCCTCCTGCTGGGCAGCAACCTACCCCAACAGGCAGTGGACATTCATAGTTCTGGATCCAATGACCACACAAGGCTCAGACATGCTACAGTGGATGGAGTCCTCCCCAGAGCACAACTCTGTGATGTGCAGGGGCTTCTGGGACCCCTTGCTCAAGCTCTCTGCAGCCTCATCCCTGGAGACATCAATACACATCAGGCTCCATTGTCTGTCAGGACAGATGTTACTAGGCAGGGTCACAGCAGCCATACATTGGCACATTATCTTTGGAAAAGACCATTTGTTGAAAGTTGTGAGATGGAGCATTATCATGTAAGTGCTTTATTTACTTGGTGATACCTTGGAATTACATGGTCTTAAACTGGCTTTGCAGACAAATAACCTAGTCATTGGACTTTGTGCAACAAAACTTAATTGCCATATAAAACTGCCATTTAGTTTAGAGAAAAAATAATTTCTCTGTTGTTACTGGGCTGAATTTATCACTGGTGTAATTCCGCTGAAGTCACTGGACTCTCAGAATTTAGCCTATTAGTTAGTATCTAGCCTGTATGTAAATGATGAGTAATTAGTAGGTCAGTAAAGCTGACCTATAAAACACTTTCACTGTAAAAATGCTATAAGGCATATGGGGGTCAAATCCTTAACTGGGGCTAGCACTGTTGAAGTCAATGAATCTGTGCCCATGTATAGCAGCGGAGGATCTGGCCCTGACACACAAAGTTGCATTCCCATGTTGTTTGGCACAGTAGGGAACACTCGCATGTGATGGGAGCATGGCTCAGCAGGCAGCACACTTGCCGCCAAGACTGCACATTGTGACCCACATTCAAAGGTGAATATAAGAAAATGTAAACTGGAGCATGCCCGTCACTTACTAAGATTTACATTCACTTACACTCCCGCTCATTACGTGTTAGTAAGTTACATCCTGAATGTTGGTTTAACATACACCATGTTAGAGGCTGGGGTCAAAAGAGAGGACAGTAAGACAAAAAAAGCAACCCCTACCCTATTTGGCATACAGACCGTCACCTTCTTCTATTGCCTCACCCTGTACCCAGCACAGCCTGCTTACAGCAAGTCCCGGCTGAGTGTAGCGAGCCCAGCACCGATGCAGTGCCGTTCTTCAGGCCCTGATGGCTGCCCAGGGAGCTGATATAGATCCCATTGCAGGCTCCCCCACAACACTCACTCTTCCATTTTAAATAAGCAGGTCTGGGGCCTGTATGTGTGGAGACAATCCACAACTATGTGTGAGCTTCTGCTGAGCACATTAAGGCTAGTTGGTTTAGGTATAGTTATTATCCCTGCCCTGTGGGATACCTGCAATATGAAAGGCACTGTAGAAACCAAATTGTCCCTTACTGGACCTGAGCTGAGGTTTCCAGGGTATTGTGCTGTGAAGTGAAGAGTAATCAATGACATCTGTGTACAGAAATCACCATTGCACTGGCCAGAGTCTCAGCTAACTTTCCAGGCATGGCAGTGCAAAATGTTTTACAACCTATAGTGAATGCAGTTTCACAGCACTGTTGAGTGGGAAAAGTATCAGTGTTCCTATTTCATGGGAGGTTGGGGGGAAGGAATAGAAGCACAGAAAGGTTAAGTGACTTGGCATAGGCCACAGCAGTTTAACTGGCACAGAGCTGGGACTAGAACCCAGATGTCATGGTTCCGAA
Organism: Malaclemys terrapin pileata; assembly: GCF_027887155.1. Lineage (NCBI taxonomy): Eukaryota > Metazoa > Chordata > Testudines > Emydidae > Malaclemys > Malaclemys terrapin. The sequence goes on along the minus strand of NC_071511.1, from coordinate 87,500,677 downwards.
GCCTGTGCTTTACCCATGAGCCTGTCCTTCTGCAAGCGTAAGGCATTATTAGGCTGAGCAGCCCATCCTCCTGCTCTGCATCACCATCAGTCAGGCTGAATGACTAAAGTAGGGAGCTAATGCCCACTCCTACTTCTGTGACACCCTTTCTCGTTACAGTTGCTTCAGTTTCTCCAAAGAGGCTGCTGATGGTTCCCGTACATTGTGGCCTGGTCTGAGTACCATGCACAGCTGTCAGCTCTGCGGCACATGCAAATGATTCAGCTGACGTTGTGGACTAGTGTGTCTCTAACAATTCTTGCTAATGGAGTATCAATAGACATAAAAAAGCGTAACACTATCCAAGCCCAGCAGGTGGGAACTGTTGTCCAGTCACCTGCTTTGGTATCCTGGAGCTGCTGCTGTGTTCAGGTCACAGCTCAAAGACTTTTGTACAATACTGAACAGTGCTGATTCCCTGGAAAGGGTCCTGGTTGGCTAATTTTTGGTCTGGTCATGACCTACCCTGTAGAAAGCTATGTGCTAGCCTTATCAAAACAGTGCAAAGAGCTGAAATGCTGTGTACCTGGGAACAACACAGTGTGTCAAATTCTGAGTTCAGTTAAACCTCTGCTGCCCCCTGCTTTCTGCATGGGTGTAAGTGAGAATACAACTTACTCCAACATGGGTAAGAGCGACGAGAAAGGCGATGCTTCATGGATTGGCCCTGACAGAGTAAAGGCAAGCATGAGGAGGAAGGCACTAGCAAAGCAGTAATTATAAGCCACACCAGAAAGCCCAGCCACCCTGGGATTTACTGTCACAGTATTCCAAGAGCACTGGTAGATAGCTGTAGATTAAGATCTAATCAAGCCAACTAGAGCACCTGAACTGAGTCCCCTGTTCTGAAAGGACCAGCCCAAAAGAAAGCAATTTTAGGGCACAATAGTTTTAATTCAGCTGGACTCAGTCTGGCCTTCATCCATAGGCTGATGCTAGTTAACACCTAGTCTTACCTGAGAAGGGGAGGTCTACCAGTTTTTGGCTAGGTTTAGTTCTGCATTCTGGACCAAAAGGAACTCTCGCTCCCTTAACCCTACTCGGTTGTACCACTGGAATGCTACTTCTTCAGTCTACTTTTGCAGCGAGCTTATCCTCTCTTTGATTCACATAAGGTTACAGGGGAAAGAGGGGGATACTAACTTTAGTGCAGGGCAGCATTGCTTAACGCACCCCTAGAAAGTGCTCAGATACAATGGTGATGGTATGTAAGAATCTACACTGGACAGAATTGTCACAATCCTTTAAGGGCAGAATTTCTAAAATGTTGGTACAGTAACGCCTTGCTTAATTTTAATTCTTAAAAAATGCTACTTTAAACAAAACGATGTTAAGCGAAGCCACTTTCCCCATAAGAATTAATGTAAATGGGGAGGGGGAGTTAGGTTCCAGGGAAATTTTTTTCACCAGACAAAAGACATTATATACATATACAGTATAAATTTTAAACAATTTAATACTGTACTCAGCAATGATGATTGTAAAACTTGGTTGAGGTGGTGGAGTCAGAGGGTGGATCGTCCGGCTGGTCCTCTTTCCAAGGTGCCAGGGGGTGCTCCACCGCTGGCTCTGCCCCAGGCCTGCCCCCACCCACACCCCACCTCTTCCCACCCCTGTTCTAACCCCTCCCCACGAGCATATCACATCCTTGTTCCTCCCCTCTTCCCCCCCCCCGCCCAGCATCCTGAATGCCATGCAACAGCTGATAGGAGGGGGGAGTTGCTGATCTGTGAGGCCACCAGTGGGCAGGAGGTGCTGGGGGGGATGGAGGGGAGCTGATGGGGGGCTGCCGGCCCACCCCAGTTCCAAGCCCCTACAGCCAAACAATGTTATAAGCAAACATTGTGCAACTTTAAATGAGTATATTCTCTACTAGATCAGCAACGTAACAACGAACCAACGTTAACCGGGACGACGTTAAGTGAGGAGTTACTGTAATGCGGTTCCAAGAGCAATGGAGAACCCTTTGCAATGGTTTTAAGAATGTCAGATAGAAGCCGAGAGAGGCTCAGCCAATCAAAAGCATTCACTAACCTACAAGGTTTACTTGTACTTTCTTATTTCTCCTTTGGACAGGTGTGACCCTAAGATCATCCCAGTGCCACAGAGCAAGGGGCTTACTGGTAATCAGGTAATGCGTTTCAGCTGGCCTGACCAGTTCAGTGTACCCCAATTCACTGATATCACAATCTGTATCTAATAGGTGGCGTGTAATATATCACTGGAAACTAATAACTCACTGATCATTAATATTCTTGCATGATATGTATATGATGTTTATTAAAGAGTTATATGCTGGAATTATGTTGGGCATTCATCACTAGAGAGACACAAGGGCCAGAGCTCTTGCAAGCTGAGAAAGATGGTTTCTTAAACAGGGGAGCAGGTGGATTGAAGTCTCTGGGAACTGACTATAAGACAGAAACCTGCTTAGGCAAGGAAAGATCTTTTGGAAGACAAGGGAAGCCCTTGTACTTCTGTGGAAGGTTCTGACTGAAGGAAAAATCAGCCATGGACGGGAAGAATGATTGGTGAAAGAAACCATCTTGAACAAAGCCTGTACCTTGCTAGGTTAAGTTTTAGACTTTTAGATGTGTGTTTTCACTTCTATTTGCATGTAACCATCTCTGCTTACATTCCTTTTACTTGGCATCACTTAAGGTATGTCCTATTGTTATAAATTTGTTTTATTTTTACTATAAACAAACAGAGTTGTGTTTGAAGGGAAGGGTGTATTTACCTCACTTAATAAGCTGCAATGCACTTTTGTCTCTTTAAAGGAGCAACGAACCTTAACGTTCTTCTGATTGTTCCAGGATAGGGCTGGACATTTCAGAACTCACATTTTGGGGGAAATTCAGGGCTGTGGAGAGTTTGGAGTCACCTTACCAGTTGTTAGCCAAGGCTGGTGGAGATGAGTGGTATTGCAGGCAGGCTTCAACATTCAAAGCGTTGGTCCAGGGCTGCTCAATATATAGACAGAGTGCATGCGTGGTGCTAACTGTGAGCGTCCCAGGTAGAGAGCTACTGTAGCAAAGCTTTTAAGACATTTCAGAGTTCCGGGGAAGAGATGACACAACTCTTCACTGGTTTGGATTGCACTCCAGAATGTGACAGCAGGTTAGTCCACTATGGGGAATTCCACCTTCCTCTGAAGCATGGGGTGCTGGCCATTGTCAAAAATTGGACATTCGGCGAGATGGACTACTGGTCTGATCTGGTAGAGCAATTCTTCTGTGCCCAAGTAATGCAAATGCCTCCTATTTTGAGCAATCAGGCCTCACTCCATGTTGAGTATGGGGCATATTCCTGTAAGTTAATAAATGTCTTTAAATAAGTGAGCACCTCTTCTTTTCCCTGTCTGCAGCCATGTGTAGTCAAGGCGTTGCCACCTCTGAGTGGAAGAGCTTGTTCCTCTCCCAGCCTTGCTCCCAGCAAGTGTCAGAAGGGCAAGTTAGGGTGTTTTTACACAGACACATTGAAGCTTATTTGGGGAAATTTCCTTTAAAGTGCAGCTAAACAAATGCACCTTAGCAAGATGCAACCCTACCTATGGCAGCAGTCATCAGCCAGCATGAAATAAAGACAAGAAATCCCACCTCTCCACACTTCCTTTTTTTCAGAAATCTCACACTCAAAAAGCATGGCTGCGCCCACCCAGGAGGAACAGTTCTGCTTTCTCAGGCTATTCTAATGCCAAAAGGATCTTTAGCTACCAAAATATACTGTGGTTTTGCAACCATAGGGAGAACTCTCCTAAAAACTACAGTATAATTAGCCACACTAATATAGTGTGGTGTCGTACTGCCAGCACCTGCATGATGCCACATGAAAGCAGCCAGGTTTGTGGTAATCGGTGCATGATGTGCTAGTGAGAGTGTGGCCATGTCCTGCCAGCTTGCAGCTGCATACAGACTAGTAAATATGCTCCCTAGAAAATAGAAAACCAGCAGCAAGATAGGAAAGTCAGCTAGTAACAGCTTCTCTGTCCCTGGAGCACTGACAGCCTGTCAGATTCTACTGTGCCTATCCAGCTGACATGAACCCAAGCCCTCTGGTACTGCTAGACAGCCTCGCACCAAACCAGCCAAGAGAAAGCCAGAGAAGCTAGACATAGCTCATCTCAGTAACAGCTGAGACTCAGGTCCTATTTCCCAGTCCCTGTTACTGACTTCACAGCTGATTTACTGGAACTTTTCTGGCTAGTTTCCTAAAGCTACTGAAAACACAACACAAAAAACCAAATATTGTCATCTGGGCTGGCAGTCCCTGGCACTGAGGCATTTGTCTTGAGCAGATGGATGGTGATTTGGGATCAGACTTGTGCATTTGCCATCAGAGCTGTTGCCACTGGGTAGTAAAATTCAAATTCACTGATTTAGGGCCTGCTCCCACTCCCATTTAAATCAATGGCACAAGTCCCATTGACCTATGTGGTGGAGAATTAGGTACTTTGTGCATTAGCATTTTAGCACTGGAGACCCAGGAGAAAATCCTACTTTTGGGCACCAGTGAAAAAAAAAATCCAGTTTTGATTTGCATCCCACTCTTCATTTCTACCCTTCATAAAACCACAACACAATTGGCAGCTTCTGCTCAGGAGAGGTCCAAGCAGGAATAGCAGAAGCAGGGCATTGCTGGTCATGACAGAAATGCATTGGCACAGGTGGGAAAAAGTCTCAACACAAGAACACGGGGACAATCAGTGAAATTGAAAAGGCTGAAAATTCAAAACTTATAAAAGGAAATATTTTTTTCCACCTGCATGTAATTAGACTGTGACATTGAGACTAAGAATTTAGCAAAATTCAAAAAGGAAGTGGATGCTTAGATGGATAACAAGAACGTCCAGTTATAATGATGCTAACAAAAGAGTTCTGGAAGCAATATAAAACCTCACGCTTCAGGGCTGAAGACAATATTAGATGTTAGGCTGAGACTTTCCTGTGGGGCAGATAAATCTGCCTATTGTGGGGTGTCTTACACCTCCCTCTGCAATATCTGGTACTAGCTGCCATTAGAAACAGGATACTGAACTATGTGGACCTTAGGTCTGAGCCAGTCTAGCAATTCCTATACAGTATAAGCTTGCACAACACCTACCTGAGCTGATACTATCAGCCTTTGATTTTATGAGAGGTTTTGCTGTAGGATGGTTAGAAGCCTATCACAGGAGGCCATACAAATATTAAATAAAATAATAGCCACACTAATGAGCTGAAAACTAATGCAAAATTAAAACAGTTCCCTGACAACCACAGACTATTGACAGTCTCTCTCTGCTCTGAATCTAATTCCATCTCCTGCCTCCTGCTGCATGAGGATATGACATCTGCAATACGACTCATGAATATAAGAAAGAGAAACACAAAGCAAAGTTGGCAGCACAGTGAATCCCATCAAGTAAATAAATCAGGGAAGGTGCAAGGAGGAGGGATACAGGATTTTATGGTAATGAGGGAAAGGCTGTGTCAGATCCTTGGGGTGAGAGGAGCAGGAAACTGGCTCTGACAGGCTGGAACAGCAGAAGACAGCTCTGTGGAAATGCAGTGCAAACTTAACACTGCACACAGACCCATAGAACATGCTACTGTTCATTTTTCTGAGTGGCATGGCGTGATTTCATGCAGTCACTGCAGATTGCTCAGAGTGGTAGGTTCAGCTCTTGTTTCCCTGGCAACTCATTCTTATTTCAATGCAGTGGTCAAATACTAAGCTGAGCTTCCCATTCCTGAAGTGAACTAATCAGTCCTTCTAGCTCTGCCCCTAGGCAGCAGCAACAGTAATTGATGCTCTATATACTTTGCTTACATGGCTAGGTCTCACTTAGCGCTTAGTCTGTGCTGGACCGTTATATATTAAAACGTTGGATATTTACTCTCATGCTCCCAGCCTCACAAAACAGTATAAAGAATGTCAGATTCACGCTACCAAACTCATAACCAAGTTACTGGGTGATCATGGCCTAGTTGCCTAACCTTATGCCATCTCCAGGGCCCAATCAGTTCAAAAAGGGGGATAATACTGTTTGAGGGGGTTTCATGTAAAATGCTGGAAATGAAAAGTGGTGCAGACATGCTAAACACTATAAACTTGCATTATTATTACTACCCATTTATTTAAAGGGGCACTGTAGAGAGATTATATGATTTATCTTCAAACTCTGAAGTGAATTAAGCAAACCCCTTCAAAGGCACTCAGTGCAGAATAAGAGTGGCTACCTGGGGACCTAGTAAGGAATAGCTATTTCACAATAGCTATTCTGGATTATTTCCCCATATAGACATGCCCTACGACGTCTAACTTTTTAGAAGACTCACCAATGGACTGGTGGCTCATGGCTAAGTGAAAGCCAAACTTAGGCCTTGAACATCTTGACTGTTTCTTTAAAGAGAGAAAACAAGATTCCCAAATGTGATGCCAAGATACATTGTGCTGCCATGCAGGGACTGTGAGATGAGGATAAACCTCGTTATTCCCAAACTCCTAGCATGTTCAAGCAGAGAGCAGCACAACCCCTCTCTAGAAACCACTGCTTTTGTAAGCCTTTCCAGTGCACCTACTAGTTGTTCCTTCACCTGCACCACTATCTTGTTTGGCACAAACATACAATTTAGACTAGGGCGATTTTCAGGAGTGCTGAGTGCCTGTAGCTCCAGCTGAGCTCAATGGATGCTGCAGGTGTTCAGTACCTCTGGAAAATGAGGCATTAAGAGTGGGATCCACAATGGGACTTAGGTATTGCAACTCGGAGCAGTGAAAACGTTTGGAATGGGGGGACAGGACCCAGGGTCTCCCACCTCCTCAGAGGGTGCCCTAACCGCTGGGTATAGAGTCATTCTCACAGTCTCTCTCTGGCTCAATGACTATTTAAATATTTCACCACAGTGGAAGAGTCACTGAGCCAGAGACAAAGGGAGAATGACTCTGTAGTCCAGTGGTTAGAGCACCCATGCGGGAGACTCCAGTCCCCTTGCTCCAATCACACGCTTTCACTATTGATTCACAGTGGAACAGCTTCAACAGGAGAGAACCTCACATCAAAATATCCCATTTGCTCGGCTGTTAGAACACTCTTCTGAGAGGTGGGAATTTAACCTGGGTCTCCCACATCCCAGATGAGTATGACTCTTATTGTAATGGCTAGATCAAAGTGCTGCATACCAGCACCTCCGCAGGGTGGAGTTTGAATGGGACTGATCTGGTAGGTGGCCTCTGAGTACTCCTACCACATCAGACCCTGCATGCACATGGCAGAATGTCTATCTTCCTCCAGCTTGTGAATTGTTCTGCGGCTTATGCAGGAGAGAAGCATCCAGCTATCAAGCAGCAGGCAGCAGTGTGCATGCCCAGGGCAGGAACATAGGTACCCGGGGAACTTTTACCTGAAAATTTAAGTGCTGAGTTCAAATACCTACAGGGTTCAGCAGGAGTTTTGCAGATTGACGAGGAGCCACAACTCCGATTGAGGTGCCTAAGTATGGGGTTTAGACACCTATGTACCTTTAATGTATCTGGGCCTAGAGTAAATAAGCATAGGAACCTTGTTCATCCAGAAATTTGTGAAGCACTGTGCTCTCTTATGCTGCTCTCTGAACAGAAACATGGGTGGAGATGGTTGGTGCATGGCCTCATTGCCTCTCTGATCTCCAGTCTACCCAAAATGCCACAGCTAAAATCAGCTGCTTCTCTTTGCCTCCTTCACTAATGTCCTCTCCTCTTCAGCCTCATATTTACTGCCTTGATTCTCCACTACCTCACCCCATATGCAGTCCCACCCTTCACCCGAGCGGGAACACTACCAGGCTAACTGCATATTTTATGCCCACTTTGCACAGGTGAAAACAATCACACACAATGCAAGGCAATGGAGATGAAGGCTTTATTGCATCAGGTTTAAAGCTCCCCCCGCCTTCTCACCAGTCCTTGTCTTCACCTACGGCAGACACCCTATGCCCTCCTCTCCTGAATGTTTACTTCCACTCTTCTCTGACCCAGAGCTCCATCTTCTCATTCTTCCAGTAGCTCCTTAAAACCCATTTGGCTCGTACCTGCTCCATTTTATGTGCCTCTTCCTTTGTTCACATCTGCCCCCACAATTGTATTTCAGAACAAGGATCACAAGCTACCCGAGTGTCTGTAAAGAGCCATGTCCAACTAGAACACTATGAGTAATAAATGACCAGTTTTGTGTGCATCAAAGTGTGTTTATGGGACTATGTATATGATACAAGGGTGTGTGTTTGTGCACTTGCGTATGTACTAATGTGACCAAAAGTGAACAAGCAAATCTGTTTGTGCAGATTTATGTTTGTATAAGTGGCACATGGTTATTAATAAATTCAGTGGCTCTGATACTTAATCTGTTCCTGAAGTTATTCTAGTCCTCCTCCTGGCTTCACTAATGACTGTAGGGGAAATCACTTGTGATGCAATAAAGAATGGATTCTGTTTTCAGGTGGGGAATAAACAGCAGGAGCAGATGGATTCAAGAAACAAAGAGCCCATTTTCATGCAAATATTCTTAGCAATTAAAAACTAAGGAAAGAGACGAAAAGAAAATGATGTCATTGTCTCCAAACAAAACGGTGTTCAAAGTTCTGCATGAAGTGCCGATGGTTCTTTGCCAGGAGAGAAGCTATTCATCTTCTTTGGAGAACAAGGACATACAAAATAATTAATTAACAGAGGAAATGCTACCTGGCTGCAGAGACAGTTTCTTCAGTAATTACGGCAATTTCCCAAACTTGTGTTGTGTTGAATTAGAAATATTTAACTAAGTGTTTCTCCCTCAGCAGAGTTCATGTCACGCCTGCCAGAGTCAGCCCTACTCAGAGGAACTAATGAATTGTTTGTATCTCTTTTGTTGCTGAAAATGCGAGGAGGAAGCTGATGTGGGTTTGTAAAAAAATAGTCTCTTCTCTCTATCAGTAGTGTACCAGCTCATTTGGGCCTGGTCAGATGCCCTCTGCCTCTCCAGTTGTGCCCTCAAGGCCAATCCCACCCCCTTTTTATCTACAGGGAAGCAGTATGGTGGACAGAGCACAGGAAACCCGAGTTCTGGCTCTGCCCTGGCCTTGCTGTGAGAACTCAGGCAAGCCCCCTCACCCCTTTATATGTGAGTCGGTTAGAACAGGTCTTTGCACAACACTGGCATCTACAGCTGAAAAGCCTTTTATAAAGGGCTGGGAAGTGCTATTATTAACATAGGGGCACTTGAGAGAGCAGAAGAATCTTGCATAAGCAAAGCCCTATTGGCCTGACTTGGAGAGAGGATGGCTTTGGTGTACACAGTATATGGTACTATTAGTGTCATTTAGTTACCAATATGATATACGCAGCTTAAAATAGATCTGGAAAACATTGCAGAGAAGGACATACGGGAGCATCCATGAGCCTGTTCTCTGTGCTACAATAAAAGTACTGGGCTGGCAGGAGAGCAGCTCTGGTGTGTCAATTACAGCACCTACAAGTCTGGGCTGAAAGTACATCTAATACATGGGTGTGGCATTTGATCCCTATCTGAAAGATGTCTCTTTGGAGGGAGGGCTGCATTCTGGCCCCACTCCTCCAAACTAAAGACTACCAGTACAAGAATGGGTGTAGTTACCTGCTCAGAGCTAGCCCCTCACACTGCACAAGAGTAGGGAGGTGTCTGGTCCCAGGAGGCTGGCAGAGCAAAATTATAATGTCTCAAGGGGGAGGGTACGTGATACTATAGTACCTTGATCAGAGCACTGCCAGGAGAGAAGACAAGGAATAGAAAAAGGCAACACCATTGTTTAACTCATCTCTCTCACTTATTGGAGTGGCTTTAGTTACAATTCTCTTACCAGTGCAGTGTCCAGCCACCTGCATGCTGGCAAAGCCATCACGCAGCTTCTCCTGGAGGCTGACAGCTGTTGATCCTTTCTTGCAGGCCTTGCCCTTGCTGCTCTGAAGGACTGCACCGAGACTGATCCAATAGAGGAACTCCTGCACTAAGCTCCTTGGGAAAAATATGGCTATTACAGTGGAGGGCAGCTGCACCTTTGTTCCCCTCAGTGGGCCAGCAAGAGCACCACTCAGGCTTCCACCTTCACAGCCACTCCCTTCTCACTGGCGTATTTCCAGGCTGCACAGTTCCCTGCCTTCACTGTGTTATTCCCAGCTAAGACAGGCTGCCCAGGCTCACCTGCTTGCTTTCTCTTCAGAGACGCTTAAACAGGTACAGTTACGAGATACCATGCGGCACTTTCCATGCAAGCCTACTGTATTCTTAAAGTAAAAGCACTACAGAGAAAAAACACACTAAATACAATAGAAGAATCTACATGCATGCTAATAAGCTTATGAGAGTTCACCCCAAACCCAACCTGGATTCTGACAGAAACACTCCTTAAATCATCACCCAAGGGGATTCCTTGTATACCTCTACCCCGATATAATGCGGTCCGATAGAACGCGAATTCGGCTATAACGCGGTAAAGCAGCACTCCGGGGGATGGGGCTGCTTTACCTCGTTATATCCGAATTCGTGGTACCGCAAGTGGTTCCTCTGCGCCCGCCCATTACTTGCTGCGGCCCTCCCCGGGCCCCCCCGCCCCAGCTCACCTCCACTCCGCCTCATCCCCTGAGCATGCCGCTGCTCCACTTCTCCCCCCACCCCTCCAGGCTTGCCGGGCCAAATGGCTGGGGTGGGGTGGGGGGGAAAAGAGAACCTGAAGGGGGGGGGGGAGGAGGAAGAGAGAAAGAAGCAGAGCGGCCGCGGTGCGCTCAGGGGAGGAGGTGGAGGCGAGCTGGGGCAGGGAGCGGTTCCTCTCCCTACAGTCTTACCTATAATGCAGTCTCACCTATAACACAGTGAGATTTTTTTGGCTCCTGAGGACTGCGTTATATCGGGCTAGAAGTATAGTTACAAGTTCATCACAGCTTCAGCTCAGAACAAGCACCCAGCCTTATGGGGCTTCAATAGGCCCATTCCTGCCAACCCTTCCCAAAGGATTGGAGCCCTCTGTGGCTCACTGATCCTGTCCCTTTGCTGGATCAGGAAGAAGGCTCTGAGGCAGTTTTAAAAAATCCTTTCGTCTGTTGGTCCCTGGGAAATCCAGTGTGAACTAGTCTATGTGACAGGTTTCAGAGTGGTAGCCGTGTTAGTCTGTATCAGCAAAATTAACAAGACTGTGTGGCACCTTCGAGACTAACAAATTTATTTGGGCATAAGCTTTCATGAGCTAAAACCCACATCATTGGATGCATGGAATGAAAAATACAGTAAGAAGAATATATATTGTAACAATATATATATATATATATATATATATATATATATATATATTAGTCTATGTGAGCCTCTCCAAAGGGTGACTTCAAAGGGCTGGTAACAGAGAAAGTACAGTAGCATCCCCCTCCTTCTGGAGAAGACATACAATTCCACAATAACATATACACAAGTTCATGCTGAATACAATGGCCCTCCAAAGGTATTAAACCTAATTCAACAGGGTATAACTTTATTTAATTAAGTTCATCCAGGATTTTGCAGGAAATTGTCATTCTCCCTGTCCCTGTACCCATGCAAGTCCTGTGCTCCCAGCCAGGACTTGATGATCACATGCTTGCCCACCAGCATGCCAATTCACTTTCAAGAGGTACTTTTAAAGTCAGCAGTGCTTAGACCAGGTCATTCAAAACTCTGCATATGGACAGTGTGAGGTGTGACATGTGTATGCATCAGAGAGGTGTGCATTTCATCCCATACCAAACCCCAGCCTAGCAAGGGTGTGTTTTTTTTGGCACCTACAGAAGGTTAGAGCAGTCCAAGGGCCATCATTCACCAGTGATTCTAGCTCTGCACCTGCCAGGGAGATTCTTTACACCACAGCTGCTGTGCAACCACTTGGTGCCAGCAGAGCTGCAGTAAAGTTGATGCAATCCAATCATGATGTCCCTGCAGGTGGGTAATGTGCTGCCCTCTAGTGACTAATGTCAGGACTGCTCCTTAGCATATGGACCTTATTCTTAGTTACACTTGTGTACATCACACATAGCTGCTGTGCAGTCAGCATAGAGAGTGGTGCAAAGCTAACATGGGAGACGGTCAGGGCTGTCCCATTTGCCCTACAGAGGATAAGCCTTCACCATAGTTCAGCTAAACAAAAAGTTCTCCTGCACCTGGAACAGAGGCACATTTATGAACTCTATAGCCACTGCCACACCCATAGCATCCCCCTGGCAATCAAAGATTGTACAAAGGGGGCAGAGCCAGGTGAACACTGGAAGAGAGGTTTTCCAGAGCTCTCGGTCAGGGCTGCGTTTGCCCAGCCATTTAGGTACCATCTTTGGCTCCAGCCAGCAAGTGAATGTGGATGCTAGGGACACAGCTTGTGCGTTAGAGCCAGAAGAAACAGCAGGAACAGAGCTACATGAACCAGGAAGCTTGAAACACTACAGTGCCACAACCCAGCTGTTCCTCCCTGCACCTCAGTGTGTGGATCTGAGGTATTCTGATGTGTCTGGTGGCTTCAGAAAGGTCACACTGGAAATGTTATTGGATAGAAGTGATAGGATACGAGGACCTCTTTTCAGCCTGGAGAGGGAGTGTTGTTGGAATTGAGTAGCAGGGGATCCGGAATGATTCACAAAATCAGGAGCTCCTGTACCTGCATAAAGATGTGCACCTTCTAGGCGATGGACACTGGAAAGTACAAATTCAAAAGATATGAGGAAAAAAAGTCTAGTCTACAGGACCAGGACAGTGATGGTGTTAGTTTCTAGGATTATAAGAGACAAAGTAACATCAATCATGCTGAAAGGGATGCACCTCACATTTCAATAAGTGGAGGTTGTAAGGAAACCTAATTAAAAAAAATAATAATTTTGGCTTCTATTTAGATTTCCCTTCTCTGAATTAAAGGCAGCAAATGGTACCGGTGACTATGTATGTATACCCACAAGTATGCAAAAACCAATTACCCTTCCTTCTTTGGGAAGGGAGAGATGGAGCTAGAGAAGACTTACTCTCTTTAAAAAGGATCTCTTGTAGAGAGGAACACAAGCAACTTGAACTACAAGACCTTAAAACTACATTGTGATTGGAAACAACTCAGTGCCTAACTATAAATGTTAGGAATTGTGCAGTAATACGGAAAAGCTTTGCTTATTTCAATAGTGCAAGAGAAGCTGTATTTAGTTCAAGATTTGGGTAGCAGAGGGAACCAGGATGAAGAAAAGAAGGTTTAAAGATTGCTTAGTAAAGATAAGACAAATTGATTAGAAAGGAATTTTATTTTACCGCTTCTGAGGGGAAAAAAAAAAAAAAAAAAAAACACGTTACAAATCTTTTTTGGATTTCAAGGATATGAGTCTTCCACTGTCTAGTTCCGTTTTTCTCAGTAATAGCCAAGGCCCAACATTCTCCCTCCCTCCTACCCTCTCAAAAAAAAAACAAAACAAAAAAACAAAACAAAAACAAAAAAACACCAACCCCAAACTCAAATAGCCTCCCTGAGCCCCCTCTCCCCACTAATCTTTCTGCCTGCAGGGGACTGGGTAGAACTCTTCTGGAACCCAGAAATGCCAGAGTTGATCAATCCAAGACCAAGCATCTGCCATTCCAGGCCTCTGCTCCCATAGGCTCAAGGAATACAAATTAAATACAGTACAGAGAAGCAATAGAAACCCAGTTCGCACTCGCTTGAGGCATGCAGTGGCCTGCAATTATCACAAATGACTAGATACATCTGACTGTACTATTACCTTGATTTTAGTAAGGCTTTTGATAACTGTCTCGCATGTCCTTCTCATAAACAAACTAGATAGAGCTACTATAAGGTGGGTGCCTAAAAGGTTGAAAGTAGTTATCGGTGGTTCACAGTGAAGCTGAAAGGGCATATCGAGTGGGGTCCCGCAGGGATAAGTTCTAGGTCCAGCTCTATTCAATATCTTCATCAATGATTTAGATAATGGCATAGAGAGTACACTTATAAAGTCTGTGGACGATACCAAACTGGGAGGAGTTGCAAGTGCTTTGGAGGATAGGATTAAAATTCAAAATGATCTGGACAAACTGGAGAAATGGTCTGAAGAACAGATGAAATTCAAGAAGGACAAATGCAAAATACTCCACTTAAGAAGGAACAGTCAGTTGCACATATACAAAATGGGAAATGACTGTCTAGGAAGGAGTACTGCAGAAAGATCTGGGGGTCATAGTGGAGCACAAGCTAAATGCGTGTGAACAGTGTAACAATGTTGCGCGCACACAAAAAAAAGCAAACATCATTCTGGGATGTATTATCAGGAGTGTTGTAAGCAAGACACGAGAAGTAATTCTGCCACTCTACTCTGTGCTGATTAGGCCTCAACTGGAGTATTGCATCCAATTCTGGGCACCACATTTCAGGAAAGAGGTGGACAAATGGGAGAAAGTCCAGAGGAGAGCTACAAAAAGAATAAAAGGTCTAGAAAACCTATGAGGGAATACTGAAAAAAAATTAGGTTTGTTTAGTCTGGAGAAGAGAAAACGGAGGGGGGACATAACAGTTTTCAAAGTAAATAAAGGGTTGTTACAAGAGGAGGGACAAAAATTGTTCTCTAACCTCTGAGGATAGCACAAGAAGCAGTGCGCTTAAATTGCAGCAAGGGCAGTTTATGTTGGACATTAGGAAAAACTTCCTAGCTGTCAGGATAGTTAAGCGCTGGACTAAATTACCCAGGGAGGTTGCGAAATCTCCATCATTGGAGATTTTTAAGAGCAGATTAGACAAACACGTGTCAGGGATTGTCTTAGTCCTGCCTTGGGTGTAGGGGACTGAACTAGAAGACCTCTTGATGTCCTTTCCAGTCCTATGATTCTGTTAGCTACCTGATTTGTCCAAGCAATTAAGTCAGGCATACGGTTACACAAACCGTACGGTAACCGTATGATAACTGTCCCAGACAAGAACCACTTTACAACCAGAGATTGCTGAATGAATGCAAATTAATGCTCATTAAATCAAAAGAACATTGCAAGCAATGTCCAGATTTTATTTTCAGGCATGCAAATCTCTCCAGCATTGTGGTTGGAGAGCATCTACCCTTCTCTGCTTGTGAAAGATTTAAAGGACTGCCTAGGGCTAGGCCATCTATGCTGCTCAGGAACATTCCCTTTTTCTCCAGGAACGTTTGTTGTTTAAACAAACTCATTCCTCTCCTGCATGACAGAGGAAGAATGAGCTGAAGTCAGATATTTATTGCTCAAGTGACAGAAAAACCAGATCATTTATGAACTGTCAAAAAAAAAAAAAAAAAAAAAAAAAAAGCAGCTGTACATTAAGGTCTTCATTTCTTAAGGGCTATCAAGCCCCAAGTAGATATTTCTCAAGGTGACTCCAGGAGGCTGAGAGATAAACGGGCTGCATACGAACTTGCTATAGAACCTAGCCACAAAAGCAGCCAATTTACTCCAGCTGCATCACAGCAATAGATTCAGTATTGCTTTTACACCCCTCTGTCTACATCCCCACAAGCAGATAATTCAGATTGGAGTGGAGTGTCAGCAGTGAGTGATATCATAGGAAGCTGCCCCTTTTCTTTCAGGCAGATGATCTACAGTACACAATCTGGAAGAGGAGAGGAAGGTTTCTACAACAAGAATATACAGCTTCCTGCTGCCTCGTTACCACCTTAGGCCAACCTGTGCAACCAAAGTTAAGAGTTGCATAGACAATCGACTGCAGAGTGCGCACCACTGTGTAGTACGTGAAGTCAGTAGGAACAGCTGGCATGACCCAGCTTTATTTCATCATAAGTTAACAAGCAGCTGTCTGCTTCCAAACAACTTTATTGTATGCACAACCCCTGCTACCTGCCTAGTGGGGAGAATCAGATGAGGTCAGAGATACTATCCAATGACAGCAACAACCCGCAACTGGAAAAGGTTTTGCCGCAATCATAAGCCAAATAACTGAACTCTGCTAATACACTTCAGACACAGCAATGACAAGAGACAATGGTTCTGCAGTGCAGACTTTCCAGCCTTTATATCAGACACTTCAGCGCATTCCCTCCCTCCCATGAGCGTACTCACTGCCTTAATTAGAAGCATAAACCCTGGATCTGAAGTCATGAACTTTGTAACCAGATCCAAACTAAGAACCTCAGGCCCATCTCCAGTGTCAAAGTCTTCAATAGTTTTACTCCAGTGCCTTTGAATAGAGGATTGGTCATAAGAGCACGCTTCGCTGCTTCACTTCATCAGGCCAGCCGGAGGCTCTCTCCTCTAAGGCATCATATTTGATGAATTTGCTCAGTTTCTAATAGATCACTAGTGGCCAAGTTCACATTCTTTTGTGTTTAATCAGGAAATAGGGTCCTGCTGTTATGCACAAATCAGACAGTTGTATCAGTGCAACCGCAAGCAGGATTTATAATGCGAGTAGGGGTACCCTTCCCTGACTGACAAAAACAAAAAATAGATACATGAATAGTACTGGAATCAGGATAAGCTGCTAAATCTTGTCCCCACTGCAGGTGCTGGAGTATGAGTGGCACCCAGTGGACATAGGAGGCATTTAATCTCTGGGCAAGATTATTTAGCTCTTAGAAATAAAAGCTTGGAGAGCAGAAATGAAATTGGAGTTTGGCACTACAAGTTTCCAATGTGTTTGGAGACATGTTTAGTTCAGGCTTTTGTGTGTATTACATAATAGGGCAAACGATCAAATATCATCAAGTCCCTCCCTATTAGTAAAGCTGTGTTCTACAATGTGCACTCTCCTTCTGCATACTTCCACAGGGAAGAATCAGTGCTGTATCTGGAGGAGTCTTTTGACAGTAACTGGCCCCACCAGATTCAAAGCCCCAGATGCAGACATTCCCAAAATTTGTAGCTTTGGTCCACCTTGGGGTACAACAACACTTGGAGCGTCAGTTTCAGTAATAGGAAGTAATGGCATGAACAGGAGAACACTTCCAGAGACTGAAAATTCTTGTCTGAACATAATCTTTACCAACAGTTTATTTTAAGTAGCAAAAGAGAAAAGGAAGATGGTAGAAATGTGTAAGGTAAATGCATTCACATTCAGACCTGATGTTTGCCTTTTCTTCAGGGCAATAGGCTTTTGATTTCCCTTCCAGTACTCCATAGTCTGCAGTTAAAACCAGACTCAGACAGAGAAAACATCTCTACCCCCAAATAACTCACTGCCAAAACACTGAAGGAGCTGAACAATAAGAGATGGGTAGGATTAGCTAATCCTTAGGACACCTATGGGCCTCTAATACACACAGGTGCTCTGAACTACAAATTCTCTCACCAACAGCTGAAGACATTAAAGATGGAAAAGTCATCAGATGATCCTCTGCCACTGTAGGATTATTCCCATCTGTGTTAGTGCTACATCCAGATAGGACTTTAGATGTCTCACATAATACAATCCCATAGCTTCAATTTTGTTATTGGAGGGAAGGGGGACAAAAAACAAACAGAAAAACCCTTGACGCCTAGTTATGTTCCTTGCACCATCAGCATCCTGAGCCATTCACCTCCCTCCTGCTGACACTAAGTACTTCCAGAAAGTCACACCACCCTTTAGTAATTGCCTGGCCATACATATTAGTTATTCTTGCCTCATCAGCACATCCAAATAATGAATAGCCAGTCAGTGTCTTCAGCTGAAGGGAATTGCACTCCTGGGGACTGCACTTCCAGGAATGATGGAGAGGAGCATGCCATCATCCAGGGAACTAACCTAATGCAGAGTCTGCAGCCTGGTCAGGGACCCATGGAATCATTACAGTTCATTTCTATAGTTCCACTCTGATTGGCTCTGCCCAGTACAACAGCTGCTCATCATCTTTTGCTTTCACTCAGTTCAGCCAGAACCAATGTTAACATCACTGATTTCAGGAAAGCTGGTCAGCCCTAGAGACACCATACCTTCAGGTAGACCGCGGACAATTTATGGCAAATTCGACATAGCTACAGATTATATAACATTGAATTGTGTGAAGTCACCCTCCCCCTAGAACATCCTGCTCACAGGAGAGCTCTACCTTTCTTCTGAGATCGGCAGCCTCATAGCTTGCTGTGTGGTACCTCTGTGGTCTTTCTTTGGAGCCGCCACACTAGTCTGATTCTGTCGTTGGCCCTGTTCAGCTCCTGGAAACCATGCAGGTCTCCAGTACGGCTGTATTCCAAGACTGCTGGCTGTAGAACTGTGATGGGAACACTGTAGTTCAGGTGAGGGTATGTAGCTCCTACACTGTTGTCCTTTGTGTTGCTAGCAACAATCCCTGTATGTGGGGGAAGAATAAAAAGGAGACAAAGTTTGTGAACTTTCTGGTAGCTTAAGAAGTTAAGCATTAAAAACATGTCTCCATACAATGGATAGATTGCAGGACCTAGACAGAAGCAGAACGTGTCCTTTGCTCCTTTGTATCAAGCACAGACAACCTTATTCCCCAAATCTGGGCCATCAGTGCAGAGAAAGAAAGGCCAGAGTAAGATTTCAAACTCCAAAATACAAAGGAGGATAAATAATAATGCTTAGCATTTAAATAGCTATTTACACCTGCACCATCTGAAAGAACGTTGCAAAGGTGGGTAGGTATTTTAACTTTGTTTTTTCAGATGGGGAAAACAGACAGATATTTAAGTTCCTTAGCATAAATGCTACACATTTTAATCAATAGCAAAACTGGGGATAGAGTCCAGTTCGTATAAGTCCTAGTGTAGTGTCCTCATAAGAGAAGCTTGCCATTCTGAAGAGGACATAACTGAGGGAAAATAGTGTTCTGTTTTCTAGCTTCCAAAAGGGAATTGCTAATACAAAAAGGATACAAGTACTGAACCATGCCTTTGACAGAATACACACTTTCTACTGATAAAATAGTCATACTAAAGAATCAGGTATCCCACAGCAGCAACAATTTGCTATTGAGTTTTGTGGTTATAACAGGGCAGGATCTCCTAGCTCCATCTCATTGGCCAGCACATGCCATCAGCACTTCAGACAGCCCTGCAAGACCCATTCTGATGGGCTCTACACTGATTAAACGTGATTATATATAATTTCCCCCCCCTCTTGTGGGGAGACTGACTGGCAATTTTAGGTCCCGTTCCAGCAAAGCACTTCAGTACTTGATGTAAGTAGTCCTACGCAACAGAAGTATTCAAATACTTATAGTTAAGCACATGCTTTGCTAGATTGCAACCTCGGGATGTGGAGGATGAGAGGAATAGTTATGTAGTCCAGCTCAGTGCAGGCAGGATCCATGCAATTCTTCCAGCACAACTCTACTAGCATTCCCCAGTCCTGGCTTGGAACTTCAGTAGCTATTCCAGCCTTGGGCAGTCCCCTGCCCCCACCTACTCTGAAAATGCAGTGAAAGTGTCCTATGCAAGCTCTTTCATTAAAGGCTACCAAATGTATTGAACTGTATAATTTGAGATATGCACAGAGAGATAACAACAAGAGACCCCCAAAAATCTTGTTCCTGGTTACCAGACCCAGGATTTCAACTATGTTTTCAACAGAGTGTATTAACTTGCTTAGACCCTTGATAAGAAAGGTTTCAGCTAGTCACAATGAAAGGGGAGTATCAAGTTCAAGTGACAAAGTATCATCTAGTGGGTAAAACAAGACTGGGAATCAGGAGCCCCAGATTCTATTCCTACCTCTGTTGAGTGTATGTGTGACCTACATGACAATCTGTATCTCAGTCTTCCCATTGGTAAGAAGTAAATCTCACACTAAATGTGCATTGTGAGGGTTAATTTTTGTGACACATTCTGAAATCCTAAAATGGAAAGCATTACAGAAGCTTCGAGTATCATCCCCTTGTCCTACCTTTTCTGTATGGTGGCCATAATGTGTATAATCTTTGTAAAATAAAAAAGCTCTCTCTTAAACGGGGAGGTCAGGGGAACAGAGAAAGCACCTAACCGTGATGATTCATTACATGACTGGCCATTCCCCTCATTTGGGATGGGGTGGGGTGAGGGGAAGGGAGATAAACTGAGATGAAGCATATTATTTACCAAGGAGCTTTCCGCTGTTTGTAGAGAAGAGGGCCCCCCCACTCGAGCCACCATGAATCGCACAGGTTGACTGAAGCATCACTGGCTTGTCATCCACCGTGATCACAGCTGACAAGATTCCTGATGTGACTGATGGGCCACAGCTCTGACCAAATACACCAAAGCCAACAACACTCACTTCTTCTCCTGCATGAAGGAGACAACAGCAGCAAGAATCAGGTGATTCAGGGGAGGGGAGGTAAATAAAAAAGTGAATTCATGTAGTAAATAAACAGCAGGAGTGGATGAGCTCTTATATAATTGTTACATGTAATGGAAGAAGTCAGGAAAAAGACAATGCAGAATATGATCTGGAAGTAGAATGTTTGTTGTCTAATGAGGTGTCAGCCACACTTGAAGAGTCACTGGTGAAAATTTTCGAGAGCACAAATGGCAATTAGGTGCTTAACTGCTATCTGTACCTTTGAAAATCTCCCCCACCAGCCACAGCAAGGACATCTGTAGTTCTTATTTTCTGTCCAGATTTGTAACTGTCCTAGATCCCGTTTTATTATTCTTCTGTTCATGTTTGTTTTCAGTTTATTCCAGATTGCTGCTCTAACATTATACTATCGATTGCTTCCAGTAGTATACAGCGCATCACCATGCTGTGGGCAAGACATGAAAGTTTTCACTGCCCTGCAGATGTAAAACTGATCCCTACTGTAAACTATAAGACATGTGCTCTCCACAACTTGTATTGTTTACTGTCCTTCAGCCAGTTTTCAGGTCACGTGACAGCATACATATCCAAGCTAAAAGTGGATGCAAACATTTGATATGGTATCTTACCAAATCTTTAGTGAAGATCAAGTATGTCACATCTGTGTTCTCTTCCTCTGCTTTGCACTTTACAGGGCTTGAACCCAGTAACATGACGACTGCATGTGAGGATGCAGCACACTATGCTTAGTGATAGCACTCACAGTTTTGGACATCGGAAAGTGTTTTACTTGGAGGGAATGCTGCCCAGGCCACTAACTTTAAAACATAACCCCAGTCTTTTGATCTGTCACTTGACCAGCCAAAGAAGAGGGGACATTTGTTAAATGTCTTGCTTGCCACCTTGCAGGGTACCACCTCTTCCTACCATTGAATGAAGGTATCAAGTGCAGCACTTCTCTTAGTACTGTAGTACAAGTCTTGGCCTTGGGTGCAACTGCAAGTCTTGGTCATACAAACCCCTGTTCTAAAGGTAAGCATAACCAGACAGACAATCATAATCACACAGCTCTTTGAGCTTTCACTTCTCCAGATGAGGATTCAGGCCCTTGGAGTTTGAGTTACCAGTCAGACATCCAACCCATGACCAGTGAAGCTACAAGCAGGACAGTAAATAGAAGAATAGTTACCTGCACCAAACTTGATAGCTGAAACAGGTTTTGCAAAACAGAGTAAGCTTTCTTCCAGTTCTACCACTGCTATGTCATAGGGAGAATCATCATTTGTAGTAAACACCACTTTCCCTTTAAGGACACAGCCCCTAAGAGCAAGTACAGAGTATCATTTTCAGATTTATATTGAGAAAGTTTTGGAAAGGAATACAGACTCCAAATATAGTAAGATGTTGTACATCAGATTCAGGCCTCCAAATTAACTGACTTCAGCCATTTTGTGGCAAAGTTCACTCGCAAGGAAGCAGGATTTAACTCTCCAACACTTATCAGTGTCACACAATCCCAAGAAATCCTCATATACCAATATGGTGCAGGTAAAACAAAGCTGGTCCAAGCAGATTAAATGCCCCATGTGACACATCCCATCACCTCAGCCAGGGCCGGCTTTAAGCCGATTTAGCCGATTCGGCTGAATTGGGCCCCGCGCCTAAGAGGGCCCCGCAGCTGTCCACTCCGCCCCCAGCTCACTTCCCCCTCCTCCCCTCCCCTGAATGCTCCGCCCCCTGTTCCTCCTCCTCCCCTGCTTCCAGTGAATCAGATGTTCGCGGGAAGTCTGAAAAGGGGCAGGCGGCGCGGCAGCACCAGGTAAGGGGGGGGGGGCGGCGCGAGGAGGGCTCCTGGGAGGCGCGGCGCAGCCCAGTCCAGCCCTGGCCAAGCGGCCCCGGTGGCTCTGTCTCCAGCCCGGCACGGGCCCCAGGACAGCGGCCCCGGCTCGGGCCCCAAGGCTCCGGCCGAGCACCCCCAGCCTGGCCCCAGCGGCTCCGGCCCGGACCCAAACCCCGCGACCCCAGCCCGAGCGGGACCCGATTCCTGGGGGCGGCAAGCCCCGCCCCCAGGAATTGGGCCCTGCTCTTGCTAAGGCCGGCCCTGACCTCAGCAATCCATGTGGTCCCCTACTTGTCCCAATACCACATCCTGCAGGGCCCAACTGTCTCCTGCCCAGTGCCCTCAGTTCTGAGCTGAGCTTCAGATTCTTTTACTGCTGCTGCCTCAGCTCCTCTTTAGAAGTGCTGAGGCAGTCCCCTGTATCCCTTGCACCGGTTATCGGGTGGGACACAATGGCATTAGGTTGCACTGAAAATAGTAAAGCTCTTTTGAAGGCAACAGGGAAGGGATCATTTTAAACCACCTGACAAAGCGTCCTTAGATCCAGCAACCTAGAATGTCACTTACCCGAGACTGCACCCCAGATGCATGAAGAAACATTTAGAACAGAAAGCAGGGGAAGGAATGCATCACTCAACAGGATAAGACATAAAATTCAACTTAGAGTCACACTAGCAGAGAGTCTGCCTTCTTGGATTAGAAAAATAAGACAAAAAAGGGATATTAAGAATGCCATCTGCAACAGGTATGACCACGAGATAGGGACCTGGTCAGAGAACGGAAACTCTTCAGAGTGAGCCTCTGATCTTGGACTGACTCCCAGTCAGACACGTGTTAATAGTCCAAGCAGCGATCACTATTACTGACATACTGACTACAACAGGAGCTTGATTCAGAACAAAGCCTAAAAAGTTGCATGCAAGTCTATCAGGAGAGTCACTTTTGTACAGACATTCTAAATAACTCACCTTCTCTACCACAGGGGGTTCGCAGAAACTCTCTTGTAGTTTTGAGGATTGCAGCCTCATTCTTCCCTACATCTGAGTTTGATTCCCCTCCCACCCTCCAGTTGCACCTCTAGGCATTTTCCCTACAGGCTATCTATGCTACTCCCAAGTTGGGTGTTGGAGGTACTAGAGAGGGACAGGAGATGCTTAGAGCCCTGCAAATCTGTGGCTATCCACAAACGTGGTCCGCAGATGAGATGCGGATACAAGTTTTGTATCTGCGCAGGGTTCTAGAGATGCTCACTCTTTCAGTAGCAATCTGCCTGGGGCCCATGAATAAGGTATTAGCTGGGAGTCTTCAAATTTGACCCTTCTCACTGCTGCAGTACCAAAGTGAACTTGATAACAAATGATAACTTCCTCTTAATCCAAAGTGCTTTTAGTTAAAGAGCTTTGGCAACAAGTTGTTTACAGAATACTGAAATTTCTCCAGGTTAATATATGGTTTGTTTGGTTAGTTGATAGCATACTGTGCAAGTTGTCTTGCATGCTTCTCTGAAATTTGTGATTTGCACTGCTTGCTATACAGTGTAATTGTTTTAAGTGTAAAGCCAAGTAGATTTTTGAATATAGTATCCCTTCACACATTAGGCTAAAATATGTGATCAGGTGAAAACCATATTGATAAACACCAGGGACAGACTGACAGTAATTTTAATTCATAGAACATATTTGACCTCTGGAAGAATGTATAAAAGAGATGCAGAGAATAGTGATAGAAGTGTTTGATACCTTATCAAATGCAGAGGTTGCCAAGCTAAGTTGCAACAGCCTCATCAGCAAAGTGCAGAGGCCTCAGACGACCATCACATCTGGTCAAAGGGCAGTCGTGAGTGATGCGTGATATTCTCCGTCTTTGGCACATCCAAAATGTGGGATCCTCTCATTAGCCCCAGGTTTGAAGGCGGGCTGCACAATGACCCTGGCCCATACTGTATAGGTTCAGAAAGGGCCATGAATAGCATGGCAACTCAGTGCTGGGTATACACGTGGTTGGGTCAGTTAGTGTTTGATATGGAACCCGCTGGCCATTTCACGCCTATTATCCAGAACTGCCAGGTTGCTCAAATATTTGGATGGCAGTGTTTGTTAGGAGATGCAGAAAAGTTTTATTAGAAACTTCAAAGCGGTCATTTAAGGAAGAGGCTACAGGCTGCAGTGTATGGCACGTTGCAGATTATTGCATTACCACGTCAATTGCATTGTCCTACTTACTGACTATTAAACAAAGATAAACAAAAACAAGAATCAAGACTTACTTTTCAGGGCTGTGCTGTACCCTTACACAGACACCCGAGGCTTCATTCACCACATGTCGACAGGTCAACACTAGCCTTGAACTGACCACCACTCCAGATCCCCAGACTTGACCACATTCCACCAACACCACTGCAGACAGGAGATGCTGTGCAGGCCCAGGACTGACTGCCATCTTCCCAACAGGCTTAGCAACCAATTGCACATGAGGCCACCAGGTTTTCATAGAACTTCCAGACCCAACCAAGGCACTCCTGACATTCTCCAGGATATGGCCAATTGAACAAACCAACGTCAATCCAACCCATTCATTGGCCTTCCAACAAAGTGGAGCCACAATTATTCCAACTAGGTTAAAACCATCTTCAGAGAACATAAAGACCCCTCCTCCTTCGGTGCCAGGCAAGCAACGAGCATCAGTCAGAATAAGGACATTTCCTTCTCCAGCTAGGTTACTCACTATCCCTTTACTAAGAGTGTTAATGAAAATGTCTGGGCAAAATGAACCAAAAGGGGAACCACAGGCAAACAGCATGTCACCTTTCCTCAATGACTCAGCCAGCACACAGCTTACTTGAGCTATACCAGGTGAGTTGAGGTCTGGGATTTCCAGCAAGGCAAACCAATGCAGATAGCGCAAATCATCCAAGAGTGCCCCATGCTCCTGCTCATCTTCACTCCTACAGAAATGCCACTGCTCAGCACGGGTGAAGACTTTGGAGAAGGTGTTCTGGAACTCTGGGCAGGGCACCATCATAAGGAGCTTGGCCTCATGCTGCCTAAGGGTGCCAGGAGATCCCTGTTGGTTTGAAAGGGGATTGAACCCCAGAGCCGGGCTGCAGGCCCCCAAATCTTTGCCCAACACACCCTTACCATTCCCTTTGCTTCTACTTTCTGCAGCGCAGAGAACCTGGATCTGAATATCTGGGGAGAAGCTGTTTGCCAGCAGGACACTGCACTGGGACCATATGCCCTGGTCTGCTGCTATCACCTCCTCCAAGAGGAAAGGAGAGAAGATGGCTCCATGGCAGACCACAATCCCTGGACTCTGGCTCAAAATGACCCCACTACAGCTCCAGGATCCCTGGGCTGGGGTCCCCACGGAATTCCCACATGCACTGGAAGCACTAATGACACAGCAAGCCCTGTCCCCAGACAGCATCATCATCTCAGTCTCGGGCTTGGACACGGAAGCTGCTTGCAAGGACTAGACCACTCCCCCCACCGGACAGGTGTAAGGTAGAGATGGCAGGAGCAGCAGCAGCCTCCCCTGCAGAGGCGCGTGTGCGTGGGACAGGGCGCTGGGGAGGTCACCGGCCAGCAATAGCGCCCGCTACGAGCAGAGATGGGCCCGCCGGAGGGGCGGCGTGGGGGCTACACAGAAGCGACAGCCCCGCCTACATGGGCAGAGGAACTAGACGCGCCACAGCGGGGGCACTGCGGGAGCAGGCACCAGAGCCCCAGGCGCACGGACTGTCCGGGCCGCACGCCCCGGGGGCTCCCGCAGGGCAGGCTGGCTGCAGCCCCAGCCAGTCACGTCCCGCGAAGAGGGGAATTAGCCCCCGGCCGGCCGCCCCCCACGCGGCCCCAGCACTGAAGCACCCACCCTCCAGACCCACAGGCGCGGGGCGAGCGTTCCAGCCTTATTAGCTCCGCCCTCTACTCACGTGAGCCCCAAGGGTTTCATTTTATTGGTCGCCCTGTCCGCGAGCGAGCGGGGATTGGTCGGCGTGACTCAGGCTCCTACGCTGCGGGTGGCTGCCCCAGGCCTAACTCTGCACTGGGCCCGGTCGCAGTTGCGGGCCCTGCGTGGGGCGGGGCGAGTGTCCGCGGCGGGCCATGCCTGGCGGCGCGCTGCCTGCTGGGAGCCGGCACAGCCATTCGCCGGCTGCTCCCCGCATTGCAACGTGGCACCTCGCTCCGCCTCCGCGGGGCGCCATCCCGGCTCCAGCGTGGCGCGGGCGGCGGCGCTGAGCTGTGCGGACCTCAGGCCACGGGTAGCGGGGGGCGCGAATTGCCGGGGAAGGGCGAGATACGCGTGATGCAGGAGAGGCTGGCTCCCCTGCCGTGTACCAGCCTGCAGGGGGCCAGGGCCAAGCTTTTGAGTTTCACAACACTCCGAAGAACTCTGAAGGTGGAAAGCTTGTGTCTTCCACCAGCAGAACTTGGTCCAATAAAATACTACCTCGCACTCCTTGGGGCTGTGGGTGTTCTTGTGATCCACATATACATCCCACCCATGCCAAAATCTTAGCAAGATTCTGACCTCAATAATCTCCTGTGCCCTTGAGGTCCTTTTGCCAGCTTTATTTTCCCCACCTTTTGTTTTTATGGGTTCGTGCCTTGTTTTTGCATAATGAGAGGCTTTCCTGAGGGTAAAATTACCTTTTTTTAAAAGCTGCTGAAAATATTTCCTTCTTGAAGGTATACGAGATGGATTGACTCTTAACAGATGGAGTAAGGATAAAGACCCTGATCCTGCAAAACTTAAGGGAAAGAAGTTAAGAGAGTAGGTCAGCAGACTGATATTTTGTGACCTTTAAATAATCAATGTTTTGCATGTTATACTGAGTGGGCAAGTCAGTATTCCACGCTGGTCCTAGGGCCTGCCAGGGATATTAGTTGGCAGCTCCTTCATGGAGCCATGAGCATAGGTGTGTATTTGCTTAGCACAGTCCACCCCTCTCCCCAACACCTGTCCCATCTCCAGCATGAGGGAGACCCTGCTGGCACATATCTACTTCAAATGAACCAGATTGCAGCCCCTTTTCTCTCGTTCGGTTCTGGTTGCACTTTTCCTCATACTTTTATTTATGCACACCCCAGTTGTAGCCCCATGAAGTCATGAGACCTCCTTGTCAGCCTCCTGCTAGCGCTGACCAAGGTGGCCATCTATTCCACCAGGAGGAGGATGCTGGATGGCAAGGTGCTCAGTGACTGTGGGGCCTATTTCTGCTCCTCTCTTCATTCGCATATCTGGGCAGAGTTGCTTTGGGCTACCTCCACTGGCTCTGTAGGCACCTTTGAGGAGCAGTGGGTGCTGTCCAGGGTTCTCTGCTAGGTGTCCCCATCTGGATCCTCTATTTTGAACCTTTGACCATCACTCCTGATCCACTTTTTCATTAGTTGCTCCCAACCTTGCTTGAGCCCTGGGTTCAGTAGCTCCTCCCCTTAGGCTGAGGGAGAGGCCCCTCTCCCCCATAGGTACACCTAACTTCAGCTGCCTCTTCACAAACAACTTGAAACATTTACTAAACACCCTAGTAACCAGAGGATTAAACTGATGATGGGTCCCTCCTCCAGAGGTAACACTCAAGTGGAATAATCAAGCCCCTGACCCACAAAAAAAAAAAACTACTGCAAGCAGTAGCTGAACAATGATTATTGATGGGGGGGAAGGGGGAAATTAATGCAGTCTCAGTTACTGAAGAGTGTTGATATTGCTAGAATCGTGGAGGAGCATCGAATAAATACTTACTGGTCACATTCTTTCAGGAAGTGATATTATTTCCCTCTTTTCTATCCCAATAAAGAGCTCTGCTCCTACCTTGGTGCATGAAACCCAGTGAACATGTTTCTCTAGCTATTCTTAGCATATGTCATATAGTATTTCAAGGGCTAAAATTAGAGTTCTAGTCTAAAAATATACCAGACTACAGCATTTTAAAAGGCTTTAAGATGCTTGCTATTGAGTCTCTATTTGAGGCAGTCACATTGTTTGCCATTACAAAGGCTTCCCTGCACTGAATTTGTGTATGTGCATGCAGCTACACCACTGTAAGTCTCTGTGTAAACACAGAACCAGTCTGACTTGACTAGCCTTCAAAGCAGGTAATCTGCACCAGTGTAAGTAATTTTATACCAGTGCAGTGGGTGTAGGCTAGGGGTTTTCACTAGTGAGGTGGATGAAAATAGCATAGACAGGCCCCAAGCATTAATTCCCACTACTCCAGAAGAGCTTGCTTTTTATCATATTACTGTAGGATACTCGCCCACTGTTGCCTCTTCTAAAAGTTAGAATAAATGTTAGGGAAATGTTAGTACATGACACTTGTAGTAGGGAAGCCTTTTGTAAGATCTTGAGCTGAGAAACCTTTAAAAGTCTCAGCATAGACTAAAGCATACGGTTATTGCTATCTCCAGAGCAAGACCACCAGACATTTTCAATCCAGTAGAGAACACAGAGGCAGAGTTCTTACTACTCTGCCAGTTTTTCCCAGTACAACACAATCCACAAGCTTCCTTTTGTAATCACCATCTTGCCAAGCCTCCCTTGAGAAGCCACAGTGTAACAGAGCTCTTGCTTAGCCAGGAGTCAGCTTGCAACCTGAGCTTATAGATGAAACCAGGATGGGAACAAATCAGACCCAAATCTCTTGAACATGTCACTAGATAACTGCATTTTCTGTTTATTTCATTTTAAAATGCCTTGAGAACATTAGTTGGAACATATTACTTGATCAGGATTAAAAACCTGGAATATTTTAATGTTTCAGTGATAGAGAAAAAATCTAGAAGACACCAAGACTTAAAGTCTTAAGGGAAGGACAGTAAGTTAGAAGGAATACACATTATCTATCTTCTGGGTAGAGCACTAAGTGAAGGGAGAGCCGTAAAATAATGAGAATCCGTTCATTTTCTCTCTCTTCACCAATAATTTGCCAGACCATAAATTCTGCTTATGGAAGGCTAAACTAGACAGATAAAGATTTTGTTGTTTACAAAAAAGACATTCAAATGTATTTATAGAGGTCTACATACATTTGAGGGATGTAAACCCCCACATGAAAAGAATTTGCATAATAAGAGGAATAGAAGCAGGAGAAATAAAGTCAAGAAAATCTCTCTTGCAATTAATCTCAAAGGAAGTGGAAGCCCATTTAAAAGTAGATGACCAAATACTGAACAACCTGTACTATCAAGAAGATGGAGTAGGAGCAGTAGTTGATATTTTCCATACCTGATTCTCTTATTTACATTGCTTTCATTTTACATTGGTGAAGTCTCACTAAGTCAGGGAATTCTTTTAATATATTTAAAACCAGGAAGCTGGTGAATTTTACTGCTCATGAAAGGTAACAGACTAATACCACAGAGTCATGTACAATACAGACAGGTACTATATAAGCTACCAACACAGATCTGGTATTGCACCACAATTCAATCACACAAAGTGTTTGTTAGTCCAATCGTGACCATTTATGTACCTTTGAATCACTTCACTAGCCTATGCTTTCTCCAACCCATCCTCTTCCCCATTCTTTGTTTTCATTTCACTTTTTAAGCTTCATTCTTAAGAGGTCCTTTTGTCTCACACTCATCTTTGTGCCTTTTCGAACCATGGCCACACTTCAAGCATCCTTCCAGTGGAGAATGCATCTTCTCCTATAAGATCTTTACAAAGCCATCATAACTGACCTCCCAATAGCACTGTTCCCAGCCGGGTTTGAACGATTACCTAATTTGTCTTGAGCTAAAATGTAAGCTCCAACATCCTCATTTGCATTCTGTTGCATCTGAAGTGGGTTTTTTACCCACAAAAGCTTATGCCCAAATAAATCTGTTAGTCTTTAAGGTGCCACCGGACTCCTTGTTGATTCTGTAAAGTGTTATTTACATCTGACATCCTTTAGTGATTTGAGCCTAGATATTCGCATCTGATTCTCTCACCTTTGGACTGGCAAGAGCCTTGTGCACTAGGATTCCCATTCCCTAATGTGACTTTCACATCTGTTTATCAAAGTCTTCAATTTTTCCATTCTCCACATTCCCACAAACAGTTTTATAATCCCACATGCAGTCTTCCTCACCATTTATATAGAGAATGCCAGAACCCAATCATCCAGTTTGGACTTTTTTAAAATTAAAAAAACTTTAATAAAATGCTCTGGATACAGATGAACTTCCTTTGCAAAAATATGCATGATTTCACTTTTCCAGGAATAAGAGTAAGTGCTTTGCTAAAAGACTGAAGAATTATCTAGATACACTAACACTATCTGTACCCAAATTTCTGAAATATATATTAAACTTTACAGCAATACATTTCAGGGAACAATATTTATCTACAGATGCACAGAACAGATGAGTGTTATTCACTATTGTTCCCTTTCTCCAGTGGTGGGCACACCACTTTCACAGAAGGCTTTGCTATGTTAGGGTACTAACTTTCTAAATAGTTTCTAAACACTAAGAATAGAACGGCAGCACACAGTTACAGATAATCAAAGTTGCCAGATCTTCTGTTGATCAGTAGGAACTAGCCTAAAATCAACCACTCTTATTCATGAGCCAAGTATAGGTTGACCCTAGATTATAATGGTAACACTGCAGTGTTTTTGACTGAGCAACAAAATCAGCAGTCTTCAGCTGGTTAGTGGAATCACTGTAGTGAAGGCCAGGTTCGTGACAGTGTCTTCGCACCAAATTAACGAACACTCCAAACTTGATGTTAGTTTCTGAACAAGATTGAAAGACCCTTCATTCAAACCCTTTTAACAGGTGTGAAGTGATAAGCACACCCCATAGAAGCCTCATTTCTGTGACCCTGATTGGTGTACAGCCTAATAGG
This sequence comes from Malaclemys terrapin pileata, assembly GCF_027887155.1. Taxonomy (NCBI): domain Eukaryota; kingdom Metazoa; phylum Chordata; order Testudines; family Emydidae; genus Malaclemys; species Malaclemys terrapin. The sequence goes on along the minus strand of NC_071511.1, from coordinate 87,469,756 downwards.
GACACATCACAGCAAATTAGAATGTTAATCATCCGATAGTCTAAAAGGCAGGCAGATAGATCCTCTACACCAGCGCTTCTCAAAGTCGGGCCGCAGCTTGTTCAGGGAAAGCCCTCGGTGGTCCGGGCCAGTTTGTTTACCTGCCGCATCTGCAGGTTTGGCCGATCGCAGCTCCCACTGGTCGCGGTTCGCCGCTCCAGGCCAATGGGGGCTGCAGGAAGGGCGGCCAGCACATCCCTTGGCCCGCGCCACTTCCCACAGCCCCCATTGGCCTGAGATGGCAAACCGCGGCCAGTGGGAGCCGCGATCGGCTGAACCTGCGGACGCGGCAGGTAAACAAACCGGCCTGGACCACCAGGGGCTTTCCCTGAACAAGTGGCGGACTGGCTTTGAGAAGCACTGCTCTACATCCTAGGAAGAGTCAACCTTCTATCAGTTCCCCTCCTCTTCAGCAAATCTGACATTCCTTGAATCTTTGCCCATAGAAGGCTCAGCTCAACTTAGAACCACTCACTTATTGAAATATAAGGGTTATATGTTTCTATGCCAGCATCAGAAGAACATATGTACCATTTTTGCAGCACAGTTAACCTTTTTCTGGTTGTAAAACTAAAGTCATACCTGACACATGGCAGTATCACATGCTACTGTTGAGTACTCCACAGTGACATTTACGCAGGAGATTCCAACACTTACCGTGAAAAATATGTCTTCTGACATTCCAGTGAATGGTTGATGAAGCTAGGTCAAAATGACAAACTCAGCGTAAGTATAAACTGTATCCTAATGTTCACTACCACCACCTGTGGGAAAGGCAATCAGCTGCCAAAAAGAAAGATTGGGGATAAATTATTGAACTAGTACTCAAAGTTCCTCTTTCCCTCATTAGGAGTAAGAGATGTTGGTATAGGGAATTAAGTGTCAGGCTATCTTCGAGCTGAATCTATTCTCCATTTTACAGGAGTATAATGATATCTCTTGTGGGGATTAATCAGAATAATGTCAGTGGGACAGGAATCAACAGGGTTTAAGATCTAACATTTGTTTTACTTCCCATTCATATATAATTTTTCTGTGAACTATTGGGTGTGTGTGAGAGGTTGTGGCAGGCAAGTACACACAAGCTGTTCTCAGGCCTTACATTGCATAGTGTCACAATAAGATTCTTCACTTTTCCCTAATGATGAAGGGTACTTTCCAGTTATGAAAGCTTGAATAAGTTTCAACTAAGTATCACCACCCCTTGTAGAGGAAGATATGTCTTTATTTTATTTAACTGAAAAGGAGGAGCTCTAGACAATAATGAAACTTCAGACAAAGTCTGTTAAGTATAAAAAGAAGCTGGTGCAGTCTACATGAACAACCTTATCAGATGCAAATGCTGAACACTCATGCTACAACAACAAAATAACGTCATGATTTTTAGTTATAATACAGTGGAACCCTGCAACAAAGAACATCCTACATTCTAGAGTGAGAACCCAATAAACCTAATCCATCACAGCAGAAAGACTGCTAATGGGAAACTGAACAAGATAGCTACACTGTCCCTTTCATAGCATCACCACTTTAGGAGGCTGAAACTGGAAACTGCATTCAAACACCTAAGCATGAGGCAGCAACAGAACAGACGTGCTTGTGGGTGTCCTTTTTCAACTAAAATCCCTGTAAGTTAAAGAAGCTTCATTGCACAAGTCAGTCCCAACAGCATCCTCTTCATGATCACCCAATGTGACACAGCACAACCATCCTATAGACCAGTTAAGCCCAAATCTATGTTTATTTAGGACTTTAATATCATGATACGTGGTTCATTAATTTGGGAAATATCTAAATACCATTAAATAGATTTAAAAAAACCCTAATAGACTCTGGACCAAACAAGATAAATGTTAAACCAAAAAGTTAGAAGGGACACTGCTTACATTAACACTTTTTTTAAAAAATATAATTGCTTTCTTTAAGTCAATTAGCCACAGTGGTGAGACGTATTCTCTTTTTCAGGTGTTGCAGTACAGCGTGCAGAGTTTTGGATTCCAGATCACACCAGCCCCATTGTAACTGAAAGCCATGGGTTCTGTGGGAAACAATGGCAACTGAAAGGGACAGCTTGCACCAGTGTGCAGAATTGTGTTATCTCCCAGTCATGTGGAAAAGAGTTGTGTCACCACTGTGCAACAGGATAGTTGAAAACCAGGAGTCTCTTGGTCAATGCCAATATGTGGCAGGAGAGCCTTCCACATTCTAATAGAAAAGTCCATAAGGAAACTGTGAACAGGATCAGTCCAGAGGAGTAAAACTCTATGTCTGTCCAAACATCAGTCAATGTACTGTGATAGCCAACGAAAGCCTTCGCCATAGCCTTGTCTCTTCAACACGCTGCACATGAACACTTCCATGGGGCGTGTGTTCAGGTCCTTCAGTGGCACATTTCCCTGGGGAAATCAAGAAAATAGGAAGAAGTCAGAATTGCAACAAGCACAGATCGGTGTATGTAGGTGCAAGGAGGTGCAGTTTCTTTATCCTTACAAAATGGTAACCTAGGAGTCAAATGCTGGACTAGCAAGATTTTCCTACTGAAGTTTCACTTACCAGTCTTACAGAGATCTCTCTAGTTTTATTTTATAGTCTTCTTTACACAGCTTTTTAAAGTTAGTTGTCCATAATTGCATCTCAACAGCTGCTCCTACAGACCTAACAGCCAGACTACAGTGAACCAAGAGACTTAGATAGGCAGTTGAACAATAGGACATTGGAAGCAGAGAACTCAAATCCTGCTTTTAAGTGAGAACATCTAGGCAACTATTTTGATATAGCAGTTGTACAAATTAATGAATTTTAAAATTGAAATACAAGATGCATAGCATCCTGAAGCTCTATAGTGCACCCGAAGTGTATTCTTGCATTTTCCACTATAGTATTTGTGTGGAATCATCTTTTTAACATGGCTGTGAAAGAAAGCTCAGTCATTTCTAACAAAGCAAAAAAGCAAGGATGCCTAAGACAGGGGTAGAAGAGTTAGGTGAACAGTACAAAAAGCTTCCAAATAGACGAACTACTACAATTTCTTTCAGAAATATCAGGTCTGTACCAAGTCTTAAATATCCAGACAGTTCCCATTAACACTCCAGTATTTTTAACATCTTTCAAATAATTTTTGGACAGAATGACCTGGTTAACAAATCTTGATGTGCATTCTTGGTAACACGTAAAATCATTTATAAAAAAAATATTCCATTCTTCATTTAGTTCCCCATAAGCTTATTAATAGCCAAAGGTTCAAACTCTTTTCGTCTTACCTTTCCTGTGGTCTGTCCATAAAGCCCAAAAATCTCCCGCAGTTTCTCCTCACTTATGGCCTCTGGTCTGTCAATTTTGTTACCCAAGATAAGGATTGGCACATTGGATATTGTTTCATCTGTCATTAGTGCCTACAGGGAAAACACAAGTGTTAACATGATGCACTATAAAAATTCGTTATCTGTAGTGACCTTTTATTTCTTTGCTTCAAATCAGAACTGGCAACAATTTAAAATGATCTTTTGATGTTATGGCACTTTGAAGAGGAAAAAATTCCTCAGAGGTGAGTACAAATCTCGTAACAGTTTATTGAAGACCGCTTATTGTGTAAATTACACTGGCTATTTAAAGTGATCAGAAGACTTTTTAAATACACATTAAGCCTATGAAAGCATGCAAATTTTCAGCCAATTTTTAAATCTGTGTTCGTATATGTAGTAAAATTATAAATTGTTCCTGTGGCTCTACAATAGTTAAGTTAAGAATGGCCTTATTAGTTTAATTCTCCATCTCAAACAACCAGTTATTAGAATTTAGGATGCTGCTTTTTTTTTTTAAATGCAAAGAGCTTTAACCAAGTCAACTTTTTTTTGAAGGGAAGGGAAGGGAAGAGAAGATTATAATGCTTGGAAGATCTCTCTCAGGGGCCAAGATATTATTGTATGTTAAGTTCCAGCCCACTTGAAGTCAGAGGAAATTTGCATTTGTAAAGCCAGGACATAGCTCCTGCATGGAAAAAACTACAAATTGGAAACATACATTAAGCTCAACTTTAGACTCCATGAGACGTGAATGATCAGCACAATCCACCAGAAAGACAATCCCATTAATTGCTGGCAGGTAATTCTTCCAAACCCGGCGTGCTAGAATAGAAAAGAACAAACATCCCTGTAAAAACCCTGCTTTGAGGGGGACAGCATGCCCACATACAGGAAAAGAAGCAAGAATGATTTGTTTAAAAGTTTAAATACTTCAGATGAGCAGTTGAATTGAAGCCAGTGACTTGTATTAATTGTCAGTTCTCTCTCCTTCACCAGCAAAAGTAATCAGATCTTTTTGCAGGCTTCTCATACTATTTTTGAACTTTTTTTGTTGATGAGCCACTTGAGTGCAACAGTAGTTTAACTCATTTTTGTATTATTCAAAAGCTACAAATCTGTTCTGCTCAGGTTCTTATACCAAGCCCATTGCCATGATATCATATCAGCCATAGAGGACTTCTTAGACCAGGGGTTCTCAAACTGGGGTTTGGGACCCCTCAGAGGGTCGCGAGGTTATTACATGGAGGGGGTCACAAACTGTTAGGCTCCACCCCAAACCCTGCTTTGCCTCCAGCACTTATAATGGTATTAAATATATGTAAAAGTGTTTTTAATTTATAAGGGGGGGGAGGGGGGGAGTTGCACTCAGAGGCTTGCTATGTGAAAGGGGTCACCAGTACAAAAGTTTGAGAACCCACTGTCATGGGTTAAAGGTGACATGCAAGAAGAAAACTGGGCTTGTGACCTTTGTTTCTTTGAGGTCTAGGATGTCTGGAAGGTTTTTCTAAACATTAGAAGGCCAGGGCTTGCTTGACCTGGAGAATTAGTAAAATGGTGAGTTGAGACACAAAGCTGAGAAACCAAGGGGGAAGGGATTTTTGACAGGTTATTTAAAAATAAACAATACTAGAAGCCTATTTGATTTCAATGACTAATGATCATTTTGGAGAAGAGAAGTCTTAAGAATTCAACTTCCCATCCAGTTCAATTAAGATGTAAGTGCTCATGATATAGGTAAGTTTCACAGAAGATCCTTCACAAAAGAAAGAAATCCAGATTTGACATTCCTGATATTTCTAAGGCAAAAGAATCAGAAAAAGCTTTCAGTATAACCTCTAACGTTCTAAACAACAAAAAAAGGTCAACTTTATGTAGAGTCCCTTGTAAACCACCTTTAGGAAGCTTCATTGTGGTTCTATGCACATGTAAGCCATCTATGGTAAGAGATTTAGGGCAGAAGCGTACTGAAAGCAAGATTTTGTACACACTGTCAGAAGTAGATGAACCAAGATTCATCTGCTACAGTAAATGAAATCTAAGTTAATCAGAATGATTAACTTTACATATAAATAAATATTACCCAATTCTACATGTTAAAATAAAAGAGATCATAGTTAGTGCTCTCCCATATATTTTCCTTAAGATGGCTAAAGTTTAGTATAATTATTAGTGTCAGCATGAACTGCACCACTTAATATTCTTTTCTGTCCCCTAATTCTGAAAGAAGCCCGTTCTTACCTTGCTCATGTCCACCGAGATCAAAAGTTGTGAAAGTCATTCCGGCAATAGTCAGCTCTTCTGATGCTAAAAAAGGAGGAATAAAGTCTTGAGTTAGCTGAATTGCAGCCATTATCACCATCCACCATATTTTACTGTAGTTATCAACACCACTGTAGGATAAATATAAAAATCAAAGAATTAGAGTTAGTTTAAGTTTGTTTAAGGAAATATATATGTGTTGTAAAGAAAGGCCCTGACTAGCAAGTAGAAGGAAGGCCTTGAAAATAATGAGTTATAAGGCCAAAAGGAATGAAGTAGGGAAGATTTCTGGTTCAAAGAATGACTAATGAAACAAGAAGTTCCTAAAAAGAAGGCCTCTGGTGTGACTGCAGGTGGTTTTCAATATAACAAAAAGAACCTGTCTTAAAGAGAGTCACCATGGGCCTTCCCACCCCACGTACCAGTGTTATCTCTATGTGAACCTAGGTGAAATGAAAAAGTTGTTGGTCAGCAGGATGGAGGGGAAAAGATAAGGAGGAAAGACCTCGGGAAGAAGGACGCTGTAAATCTTATTTGAATTAAAATGAAAAATGAGGGTGAACTGTCTCAAACTAGTTGTTAGCTAAAGTGGTAACTGGCTATGACATCATTTGTTTGCTGAAGAGTATAAAAAGTTATGAATTTGAGGTTCTTTGTCAGACTCCACCAGATCATGCTGGAGCACACCAGGATGAGACGATTTTCCCTAGGTTTTGCCTATTTGTAAGTATATTGCTCAGTATACTTTTTTTTTTTTTAAACTGTTTGGGTGTAGTGATTGCTTACTTTTAGGCTGTTAGACATGTTTAGAGCAACTGTATTAAATACCATTTGGCCTTTGGACTTAATAAAGAATTTATGGTTAAACTGATGTTTGATGGTTTCCTATATTATTATTAGTATTAATAATTTCAAATAATAATTCCAACAACCATACACAGAATGGTATGAGGGACCTATTACATAAAGGATGAAGCCATTTCATAGGATCATTAAAATGGGAAAGGAGTTGCTCTTTTCCAAGGGTACATCCTGATTAGTCTCTAGACATGAATTTTATATTTAATCTAGAAAAGCAATTATGCTTAAAATAAGCTTGTGTTAACTCAACTGAGTCAGTCTTCTGCATTCACTTTATATAGTTTAACTGATTTTCATTACAAGACTTACTCAAATTTAATTTCACCTCAAGAGACAGACACCACCCAAAAGTCCTCAAGGTTAGTTTTAAAAATCTAAGTCAATTTCTAAAGATGAAAACTATTAAGGCATTTTTCACTATTACAACTCAATATCCAGTTGCATGAGTGATTTTGATGAGGAAAATCCAATGAACAATGGACTCAATAAAATCAGATCACTGGATAACTTACTTGGATGTAGCGTAGGGACATGTTGACCCAATCTGTCATCTTTGAGCATGTGCAGAAGAGTGGTTTTACCAGCATTGTCCAAGCCCAAAAACACTAGTTTTCCAGATTTCTTGTACAATCCTGGAAGTGAAAAGAAAATTCAACAGGTTTACATTTGCTCTCATGCAGAAATATGATCTAATATAAATATTAAATACTACAGTGGTATCACATAATCCACACCTTCCAAAAACAACTGTGTAAAACATTACCCACAAACCCTCAGCACAGGGAACACAACACTGGGAAACGAACCTATGGTTTTGGGAAGGTAGAGCAAAGTGTTAATTATGAGGCTGGACAGTGTTTTCTAAACTAGTTTTGGCTTCCCCCCAACAAAAACTCATTTCCGTACAGACTTTCAAGCTTTTCCTGAAAGCCATTTTCACATCTATGGAATACATGACAAACTGAAGAGAATGAGGCTACATCAAGTCTATGTGTAACTAGGTCCTGTTATAAAACAGAGCAGAAGAAACCAATCCTTAGATGTAATGGGTTAAAAATTAATTTGCCATTTAAGACATTTAAAAGTGGAATTACGATTTTACCCACAAGGAGATAAAACTGTAAATGGGCTCATCTAGGGGAAGACGACGACAATATGAAACAGAACGAAGTAATGAGAATGCTATTTAGATTGTGTAAATATAAACAGAGCTTTAAAAATCCACTTCTAAATGTGCACCTTTCCTGGGCGAGTGTCATTTTCTGCAGGATCTAAGCTTTCATTTTTAAAAGTTTTCTGGAAATTGTTTGTGAAGGTATCCTTCCAAATGTGAACCGATGCAATAAAACCTTTTCAAATCTGCACTGATCCAGAATTGCCACCAGTGTTAAAGAAGAAAAGGGGGATGTGACTGTCAATGATAGGGGTGGTCAGAAAACCCTGGTTGCCATCATTAGGATGAAGTAGCCCTCAGGAATATTCATCCACCCCCACCGAAGGGAGCTTCCCCACAGCCATCTAGCACACATCTCTACATAGAGGTGGGACCTCACTGATACTACCATGTCACCTCAATGAAAGTCTCTGTGCATGGGCACACTTGCCATTCCAGCAAATTGCTGGAGTGGAGACATAAGAAAGGCCACTCCTACAGAGCCCTCTGCTGGAATGGCAGGAGAGGTCTCCCCACAGAATTCTCCGCACCCCCAATGAAACAGCCATCTTCTAGAATGGTAGACAAAGGGCCCACCACTACACTGCTCCCTGGTTTGGAGCCAGCTGGAGTCAGGGTCAGAGGGTAGCACTGTCTGTGGTGAGCTCTCCTCTCACTTCGGCAAAGCACCAGGCACAGGGCCACCATAAACTGATTTATCCAGATGGTTGTGCATTATTAATTTATTGGCGAAGGTAGCAATAACATTGTTCTATTTGGACCCAATCAGCATCAATTTGGGGTGTGCTGGGTCTAGCGTGTAGATATAGAGTTGAGCTCAGTTCAACTAGCAACAATCTTACATCGTGGGCCCCAGTATTTGGTAGGAGAATCCAACTAACAGTACACTGGACAGGAGAAGACATGGCTTGGGTTGCTGGAGTATGCTGGCCTGGCAATTCGAAGACTTAGTCCTTGGGCCAGCAGGTACTGGATACATTTTCCAAGCCTTGTTAATAAGAGTTAAGTAGCTAGATAGTAGGAAACTGAAGAGATATAGTTCAAGGGAAAGCATGAAAGTCAATGGAAAAGACTGGAAATAAATTTGAAAACAATTGTGGACATGTACTCAGAGTAGTTATCAATGGTTCAATATCAAACTAGGAGGATATACCTTGTAGGTCTCGCAGGGGTCTGTCTGGTACTAGTCAATATTTTTATTAATGACTTACATAATGGGGTGAAGAATATATTTATAACATTTTGTGGATAACAGCAACGTGGGAGGGGTTGCAAGCACTTTGGAGCACAGGATTCAAAATGACCTTGATAAATTGGAAAATTGATCTGAAATCCACAAAATGAAATTCAATAAAGAAGTGCAAAGTACCACACTTAGGAAGGACAAATCAAATACACAAATACAAAATGGGAATAACAGGCTCGGTGGTAGTACTGCACAAGAAGATCTAGCAGTTTGAGTGGCTCACAAATTCAATGTGAGCCAACAATGTGATGAAATTGCAAAAAAGGCTAATATTCTGAGATGTGTATTAACAGGAGTGTTGTACATACAACAAGGTAACTGTCCCACCACTCCACCACAGTGGTGAGGACTTTACTGGATTATTATGTCCAGTTTTGGGCACCACATTTTAAGATATATGTGAACAAATGGGAGAGAGTCCACAAAAATGAGCGGATAGGACAGAGAAGAGCAGCCAAAATGATAAAATGTTTTGAAATACCAACCTATGAGGATAAAAAAACCTGGGTATGTTTATTCTTGAGAAAAGAAGACTGAGGGGGGGTGCACCTGATAACAGCTTTCCACTACATTAAGGGCTGTTATACAGAGGAAAGTGATAAATTATTTTCCATGTCCACTGAAGGTAAGACAAGCAGTAATCAGCTTAGTCTGCAACAAGGAAAATTTAGGTTAGATATTAGGAAAAAATTTCTAATACTTAGGCAGTGGAATAGACTGCTGTGGGAGTTTGCGGAATTTCCATCACTGGAAGTTTTTAAGACCAGGTGAAACAAATGCCTCTCAGGGATGGTCTAGGTCAGGGGTGGCCAACCTGTGGCCACATGCGGCTCCTTGTATAGGCACTGACTCTGGGGCTGGAGCTACAGGTGCCAACTTTCCAATGTGCCGGGGAGCGCTCACTGCTCTACCCCTGGCTCTGCCATAAGCCCTGCCCCCACTCCACCCCTTCCTGCCCCCTCCCCTGAGCCTGCCATGTCCTCGCTCCTCTGCCCCAACCCTCAAGAACCCCCTGAGCCTGCCATGCCCTCGCTCCTCTCCTCCAACCCTCAAGAGCCTCCTCCATGCCACGAAAAAGCTGATCGGGAGGTGCAGGGAGGGAGGGGGAGGCGCTGATTGGCAAGGCTGCCAGTGGGTGGGAGGCGCTGGGAGGGGAGGGGAGCTGAGCTGATGAAGGGCTGATGATGTATTACTGTGGCTCTTTAGCAATGTACATTGGTAAATTCTAGCTCCTTCTCAGGCTCAAGTTGGCCACCCCTGGCCTAGGTATTGTTGGTCCTGCGCCAGCACAGGAGGCTGGATCAGATGAACTCTCGAGTTCCCTTCAAGCCCTACATTTCTATGATTCTATGTTTAACTTGTAAACCAGAAGGACTGGAGTTAGGAAGAGAACTCATGTCTAAGTAGGCCACGGATTTCCCTGAAACACTATGGGAAGATTACCTAACCTCTGTGTCTCCAATTTTGTCCATAAAACTCAGATAAAGAGCTACTCAGACAATGAGGAGGATTAGAGAATTGTCTCAAAAATACCATGGAAGGGGAGAGTATCTTCATTATAAACTGCATCAGATTATTGCACAGCAGTACAGTATGAGGCAGGGCTCACCAAATAAAGGGGAAGGAATGTTTTATAGGTCTTACATTTTTAAAAATTCAACTGTGGATCAAGCTACTCTTATTACTTAGGTACTTTGTAAATGAAGGTACAAATGAACTAATCCTACCACCATCTCATCAGTACTGTTTTCTATTATACCAGGAGAGAAAATCCTAATGAACTAATAAAATCAATAAGGGTGTCAACTATACTAGAAAAGATGCATCTGTTTAAACTGAAGAAGTGGGGTTTTTTTTACCCACAAAAGCTTATGCCCAAATAAATCTGTTAGTCTTTAAGGTGCCACCAGACTCCTCGTTGTTTTTGTTTAAACTGTTTTTTCAACTAGATTTTTAAATTGATCCAGTGAAAAGGCTTAATGTAGATAAACCATTTTTAACAAGGATTAAACTGGTTTGAATGTATCTTGTGTTGGTAAATTACCAAATTAAATTAAACTAATTGAAGCAACAATTATACTTGTTTGTGTGTCTGTTTAGCATTTGCACTGATTTAATCAGAATGATTTAAAATCTATTTAGTTAAATGAACTTATGTTTGATGGTAAATACAAATTTGAAATATTACCTAAAAATTGCAGCACGCTGCTGAAGCCATTGTAAATCCATTCAAAAATGAAAGACATTGTTGAAGATTAGTTGCCTGCAAGAAAACAAACATGAGACATTTATGGGTAAAAACCTTAATCCCCCTATGCCAGCAAGATTCAGTTGGTAGAAGGGATAGTCATTTGACAGGTCCAAAAATAAGTGGTCAATTGACTGGTTAAATAACGTTAATAATGAACAAATATTTTAAAGCATTAATTTATTAGAACCATAACAGCAGCAAAAAAATAAGACTTTATAGAGTCATAGAGTCATAGACTTTAAGGTCAGAAGGGACCATTATGATCGTCTAGTCTGACCTCCTGCACAACGCAGGCCACAGAATCTCACCCACCCGCTCCTGTAATAAACCCCTAGCCTTAGATAGAGACTCATGACTAATTACAACAAACAAGTTACTTAACTGAGTTATTTTATCTCAGATAAATGTGAAAATCAAGTTCTTAAAAAAAAAAAGAAGAAGGACACCATTATGCAATCAGAAAGCTAGACTGCCTCCTACGTCAGGGTATTCTTGCTATGACTTGACTGGTCAGTTGACTGACTGGTTTATTGACATTATTTGACTGGCGTGCTAAGCCTAGTTGATAGCATACTTGCCTCTGCACCAGAAGGCTGAACTCAAATTTGTTACCCAACTATTACTGGAGTTGAAAGAGGGTGTCTGACCCCTGGTCCCTATTTTGAGTGGATGTTAAAGATCTCTGGAAATTTTCAAACAGCATTTCAAAAAACCTCATTTTAGGTCAATATGTCCTTTTCCACAAACAGGTTCTAACACTGCATGCATTACCAACTGCTTGCATTTCAGCAGCTAGATGTAACAGAGGAGTTGGTGTACTAACAGTACTGAAGTCATCAGTCTGTGGGCATTTCAGGATGCATCACTGCATGGAACATCCCACTAACTTCTTTGTTAACAATAACTGCCCACTTCTAGCTGCTTCCTGAATTATACTTATGTATCTGCCTCTCTTAACTATCATGCTCATTACCACACTTTCTTTGGTGCAGTTATATAAACTGCATGTCTCTGTTTGGTCATACCCAAGGTAAATAGTTTCAAAAGCCATGAGACCAATTTTTGTAAAACTATGTGGCGGCGGACTTTGGAGTACATAAAGAGTTTACCCTCTCTTTTCAGTAGTAGTCAGAATGAAAATGAAACGCAAATCAAATCCCGTCAGAGTTTTCTTTCTCAAAAGCTAAAATGTAACTGAACAATAAAAACAATGTTTAGCAAAAGAGCAAATATTACAAGGGGAGCTGCAGGTTTATTGGCTGCATCAAGCCACAATTAATGCTTTCAACTTGTCTTGTTTAGTCCTACCTCATTATGCTTTTGGTGCTTGTAAGTCAGCAGTGATTTTTAAGTACCAGTCAAACGAGGAATGTTTTAAAGAAACCAACTGTTGCCATAAGTACGATTGTGGCTAAAGGTTAGTTCAGCTCATTTACAGCGACTTAAAAACAAAACAAACAAAAATAATAGGAGGAAGAACAGATCCTCCTGTAAATAAATTTAACATAAGAAGCATAATTCTCCAACACAGGCTCCCGAGGAGAATGTTGAAATCGTGCGTGAGGATACGGTAATTAGAGCCGGGGTGAGGTGCCTGCCAAGGGGCCAAGCTCCTACAGGGCACCTGGCCATGTACTCAACCACGTCCAGTTTCCTGACAATCGGGTTGCCCTGCCTAAGTGCCCGCGGCTGAAGCCAGGACTCAAAGGCCCCCGTGCTCCAGACTGACTCCCGGTCCGCCCGGCGTGTGACAGCGCCAGGGGGCTGGCAGAAGCGGAAACCCCGCTGCCCTAGACCCATAGGCCCAGGCTCGGGTGGGGAGGGCGCGCAGCGCTCGGAGAAGGGACCCAGACACCGGCCCCGCGGAAGGGTTGGACTCTCCCACCCCCCACGGCAGAGCTGCTCCCTCACCGGCGCTGGAGCCCCCACCGCGCGTAGCGGCTCCCACCCAAACCGACTGCGTGTCACTCGGCTCCCCTCCCCCCGCCCCGCCGGGCCCGACCGCGGCCCAGTGCCCCCTCCCCGGGCCCCGCCGCCGCGCTGCCCAGCCGCCCCTCACCTCCCCCCGCCGCAGCAGCCGCTCGCGGCTCTTCTCCCTGCGGCTGACCCGGGCAGCCGTCCCTCGACAAGCGTCAGCCCCCACTCACTTAACTCGGCAGCCGCCAGCTACACGCCGGAAATACGTAGCACCTCTTCCCCCGGCTGCTTCCGGGGGATGGGTCCGCCGCGCTGGCTAGCGCGCGCTGCGTGCGGCCGCGGCGTGGTGACGTGTCACGGTTCGGGACCCGGGTTCGAATCTCGCCCCAGCCGCCTGGAGCGGTTCCTCTGGGTTTCCATTGTAGGCTGTCAGGGCCCCGGCGCCGGTCACGCGGCGGGCGCATGCGCGCAGCAGAGATGCACGGGCGCTGTCCTGGCAGCCGACAGTTCACGTCACAGAGCGTGTAGCCGGGGCCGGTCAGGCGGCCGCTCTGTGCTTCGGCTGTAGGGGTCGGGATCGGAGCCGCGCTCAAGGGCAGTTCCAGCCCCCCCCGCTCCTTTTGACCCCGGCCGGGCAGAGCTTGTCTGTGGCGCTAGCTGGGTGCCTAGGAGATGGGTCAGGTGCCCGCTGGGCCGGGCTGGCCTTTCCCTGCTGTGTCTGGCAGGGAATGATGGGCGTGTGACCCCTGCCGCTTCGCTGTCTGCAGGAGAGGCGCTTTGCTAACGCGGAGCGGAGCTCCACGCGAGGAACCCTGCAATCCCCACGAGTCCCTCCCCCCAGCCATTACGTAGCTTCTATGGGCAGCCTGTGGGGGAACCGTGAAGCGGCCCTAAGGTGCGCACCACTTAGGGTGACCAGGCAGCAAGTGTGAAAAATCAGGACAGGGTGTGGGGGAGTAATAGGAGCCTATATAAGAAAAAGGCCCCAAAATCAAGACTGTCCCTGTAAAATCGGGACATCTGGTCACCCTATTAACTCCGCCCTCCCCCCGTTAGTGGCATCTGGCCATGCATGCCTCCAGCCCAGACAGTGCTCCTCCATATAGCCCACTGTCCATTCTTTGACCCTTGTTTAGAGACTCATCCCCTCCTGCTTCACTTTAGGTAGAGATGCTCCTGGATGCAGGAGAAGCCCTAGCACATCCCTGCTTTCTCCTGTGAACACACCTCCCTCTGATGAACTACAGGAGGTTAGGATGATAGAGCAGGGAGGTAAGTGGTAATACTCCCCTTTCTGCCCTCTTCTGAGCATCCCTCCCCAGGCTACCTGTTCTCTAAGCAATGCACATATATAAATGGAAGTTGAGTTCTTGAGGAGTATACTCAAGCTAACAGTTCAGTTTTTTAAGTGAGTTAGCTGTAACTGTTGTATCATATAACTTCACTAGAATGTGCTTTCTGTGCACATTCTTGTGAACCAAGTGTTTTGGCAGGAATGTGTCACAGCACATATTACTAACTACTTAGTTGAAATTGGATTTTTAATTCACAAGCATATATTCACCCTGAAAGCCAGATTCTAAGGAGTCATGTTCATTCAGTCAGGTAACAAACATACCGGGCCCAAGTAACCATAGCAGAGGGTGATAATGTAAGATGGAATAGAATCTGCAGGTTGCTCATTATAGCATTTGCTCTGCAAGGCTATTAGAAGTAAGACAATTTGGAAATGGTACATATTATTTAAATTAGCTTTTTTTAAGGCACCTTCCTGAGAAACAGCAATAAATAAGAGCTTTAAAGAACAGTAGTCAAAGAGCAGAAGTGCTATTATTTTAGGAACGTGGACCCTGGACATTTTGAAAATTCAAAGCTGCAGGTTAGGGAAATCCTTCACAGATGGCACTCTGATTTGACTGTTTAAATCTCTTTGGACTCAGACTATATCCATTAGGGTTACCATACGTCCAGTTTTTCCCGGACACGTCCGGCTTTTCGGCAATCAAACCCCCGTCCGGGGGGAATTGCCAAAAAGCCAAACATGTCCGGGAAAATGCCGGCCGGGCACTTCCCTTCCCGCGGCGGCTCTGCTCCTCCCCTGACTCTTCGGCTCTGTTTAAGAGCCGAGCTGCCCGAGCGCTGTGGGCTTCAGGCAGCCCCCTTGCCTCCGGACCCCAGCCGCCGGCCGGGCACTTCCCCTCCCGGGCTCCGGCGGCACAGGATCCGGAGGCATGGGGGCTGCCCGAAGCCGGTAGCGCTCAGGCAGCTCGGCTCTTAAACAGAGCCAAAGAGTCAGGGGAGGAGCAGAGCCTCCGGCCATGGCGGCTCTGCTCCTCCCCGACTCTTCGGCTCTGTTTAAGAGCCGAGCGCTACGGGCTTTGGGCAGCCCCCATACCTCCAGATCCTGCGCCGCCGGAGCCCGGGAGGGGAAGTGCCCGGCCGGGGGCGCAGGATCTGGAGGAATGGGGGCTGCCCGAAGCCCGAGCGCTACTGGCTTCACGGTTTGCCGGGCAGCCTCCAGAC
The DNA here is from genome assembly GCF_027887155.1 of Malaclemys terrapin pileata. Lineage (NCBI taxonomy): Eukaryota > Metazoa > Chordata > Testudines > Emydidae > Malaclemys > Malaclemys terrapin. The sequence continues at coordinate 87,454,184 of NC_071511.1, read as the reverse complement.
CCTGCGCCCCCGGCTGGGCATTACTTGGCCAAGGTCAAACAGGGAATCTAGTAGAGCAAGGAACTGAACCCAGATTTCTGAGTTGCAGTCCAGTGCCTAAACTGCAATACTTTGTTTGTCACCCTTTACATGCCACCCATGGACCATGAGAGCTGGTGCTGTTTTCAACAAAAGTCCCCAGAAAAGGAGACTCTCTCCTTGGGTTGAAAATCTGAAACACCCTCTTGTGGAGTTGGAGGACTTTTGTGCTCAAACTCCCTCAGACCGGTGCTTATAGCAGTGCTGGAGCAAAAGCAATTGGTCAGCAACAAAAACAGCAAAACCATCTATGCAGCAAGTTTATAAAGCAGGGTGGACTGATTTAAATAAAAATATTTAAATCAGATTATGTGTGTGATTTAAAGATTTTTTTAAAAAGTAAAATGCAAAAATTAATGGTAACCATTACAATGTATTGGATTTACAACTAAATCTAGTCTTAACACTATTTTCTGCTTCTTTTTGCTAACCTGGAGAATACACTCTATATACATATATTAAGCAATTACATAGCTTAAAATGTATTCAGATTCTTAATTTACATTTTTATTATTTTAGAAAAGGATTGATTCATTTTTACTACAAGATTTGTGTCAAACTTTGTTTGGATGAAAACTCAAATTCAATTAAATGCATAAAACAGCATTTTAAAACTGTTTATTAGTTACAATTCTTAAATGTGCTGATACATAAGAAGAAAGTAATCAAAATAGGCTTTGCATATAAAACTAAGTGATTTATTAAAAACAAAGGAAATATTTATAGTTAGTGTATTGAACTGATGGTGACTGGAAACAATGTCCTTCAAGATTTTAGAACTAGTAAATCTCCTCCTCACACTAGTTTTTATTCAGAGATGGGAATAGGAAAACAAGGTTTTCTGCACTTTCAACTCCCCCATTCAAAGTTAAGGAGGCAATAAACTAGTCATTGAGCTGAGCTAGTTGAATAAACCAAAGAGACAATCTCTCTGCAGTTGCAGAAGCTCCTGCCATCAAACATTGATTTAGTACTTCAAACTCTGGTTCCAAGTACTTAGCCACCAGTTCAGAGGTTTGACTTTTTAAAAAAAGTTTAGCCACAAAAATGTATTGCTAAGTATCTATAAATATTTTAATAGTTTAAACCAGTGGTCTCAAACTCCCGGCCCGCAGGCCATCTGCGGCTCACAAGCCTCCCCAATATGGCCTGTAGGGCTCCAGCAGTTTTGGGGCCGGGTCTCTTCTGTGGTCCCACCTGCCACCCCAGGGCACTCCCCCCTCAGGAGCCCAGGCAGTACATCTGCCTGCTCACTCCAGTGACTGCTGGCCCCTCCCTGCAGCCCAGGGGCAGGCCAATGGGATGCTGCAGGGTCGGTGCCTGGGAGCTGAAGCTTGTGGAGGCCCCCTGGCCCACCCTGCCTTGGAGCCCCACATAAGTGGCACCCTCCACCCCCTCTCTACATACCCCCTCCCAGTCTGCACCCCATCCCCAGCCCCCAGACTCCATCCCAAAGCCTGCATCCCAGATCCCCTCCCCCACCCAAGCTCCCTCCCAGAGCCCAACCTCTCACCCCTTCTGCACCCAAACTCCCTCCCAGAGTCTGCACCCCAATCCCCTATGCAGACCTCCTACCCCACCCATACGTCTGATGAAGTGGGTATTCACCCACGAAAGCTTATGCTCCAATACGTCTGTTAATCTATAAGGTGCCACAGGACTCTGTTGCTTGTTACAGATCCAGACTAACAAGGCTACCCCTCTGATACTCCCCCACCCAAACTCCGTCCCAGAGCCTTAGGCAGCTGGGGGGGGGCAGAGTTTTTGGGGGGTGGGTTCTGGGCAGCATGAATGACATTGGCTCACTGGTAGGATTTGAGGACTGGCACTGGCCCTAAGGTAAATTGATTTTGAGACCCCTGGTTTAAATCTTAACATAGGTTGTCAGTTTCAGAATTTTAAATAGGTTTATTTAAAAACAAACAAACCTCTATTTAAATAAAAGACTATCAAAATGTATTTAAATCAGGTTAGATTTTTTTGTTTTAATCAGTTTGTATCCACCCCGGTGTGAAGTAAATAGAATTTTCTGCTAACTGTTCAGTTTTAGTAATATTAAATTACTTGCAACAACAGCACTTAGAATTGTTTAAATTTGTGTAAGTTAATATACTCAAGCAAAGGTTTCTGTGCTTTAAGGTCTAGCTGATGCACAGGAGTAAGTGGTTTGTAATTAAAAACTGCCATGGCAGTTGAGTCCTGCTAACCTGAGGGTCTAGGTATTTGCATTTTTCCAAGCAGAGACACCACATTTGTACAATCACTGAAATTAAGAGTCAGGTCCCTCCTCCACAGAATCTTTGTGATGTGAAGCACAAGATGAACATATACAGTCTTTGTCTCTTGATAGAAGAAATTTGTTTTTAAAGGCTTATTTGATTCAGCAGACTAGCTTTGTGTTTAGACAGAATACTGGGAGGGGAGAGGAGGAGGAGACAGGAATCCACAGAATGAATTTCAGCAAAATAATTTTTATTTCGTACTAACATACAGTGAACACCCATCAAGTATTCTGTACACAATTGAGTTGAACAACTATTGTCGTGATGTATAAAGATACATATTAAGACACGTGAAGCTGCTCTTTTACAAAATGATTGCTTTTAGTCTCCACATGTCTTTGGTACATCTTGAACATGACATCATTGGTAGATATGCAATTCTGTTATAATAAGTTACCTAGGATAAGACCATTTTTTCCTCTGGAACTGTAAGCTAGTATTTCTCGTTCCTCCCCACCCCCAACTTAGGGCTTCCTGGTAGGAGAAATGTAGGCATTTCAACCTTTAGGTCTTAATTTTTCTGGTCATAGAACCACTTGTCCACTGTAGTCAGAAAAGGGGTGGGGGGAGAAGAGAAAAAAAGGTTTAAATTCAGTTATCATTGTACATTTAGTTCAAATTCTCCAGGACCCCACAGACCATTAATATTTCTACAGAAGAGTTTGTGGACCCAGTGTTATCTGCCTGAGGCTATTAGGAGTTACTTACCAACCAATTCTTTCAAACTTTACTAAATTTCCTCAACCCTGGACTGTCAAATGTGATTTTGAAACTGCTTCTGCTCCCACTGCAGTCAGTGGAAGCTTTGCTATTAATGGGAGCAAGACTCTTTTTGGCATTTTATCAGTATTGCTAAGTAGAGAAGCAATTAGAACAGTAACAATACAGCCTTAAAATTAGCTAAGCCACCCTGATGTTTGCAGTCACTGTACTTTAATGTTTTTACACAATAGTGCAGATCAAGCATTCTGCACAAGCTCTAGGGCAGTACTAAATACTTAAAAATTCCAGAAGAGTTCCTGACTAGCTGTGATAAATGAAAAGGCGGGAGGGGGTGAGAGAGGAGGTAGCAGCTCCCTTTGATGGACACCCAGCCAGCCAGTTAGCTGTAAAATCCCTCTTGGTAGCTGTTCTCTACTTGCTTTACCTGTAAAGGGTTAAAAAGTCCCCCAGGTAAAGAAAAAAAGTGGGCACTTGGACACTTGGGAAAGAAACTTAAATTAAACACCCAAAACAGCTTTCTTGGGGGTTACCTTAAAGGTTATAAGCAAACAAAAGCATCGGGTTAGCACAGAGAAGTTCACAAGCCTTAAAAAAAAAAAAAAAAAAAAAAAAAAAAACAGAAATAAACCTAATTGCGTCTTCCTAAACATTTCTAATTTACTTACATATTTGGGTTGTTAAAAGTAGTTCTAGATATGATTTGATGATTTTTATATCTGGTTCAAACTTTACACAGTATTCCTGCTGCCCTATCTCTTCAGCCCAGAGAGACCAACAGACAAAGGGAAAGTTTCTTTCCCAATTTTAAAAAGTTCTAGCCTTCCCATTGGCTCTTTTGGTCAGGTGCCCACTTTTTTTTCTTTACTGGGGGACTTTTTAACCCTTTACAGGTAAAGCAAGTAAAGAACAGCCACCAAGATGAATTTCACAGCTAGCTGGCTGGCTGTCCATCAAAGGGAGCTACCCCCACTTCATTTATCACACTAGTACTCTCTCCAAACTAAGGGCCTGGCTACACTTGCAAGTTAGAGCGCTTTAAATCAGCCCCAGGCACCGTAACTCCTGAGGTGTCCACAGGCAAAGCACTTAGAGCTCCTGGACTCTGCAGCTGGAGCCCTCCTGGTAATCCACCTCCACAAGAAACATAAAGCTTGCTGCACCCTGGGTGAGATGCCCCGGGTGTCAGTGTGGAGGACATGTTGCATTACTGCGCTGTGATTGGCCTCCAGAAACATCCCATAATCCCCTGAAGTCAGGTGGCCACTTTGGTCATTGTTTAGAACTCGGCTGCAGACATGCAAGTATCCCCTTTCAAAGCTCCGTTTCTGACAGCCAGCATGCGTATCTGCTCCAGGACACAAAGCAAACCATTACTGTTGAATGCTGCTGCTGCTGAGGCTTTTGTGCATCGGGGTGGGGGTCTGCTGCCATCTGAACTTACAAGACAGCATGCTGACACTCTCCGCCCCCCACATACACACAATACACTCCGTCACACTCCACACACACACCCCATTTGAAAAAACACACTGCAGTCAGTTGCACGCTGGGATAGCAACCACAATGCACTGTGGCGTTGCAAGAGCTGCTAATGGGGCCATGCCACTGCGCTTGCAGCTGACAGTGTAAACACACGGCAGTGTTTTCCCTGCTGCTGTCTCTGAAGGCTGATTTTAACTCCCAGCGCTCTACATCTGCAAGTGTAGCCAAGCCGTTTGTTAACAAGAAAGTTTAATCTGTGTTTCCCCCTTCTTAAGCAAACTTCATACTTGTTACTTTAGAACTTAATTACTACACTAGACCTTCCTTGGCAACAAGGCAGCCATTTTGATTACCCACTGATTAGACAAAGGTGCAAAAAGGGCTCTTAGATTTCATTGAATCCTGAGCCATGGAGTTGGGAGCATTACCCCAAAAAAGTTTTTTGTGGAGACTGATCCCTTTATGGGGTGATGGGGCTTCAAGATGGCAGCTCATTTCAGGCATTTCTCCTTATTACATAGTTATGATCCCACAACTCCTGAAGTAAAGCAATCTGTGAAAAGGTTTTAGTAACAGACTTACTCTAGGACTGCATTGGTGCTAGCAGCCTCAAGATTCTAAGATTACAGACATGTTATAGCGTCATATATATATATAAAAAAAAAAAAAAAAAAAAAAAAAAGATGGATGACCAAAGAATGCTTATAGTTGTGACAGCTGCTTCAGTACTGGCATCAATCAGTGAACCCATTTAATGTTACTAGGAATATCCAATTACAAGTTTAAAAATGCTTTTGCCTCATTGAATATGCTTGTATCTTTAATGAACCAGTCACACAGTAACAAATGTTTTAGAAACTGACAAGAGAGAGTATTGCTGTTCTGGCAACTTGTCTGGTTTTTGTTACTTCTGGCTCCTGGGGGTGTGAAATCAAGCCTCTTTTTTCAGCTCACTTATACATCGCACTATTAATGAATATATGTTACACTACTACTGTAAAATCTTCCCCTTTCACTTTTTTTTTTTGCATAAAGTAGAGAGGTGTGCGTTCTGCTGCATTCACTATGCTTTCAGTCCTCTGGAGTGCCTTTCCTAAAGCTCAAGAAACCTACTAATCTCAGTATTCCTTCCTCTCTTCTTGTTAAAGCTATTCAAACAGCAGTTGCTGCAGCATCTTCACATGTACAAAATTAGGAGTTAACACAGTGGAAAAGTTGTTCAGACATTTTTAAACAGTGTTACTTACAAAATCTAGAGTTCTAAATAAAGCTTTTAGTTTATTTCCAATGCTTTTAAAAAAATGTTACCATACTTAAAAATTGACTGCAAATATTTTCCTATAGAATATCTCTTAACACTTCTTAAAGTCACTTTGGAATGAGATATAGGTTTTAAGGCTTACCTTCAGGTGGTATTGTATTGGCAGTTCCACAAGGTGGTACCTGATAAGTAAGAAGTGCATTAATGGCTTATGATTATGGAATCTATTAAGATCTGGAGACTGCTGTGCTTCTGGGTGTTCACAAAGCCCTCTCTTTACTAAACTAGATTTAAAATCCAGACTATATGAATATGGAGAGATTCATACCACCAATATTGGAGAACTATGGGTGATGAAGAACACAGCTATATATTGTCAGTATTCTGTAAATCAGCACAGCTTCTAGATAATATGGAAGTAATCAAGCCAGCTATTTTTTGGTGGCATTCTGCACTAGGCGTATCTACTTCTACAAAGGCAAGGAGATAATAGGCTATTGTCTTTCTGCAGCCATAGCTATTTTATGTCCCAATACTGGATTCCAAAAAAACAAGAGCAAAGGACATTTAGAATTAGTTTTGGATTCAAGGTTTAATATTTCCCAAGGAGTATTTGCTTTCCTAGTGATAAGACGGAAAAGTATTGTGGCTGGTGACAATTCCAGTCCACAACCTAATGAAGTGTTCTAGCCTCAGAATTTTACCAGGTAGTTCTGACACAGCTATAACATGACACTTTTAGAAACCAGAGTAAGTTAAACAGGTTTATTTCTTCATCTATTTATAACTGGCCTCTGCTTCTGATCAGAATTATTTTAACATCGAAAGGATTTTTTTCATTACCTATCCATTCACAATTTTTTGCATCACTTCTATTAGAAATTGCCAAATATTGTGGAACTCCAGACTTACAGGTATAGCCAAATATTCTGAAGTACCTGAATTCCTCACCTATTTAGAAGTTTTGATTAATGCAGTACACATTAGATGTCAGACAATGCATTTGACAGGAAATATTCAAGGAATCAGAAAGGAGTCCTTTGGGAGTCATTCCGTTGCAAATATCATGCATTCTGATGGCAAAGGATAGCCTATACTTTAAAAACTGAAGCTCATGTTATGTCTTGGGTATTAATTTTCAAAAAGTTCTTTATACATTTTAACCTCAAGTCATTTACATGAGTGGATACAAAAAAAAGTACTTTGCTCCAGGTAGAACAATGTTTCAAGAGAGATTCCATCCCCAGATGAGTCGGGCAAGTAGAAACCCTGAAAAAGGTGTTTGAGTTTCTGTACACCCATGCACCTCTGCTTACTAAAAAGTTCATGCTTAGTTTGGCCATCCAGAGTGATTTTAGCCAGTACAACAAGCTGTTCCTACAGGGAAAAAGTGTTTTTTTAGTGTACCGCCTAAACTCCTTTGGTCTTTTCTTTATAATCACAGACACCAGGTATTATTAAAAAATAAAGATACCCAAATCTATTTGTACTTACTGCTTCCACAGTAGCTTTAGCAGATTCTTGACTAATACAAAAGGAGCTGTCTGACACAGTTGTATTTGCACTAGAAGAGAAAGGTGAATCGTGAGAGCGAAGTTCTTTCCCCAAAAGTATTAGACAACAGCATTAAAGGTGTTAAGGTTGCCCATTTAAAAAAAAAAAAAACAGGCTGAAGGCTCAGTTTTTGAACAAGCTACAGAGTAAGTTGCTAACACTAGGGTAACATAAGAACGGCCTTACTGGGTCAGACTGAAGGTCCATCTAGCCCAGTATCCTGTCTTCCGACAGTGGCCAGTGCCAGGTGCCCCAGAGGGAATGAACAAAACAGGTAATCATCAAGTGATCCATCCCCTGTCGCTCATTCCCAGTTTCTGGCAAACAGAAGCTAAGGACACCATTCCTGCCCATCTTGGCTAATAGCCATTGATGGACTTATCCTCCATTAATTTATCTAGTTCTTTTTTGAACCCTGTTATGGTCTTGGCCTTCACAACATCCTCTGGCAAGGAGTTCCACAGGCTGACTGTGCTGTGTGAAGAAATATTTCCTTTTATTTGTTTTAAACCTGCTGCCTATTAATTTCATTTGGCGACCTCTAGTTCTTGTGTTAGGAGTAGTAGTATACAACACTTCCTTATCTACTTTCTCTACACCAGTCATGATTTTATAAACCTTAATCATCTCTCCTCTTAGCCGTCTCTTTTCCAAGCTGAAAAGTCTCAGTCTTATTAATCTCTCCTCATGCAGAAGCCGTTCCATACCCCTAATCATTTTTGTTGCTCTTTTCTGAACCTTTTCCAATTCCAATGAATCTTTTTTGAGATGGGCGATCACATCTGCACACAGTATTCAAGATGTGGGCATACGATGGATTTATATAGAGGCAATATGATATTTTCTGTCCTATTATCTATCTCTTTCTTAATTATTCCCAGAATTCTGTTCGCTTGTTTGACTGCCACTGCACATTGAGTGGATGTTTTCAGAGAACTATCCACTATGGCTCCAAGATCTTTTTCTTGAGTGGTCACAGCTAATTTAGACCCCAGCATTTTATATGTATAGTTTATTGGATTATGCTTTCCAATGTGCATTACTTTTAATGTTGATAAATGCAATTTCATCTGCCATTTTGTTGCCCAGTCACCCAGTTTTGAGAGATCCTTTTGTAGCTCTTTGCAGTCTGCCTGGATCTTAACTATCTTTAGTAATTTTGTATCATCTGCAAATTTTGCCACCTCACTGTTTACCCCTTTTTCCAGATCATTTATGAATATGTTGAATAGGACTGGTCCCAGAACAGACCCCTGGGGGACACCACTATTTACCTCTCTTCATTCTGAAAACTGGCCATTTATACCTACCCTTTGTTTCCTATCTTTTAACCAGTTACCAGTCCATGAGAGCACTTCCCTCTTATTCTGTGGCAGCTTACTTTGCATAAGAGCCTTTGGTGAGGGACTCATAGACTTTAAGGTCAGAAGGGACCTTTATGATCATCTAGTCTGACCTCCCGCATGATGCAGGCCACAAAAGCTGACCCACCCCCTTTCCCTTAACTCAGCTGTTGAAGTCCCCAAATCCTGTGATTTAAGGACTTCAAGTCGCAGAGAATCCTCCAGCTAGCGACCCCCGCCCCATGCTTGTCAAAGGCTCTCTGAAAATCTAAGTACACTATATCCACTGGATCCCCTTGGTCCACATGCTTGTTGACCCCCCTCAAAGAATTCTAATAGATTGGTGAGGCATGATTTCCCTTTACTAAAACCATGTTGCCTCTTCCTCCACAAATTATGTTCATCTATATCAGTTGTCTCCAAAGTGGGGTGCACGCAAGAGGATCCTTGGGGGTGCGCGGCGGGAAGAGCAGGGGTTTTTTTTGGTTTTTTTTTTGCTTCGGCAGTTTGGGTGGGAGTCTGAGGGGGTTTTTTTGGCTTCGGTGCAGCAGGGGGTGTGTGCTCAAAAATTTTTTACTGATGGGGTCCGCGATCAAAAAAGACCACTGATGTCTGACAATACTGTTCTTGATTATAGTTTCAACCAGTCTGCCCGGTACTGAAGTCAGGCTTACAGGCCTGTAATTCCCGGGATCACCTCTGGAGCCCTTTTTAAACCCCTAATAAAGACTTCTTCTGTTTACTCCCATTTGCTGAGAATTTTTAATAAAAAAGCAGTGTAACAGAGGAGTTGTAACCTACCAATTGATTTCTCCTCCATCTGTTTTTTTAAATACTAGAGCTGTCCAGTGTTCATGAGTGCTTTTGATGATGTTAATTGCAAAGTCCTAAAATTAAAAAAAAAAAAAATTCCATATTACTGGCAAATACTCTAATGATCCCCCATTCTGTCATTTAGATAGGAACCGGCAGAGCCTAATGTTTACAGTAGATATTTTAGAAGAGCAAATTTTCTTGCTATAAACGACTAAGTATCTCTACTATTATTTTGCCCTCTGTCACTATTAGTATTATAGTAACAGCTTGAGCTGCTAAGTAAGATTAGGGCCCCTTTGTGCTGGGTATTGTACGGATTCCTAGTAAGACACAGTGCTTGCCCCAAACACCTTCACAGACAAAATGGGGGATTATAAAATTTCTATTTTAAGATGGAATCAAGATGCTGAAGGCCACATAGTAGGTGTATGGCACACAGAGGAACTGAACTCTGATCTCAGTCCAGTACCTTTACCATAAGGCCATTTTCCCCTCTCACTAACAGAGCGTCTATGTTAGTGAAATAGGTTGATGTTTGCTAACATTGTTGGCTTAACCTGACCTAACCTCTATCCTCCAACCCTAGTTTAAGCAAACTCTTAGATGTTGCCGTACTTTGTATCTAAGAGGATGGGTGGGACAGGAAAAAATAACTATAGCTATGTAGAGGAGCCAAGACATTGGTCAGTTTTTGGAAACATTTACTGAATATTTAAAGGAAGGGGACATTTCCAAATAATTTTTAGGCAAAAATTGTTTTAACATTTTTTCTTTTACACAAACATTTAAATTCAAAATACTGTATTTTTTAGACTCATGTGTAGCCTGACACACAGGAATCCTTTTCTAGCATATGATCCAGAAAGTGAAACTAGTAATGCAATGGTTATAGTCAAAGACAAGTGAAATGCTCAGTGAATATGGTTAAAAGATTATTTTTTAAAATTCTTGTTTCGCTAGTTAGAAATAATTGGAAAGAGGGATGCTATCAAAACAAAACCCTTACACCCTGAGGAAATCGGTAAGAATTTTGGAATATATGTACGACCATACAGTAACTTAGAAGTAGTAAGTCAGCTCCTTGGCTATAGCAAATTAGGACAACACGTCTGAAGGAGAAAGGTACGTACACAAGCTCACCACCCAGTCTTCATGGGCTACCTGTGTGCTTTTATCACCCGCTAGGGGGCTCTAACAGGCCAAGACGAAGGTGGGGGAGGGAGGAAAAGGAAAAGATCAGTGAGACAGAGGGAAGCCCCAGTCATGCCCCTTTTGTTCTGGCTAAGCTCTACATGCCAATAGAAAGGCATGGGAGTTACTGTGCTGGTTGTATGCCAGAAGGTCCAGTGTTCTGGAGTGATCCTCCTGTAGAGGGATACACCTATTTTATGTGTGGTTTCCAACAGCTGGAGGTGTTCAACAGGTGCATTGCACCTTAGGATGTAAGGTTTCTGCGAGCAAGCAAAATGAAGATGGGGTTGGAGAGAGCTAGAAGGGATATAAATCAGTGATTTCTATTACTGTAGATAAAATAAAGCTTAGTCAAGTGGCTTAGGTTTTCAAGTGAAACTTCAGTTTTGCAGTCACACTAGCATTTAAGTATGCAATATGTGCCTCACTCTTAATGTACAGACTATTGTTCCTCAACTGTAATGTGCTTTTTGGACAATCAGATTGGTTCTACAGATAATGAAGAAGCGGTTACATTACCCGGTCTTTAAATTCTCCATTAAATGCAAACTGGTTTTCTGGCTTCCCATCAGGTACCTTGTACCTTCTAAACCAATCCACCGTAGCTTCTAGGTATCCAGGTTTCATCTTTCTGACATCATCAATATCTAACAGGAGGGGGGGAAAAAAAACTCTTCTTTATCATGCAAATAGGTGCAGTCTTAAACTAGTCTATGCAATACGTATAATATTCTTTTGTCCAGACCACCTTTGAGTCTGGCACTACTGAGGAAAATAAGCATTATGATTGTTGGCTACAGTATAAGACCTGAAACATCTCCTAGACAGTGTATGCCTAGCTCTCATGAGAAGTCATTTGTTAGGGACAAGTTTGGCTATGCTGCTATAAGTCAATTTAAGATAGAGTGGATTTTAGATATCTGAGAAGAACAAGATTTACCTCCCTGCCCAAGTTTATGCTAAAAAGCCAAGAAACAAGTTCATTTGAGAGGGCAAGAAGTCAGATTTGAGGATGGTTGATCCTCACAGTATATCCACCTGTCAAAAGCATAGAAGAGTTATTTTTCCAAAGATAGTTTATTGATAACCTTTAATAGGTCAGATTAGCCCAAGTTATTTTACTGGAATCTTTTCTGATTTTCAGGGGAGAAGGGGCAGAAGGAATTCTGACGTTTAGTCAGGAGAAACTTGAGTGGAGAACTTAGATGTGTTTTGTCAGACACCTCATGCTCAATTAGCTGTATGGACCTGATCAAGTCAGCTGTTACTCAGAGGTGCAAATTGTGCCAGCAAAATCTTATAAGTGCTGTGTATGCAATTCACCCTCAGCAGAGTTTCCACTCTCACCTTCCCTCAGGGTTTTGGCTGCACAAGGGTAACCAGCTCCCACTGGAAGCTTCCAAGCGACCTCTACCAGCAGAGGTGATAAAGTACTGTGCTGATCCAGTGCACCCTTCTGCTGCCTAGGCCAGCACTACTTCTAGGAATATGTAGATCCCTTGGCACAGGAAGCAGGGTAGGAGTGAAAAAGGGGGTTGTGTTCACCTTGCTTTGCCAAGGCCCTATGCAGACGCTGGCTAAAATCTAGCTCTATGGATTTTAAATGCAGATTTTTCTAGTATGAAGGAACATTCTGTTCAAAACCGCCAGTTGGGTAAGTAAAAAGCCAAAACAATGCCTTCCTCCTTGCTACTTACTGTTATAGTTGGCTGCTTCAGGGTCTTCAATATTGATTGCTATTACTTTCCAGTCTGTCTCCCCCTCATCAATCAGTGCCAGTGTGCCCAGAACTTTCACTTTAATTACTTCTCCTCTTGAGCACACCTAATTACATAAAATGTATTAATTATCTCTACCAATGTGCTATGAGATGTGCAACATAAGACAAATTACAATTCAGTAAAAAGTTAACATTCAAAACAAGTTCAGTAAGAGGATCAATACAAAAGACTGAATGGCTGGAAACTAATGTAAATCACACCTCTGGGTAGCCATTAACTTGAACTTTTGCCTGAATAACATGAATTTGGGGAATTAAGATTCATTACATTTCAGCACCAGAAGTCTCTGTGGCAGCATTAAGAGAAGCCAAGTTCTTAATAAAAGACCCAGAAGTAGAAGTTAAGTAGTCTCTGGAGTCAGTTAATTTAACAGATTACAGTTCTAAGAAATAAACATCCTTTGTAAGATAGCACATTACCTTGCTTCCAATTTCACACACATCAATTGGATCATTATCTCCATAGTAGCCAGTATTTTCATCTTTATGTCCTGGATGTTCCCATGTCTACGTATGAGAAAGAGATTTTTAAACTAGAGGAGAATCCCGGAGATTCAAAGTTTACATGAATGGATGACTGAGTTTTTCATGCAGGCAGCAGTTTTCTAGTGAAGAAGCTTAATTAAGATGGAATGTTTCTCCATTGGGTTTCAGTGGGAAGAAAGTCAGTTCTGATTGCTGGTTAGGAAGTTTTCACTTTTTACATTTGTTTACACTTTATCAATTTTAAGATAGCCTGTTTACTTTGTCCATGGATCTAGGATTTCTAGATCAGGATAAGCTGCAAGCTCACTTCCTCTGACTATTTTTTTCCAACTACTTCTCGTTATCAGAACTGACCTGACTTCCTCCTAGGTCAGAGGGGAGGATACAGAAGGTTAGCAGGATAATTAAGAGACAAGTAAGATCAGTGTTAAGATAGTCCTTTTAAAATAAGGAATTTGTAACGGCATTATTTACATCTTTATGCTTGCAGGCAGGCAGCCAAATTTGTCCACCCATTTCTTTGAAGATGGAAAATTTGTTTGAATTTAAGGGCAGTGTGTGGACAAAGTTCAGAGAAGGGTATGGAAGAGATCCATTCTGTACAGGTTGCCATACAATGTGTTTTGTTAGCTACAACATTAACTAAAAACCTAGTTTATTTACACGAAATAGAAAGCCTATTTCTAGAAAAGGCCGGGACTGTTCAAATTACAAATGTGAAGCCCAGTAGAATGCAAGTATTAATAATGCATCTTGTCTAAGGTGATTTTAGTATAATTAGCCATAGGATCCTAAAGCATTTTCAAGTAATGTACACATTAATGACTCTCTTCATGATTTTTCATTGTCTGTACACAACTGAGTGTAGGATCTCCTGACAGGCTGCTTTTAAGAAGAATTTGTCTGGGAACTGAAATCCAAGTCAGACCATTAGATGAAGCAACAGGGGTCTGACACTTACACATGGGCACAGAATCACTCCCATCAGAGAGTACTTACCAAATGTCTAAAACATTCATTCTTATGTAGCAACATTCTTCAGTTAAGAGTATCGACCTACTACTAATTTCTGAAGAGTGCTGTTCAACTGAATTGGTAGGTGGTAGGGGTCCTTGTAGCTTAACAACTGACATTTTATTACTGGTATAAAGCCAGTTTTATTCTACGTTGGTATTTTGCTGCAAGTTTATATTTTTGTTAGCTTGTTTACAACATGATTTGCATACTTACCTTCCTCTTGAGATTCTGTCAGTGTCACTACTGACTAATATTTCCCCTCATTAGCATTTGCTATTTCAGTTTCAGTCTGAATAGATTAAGCAAATCTTGTTTTCTTAGCATAGTAGCATTCACATTTTTTTAAAATACATAAATATGTTTGTGTGGCTAGTATCTAGTTTCCACCGCAATAAAAAGATATGTACAATACAATACCTGTGGGATAGCACCGTAATTCCAGATATAGCCCTTGTGAGGAAATACATTAGCAACATAACGCAGCTTTCCTTTCTTCACATCTTGTTTAATTGGGTTTAGAGGATCCTTTGTTGCAATCTGAAACAGACAAATGTAGTTACCTGCATGTATTTTACCTAACTAAAACAATGACCATTTAATTTCCCTGGTCCCAAATGTTCAAAATTAGAAATCTGAATCTAATCTGAAAACCTGACTGCTTATGTAAGGGTGCTGAGAACCCATCAATTCCCTTCAAAGCCAACAAAAGCTGTTGGATTCAGTACCTTTGAAAGTTTGGTCACACAGGCAAATGCCAAAATATGCCTAGAGGCTTTTTTCCCTCTTTTTCATAGAAAGTCTTGGCCTGGGTTCGCCAGTAAAAATAAATACTATAGACATCATGGGTAAATTTTGCCTCTGGAAGAGTTGCTTAAAATGAGATCCAAACCAGTCCTATTTGGAATGAGACCCGTACTTGGAGATTAAGATACATTACAGATTGTAGCTATTAGGATACAGGCTCTCCCTCAGTGATCCAACTAGTCAGGGGCCAGAGATAAAGGGAAGGCTACTCCTGAGGGAGGTATTCAGATAAGCTGGAATGTGGAAGCCCTCCAAAATATACGATTCCTCCTAATACCCAAACCCATACTTCTCAAATTATGGTTATATAGCCTGCAGCCATTCCAGTACCCAAGAAGTATGGACCAAACTAATCCCTTTCCTGGAGAAAGTCTCTTCTGCTAGGCATCTGGGGCTTCAAGCAAGAGTCTTAAAGTTCCACCAACACCTGGGTCTTGGACTGAAGGCTGCACCTCACACAGGAGTGATCCTGGCCAACTATTACAATGTTACTAGTTCATTTAGCAGTTAATGACAGTAGAACTTTGATTTAAGTTTTATGAAAACTGGTCATACTCTGCAATTTCTTTTTATACAGTCAAGTGTGCTTTGCAACTGTTATACCTAAACTGAGACATCAACACTGGTCAGAGCTTTAAGTTTTATGATATTTTGCTTACTTCAGTATTAATACATAATAAAGCTAGTTACCAAAGTTTTACATTTAGATCTGTTAACTTGGCTTTCTTCTGCTTGTTCTAGAACAATGTGTTGTACTACATTAAACTACTTTTTTTCTTTCAAAAAAGCCACACAGAATTCAGCAGTGCCAGAGATTTAAGAACTAGAAGCAGCCAGACCTTCAGTTATGGATTTTATCTTCCACTTACCTCCATCTTTGCATTTGTCCATCGAGGTACTTCCACAATCATGTTGAACACATTCTGAAACGAGCAAGAAGCAGATCAGCAAAATCTCTCTGAAATGAGAAGTACACCCCCATATTCTAAAGGAAGCACAAACTAATCAAAAGCAGCAAGTTTTTTGAAGTTCTAACACATTTTGCTGTGTCCAACAAGTGAGAATTTTGTTATATCTTGATAACTGACTGAGCAGCAGGATTTTAAGTGTCAACAGTAAAGTGTTCAACATTCATACTAAAGTTCCTCCTCCGTGCAAGCCCAGCATTAAGGGTACGTTATATTTTGACAGTGGGTATTTTTACACTATTGGTGTAACAGGCATCTTTTCAGCAACATAACCCATGACACTAGTATACCAGTTTAAAATTGTTTTTTATTAAACACATAGCAAGAAGTATCTCACGTGAGTTTCTAGTGAGAAACAAAATGGAGACCAAAGAAAGCATAAGCAGATCCATGACACTAAAAGGTTTCATTTTTCATTTGCAGGATGAATATAATTGAGGCAGTTCTAAGAAAAAATGCTTCTGATGGGCCATCTTTATAGTGGAAGGGACAATGGTCAGAACATCTCAGAGATCGCTAGTTGTTTTTTTTAGTCAGGGTGGAGTTTGTATTACTGCGATGTAGAATGCCTATCTATAGCTCAGGCACATTTAATGGAGTATGTGCAAGGAGTGTCAGGAATACAGTAGAACCTCAGAGTTATGAGCACCTCAGGAATGGATGTTGTTCGTAACACTGAACAAAACGTTATGCTTGTTCTTTCAAAAGTTGGCTTAATATAGCTTTGAAACTTTCTATTATGCAGAAAAAAATTCTGCTTTAACCACCTCAATTTAAATGAAACAAGCACAGAAACAGTTTCCTTACCTTGTCAAAAAAAATTTTTTAAACTTTTCCTTAAAAAATAGTTCAACACAGTACTGTACTGTATTTGCTTTTTGGGGGGAGGGAGGAGGGGGGTCTCTTGCTGCCTGATTACATACTTCTGGTTCCAAATGAGGTGTGTGGTTGACCAGTCAGTTTGTAACTCTGAGGTTCTACTGTATAGAACGGTCTCTTGTAGTACTGAGACTATGGGTGGGACTTGGCAAGAAACTTCCACCAAGAAGAGAATTAGACGAACACAGAGTACTTTTTCTGAAAGTCCCATAGTAGTCATTTCTTCCTCCAGAGGTCAGAGTTTTTTTTTTTTTTAAGATACAAAAGAAGGCCTCCTCCACAAATAAGATTGGCTTGTTTTTTTCCCCCCTCAAAGTGCTGAGCACCTGCAGCTCCTGGCTCCATATCAACCATTGGTTTATCTAATCCTCAGGTTAAGCAGCATTAGTGTTTCAGAACAGTTATATCAGAGATGCTAAATCCCTTGCACCTGCATTTCACCATAGTTGGATGACTGATGGTTTGCAGTCAATGTTACATGTTCTCCAGTTTCAGTTTACTACACCTACTCTTTCAATATTAGGGGCTCTTTTCTCTGGGTTCAGAGCTCCAGTAGTGTTTGTGCATTGCTCTATTAAGGAGGGAGAGAGAAAGATCCATTAGTGTGGAAAATGCAGTGGATCAGAACAGAGTAGGGAAGGTGTGATTGTTAAATCAGTGCTTAAGTGTATGGAAATAAACATAACTTTTGAAGGGAGGGAGAGGAGGTTGAAGGGTATTAGCTAAATTCAAGAAAAGGCAACTTCTGGAAACTTGTGTATATGTAGAAGCTAGTTCATATTTGGGAAATTAAGTGGATGAGTTTGACATGGTTTAGAAGGCATGATTAATATATTAAGATAAAAGAACAGGAGTACTTGTGGCACCTTAGAGACTAACAAATTTATTTATTTATTAGATGCTCTAATAAATTTGTTAGTCTCTAAGGTGCCACAAGTACTCCTGTTCTTTTTGCGGATACAGACTAACACGGCTGCTACTCTGATACCTACATTAAGATAGTGTGAATTCACATTTGAATATTAGGCCCATGTACAGATAGGTTTAGCACATCTCAAATCTTAGACTGAAAAACACTTTACAATCCTCTCAAGAGCTTAAAAATACCAGGATTAAGAGCTAGAGACAGTGTAATGTAACCTTTTGCCCTAAGCTGGACTCCCTAACAAAGCAGCTACCGAACCAGCAGAGTAACCAGGAAAGTTCCCTGAGATAGCCCTGCAATACAAAGAAAAGTAACACAGTCAACACTGCATTGTGTAGTTGTGTACAACATTAATCACACTGGTTTCTCTCCAGTGACTTTTTGTACGCACACTCCCAGACACTGATGTAGTGTGCTGCTTGCTTATCAATCTGAGATTGGCAGTTAGCGGGTAATACTCCAAATCCTGAAGCTGATAGGCACTGCTCCATAGACACCCACCCCCCTGCTCCAATTTTTGTTTTTAAGTAGTTCAAGAAAGATTGGAGAGAATGAGAGTATAACTTTCGTTGTATTTTATTAGTTTAAGTTACATTCCAGAAATGTGTTTTTGGAAGTTGCTTTTTCACAAGTTGATGGGCAAGCCGACTCTGCTCTCCATCACATTTGGCATATGGTTCTTTGTGAGTGGCCTTAACTTAAAGTGTCTTCTCCCTATAACCCAGCTAAATGCTGCCCCTTAACACCCTCCCCAAGTTATACATAAACTTACATACCACATAGGAGTTGGTCTTGAAAGTATCTTGGTTCTGCTCATATGAGGTCTTGCACACTCTACTGGAAACTTAGAAGTTTTTGTTTCAACCCATCTTCCCTTTATATCAATAACTCCCCGGTCAATAGATTGAATACTTCCAAAATGTTTGTCTGTATCTACTTTACTGGTATAATTCTGATAAGTCAGAAAAGATATTTTTAACAGGAAGGTTTACTGTAAAAAGCAAGCACTAGCTAGCAAACCATGCACCTGCCTGATCATCTGGGCTCTTGTCTCTTCTCTTACCACCCTCAGAATGCGGTTATACTAACCCACTCCCCGCAAATGCGCACTACTTCCTCAAACCATATGTCAGAGGAAATTTTCATGGAGAAGAAGCCCATAGGCAGAACACAACAATCTAAGGAGAGGTTGGGCAGCTTTCACTGGCTGTATTCAGACACAGTTTTCCAGCTTCCCTGTATTAAACTTGAGGTTTTGATGTGCATATGCGGTGGTCCACTGAAATAGCAGAGAACTGCCTTTCCTAGACTGAGGAAGGAGGAATGCTGAGGGTGCCAAAGACTGGTGCATAGCCTGAGATTTTTATTTTAGCATGTGCAACATCTTAACAGATAATTCATCTATTTTTTAAAACTATACATTTTAATACTAATAGCAAGTGGAAATGAAAATAGCATATGACCCAGCCAGCTCTTTACAAAAAGTAGTTAAGGCAGCACAGACAACCCTACTCCCATCTATAGGTCCTCTTTGTAAGACTGACCTCCACAAATTACTTTGCATAATAGGAGATTAGAAATAGTACATGAGGGGGGAGGAGGAATGAGTTTAAAAAAAGAGGGAAGGGGAAAGAGACATCCCTGTGACACAGATTTGTATTTGAAGCCAACATCTTGATCAAGTATTGACATTGCATAACTTGATGCCATTTCACAATTTGTCAAAAATCATTTTGAAATGCGGAGTCCAGAAATACCTTCAACTCTGCTACAGAGTTTGACCCATATTCAGCACTCTCATGGATGTCAGTGGAAGTACCACAGCAGCTCAAGGGGCTTGAGAGACTTTAAAAAAGGTCAGTTCTCCAGATGTAATTGACGAGAGTCTTACACTACTCCCATCACCACAGCACAAGCTTTGCCAATTCTGAACTAGAACAATGTTTGGACAAAATTACCAGAAGAGGTACTAAAAAACCCTTATTTCGAGGGGGAGGGGAGGGGAAATACAATGAAAAATTCCTTCCACACAACAAATCATTCCCAAGGTCCTGAGCTGCCATTCAAAAAAGTTAAGGGTGGGGTGTGCAGAAAAAGTGCAGTTGGGCCAGACCTTGAGAGCAAGTTGGAGTCACCATTTTAAGTTGCGGGAGCTGCCAACAACCCTAAAGACTTGTTATGGCACCCATGGATCATAGAGAATGCAGGGATTCCTCAGCCACACTCCTCTCAGAGCAGGATAGTTTTATAGGAGCTACTGCAGTGGTTCTGTGCAACCTGAGGATTTGACCATACACTGGGAGGTTACTTTAGTAGCTGGTTAAACTGGAATTATGACAGATCTTCATTGGGAAAGTGACACAAAGCAGCCCTAATACTGCTATGAATTTAGCCCCAAAACTAAGCAGCGCTTCAGAACGATACAATGAAGACGTACAACAATTTCAGTGGAGCTTTACATAAGGATTCTGCTCACAGTATTAGGGCCTAAGCCATCACTTTTCAAATTCTTCTGCATTAGCATTCTTAGAAGAGTATACATTTTTTGTAGCTCCCATCCATGAAGCCAACCATTTCCAGTTAATAAGACTAGTAACAATATTATTTCACATGTCTAAGTTAATAAAGTTGCCTCAGTGGCTTGGCACCAGAAGTTATTTACTAGTTCCAAGGTACATTTTACAACTAAGTTTGTACTGAATTTCCCTTATCACCAGAGAAAAGAAGAGCATGATGTAAGATTCCACCTAACCCAGTTTGCTCAATCAGAGAGATTGCAGTTGCACTGTTTGGCCAGAGGCCAACTACCGTCATAGTTTATGTTGCATAGTTATTTACCACACAGATGCACTGAAAGGAGAAACCAATACTATCTGGAGGGAATAGATTTCTAATAAGTAAGTTCTCATAGTGGGTAGCTAAGAACCTGCTTAATATAGCCATATTCATTACCTTGCCAGCAACCGGATATATTGGAATATCATGGAATGGTGAAATGTATTCTCCTTTATCATTTTCTGAAAGAACAACATATTAAGCTAGTAAATAAAGATGAATTAGCACCAATGAAAACAATTTAATAAAAAACTACTACGGCTATAAAGTTGGCTTTATTCAAATGCCTAGCTTAGAAGATGTTGACTGTGTCCTGAAATAGTAACGGTGAAGCTAGTGTCAGAGATGTAGTGTTACTTTGGGCAGGTCTACACTCTGAGATTGATCCACTGGCAGTCGATTTAGCAGGTCTAGTGAAGACCCACCAAATCAACAGCAGATCGCTCTCCAGTTGACCCCCTGTACTCTACCCCCAATGAGAAGAGTAAGGTACGTCAACAGGAGAGTCTCTCCCGTCGGCCCCTGTGGTATAGGCCCCGTGGTAACTCGACCTAAGGTACGTCGCAACTCACGTAGCTGGAGTTGCGTAGCGTAGGTCGACTTATCGCAGTAGTGTAGACACAGCCTTAGTTACAGTTCCATTACTGCAACAGAGGTCTTATAAAACTCCCCATGTTTCCTCCAGAAATACAGCACAAGAGAAGATTTATTAAAAAACAGCCATCACTAGTTTGCAGAGCTCACCTTAATATTTGCACAAATAATATTTTAAAGGATTTTTATTTTTAAATAGAGGGTTGTGACTACATGAAGGAAGTAACAAGACATAACTTCTCCAAGTAAGGCATGATTATGCTGCTGTGTTTATCTCCCTAATCTCAGCGCAGTTTAAAAGAACCAACGGATAGAAACATTCTATTTCAAACTCTAAGGAGGAGTTGATCTCACAGGTGTACAATACCCTCAAGTAGTTAGACAAAGATACCTGGACTAATGGAAGTAGAACGTGGCACATTAGAGAATCTGTGGGGGAAATGGCACGGGAAATGGTCAAATGACACCTATGGAGGTGACTGTATCTGTCACAAGATTATATAAATATAGATAATTGTCAAACACTGGCTGGAAGAAGGGCAGCAAATAACATCCAGATCTTATAGGAAGTGGTCTAGATTCACTTTAAGACCACCACAAGGTTTATTTAGCCTGCAGATGTAATTTGTCTTGGAGCTGTATCCTAAAAGCTCCCCTAATAACTACATACAGAAGCCTTTTTAATAAGCAAGACCTGTACTCTCCCTCCTCCCCCCAAGTGCTATAGGTCACCCAGCAAGTCAAAGTGGTTTCAATATATATGGCACATGCAAAGGGCCTTTCCACAGCATGTTTTAGGATTAATTGTTGAAGGCTACTAGCTAGTTAAGATTGGCTAACCTCATGAATGAGGTTACAATTATCATACATTTCCACCCCCTTCTAGCACTGCTGCACCAATTTTCCGGGGGGCAGGGGCATAAGTCTGAGCTGTTTTCTGCCCCAGCTAGCAGATAACTGGACAGAGTATGAGTGGGAATGAAGCCAGAATCCTATGCTCAGCAAGCCCAGCACTCTTTCAGGATCTTTGCAAGACTATCCTGCCCAGGCCTGCTAGTAACCAATTTAAAGCTCAATCAGAGTGCTCAGAGAAAGTGGCTATTATTTTTGATGTACGATAAACTGAAACAAAATGGTTCGCAAAACTACAAAAATAAAGTAGTAGTGTAGACCAGGACTGGAAAGTTCACTCTACGCTGTGTAGACATTCTGCTCTCTCACACACTCTGGTACAGTTCATATTTAAAATTGCAGCTGGTATTTAAAGCCACGACAGCAAGAGTGCTGCTATTACAGCTGCGTAGAACAGAACTTTGAGGGATCTGAGAATTAACAATTTCAGTTTGTAGGTTGTCTGGTATTTTCTACAGACCTACTTATTCCAGCATAAATGAGTTATTTTGCTAGTTGCCCTCAAGATTAAGAGAGTCACCAGGTTGTTGTTTGGTTCCCTCTCAATAGAGTAAGACTTTTGAAATCTGATCATTCCCATGCAGACAATGTGAAACAGACAGCTATTTCTACTGTTGACTGAGCAATACTCATTTTAACTCCCCACCCCATTTTCTCTCATGCTCCTATTGCATGAGTCGGAAAGTATGGAAGGGTTCTTTTATTCATACCGGTGTATTTCAAATTAGTATCACCCAGAGATTTTGTAGTGTCATGGACAGAGTATTTGCTTTTTCTCTATGGAATAAATTTCAAATCCTAGCAGGTCAATATTAGATATTAACTCTTCCTACTAAACAATACAGTACTAGATTATCACTTTCCTAGAAAGATTGTGTTGGATACAAAATGTTTCATAATCTCAGTTAAGACAGCCATTAAGAGATTAGTCACTTAAATGGCTAAATTAGAGAAGCCGGCTAGGATTCTTAGCTACTATCTCCCTTCAGAAAATTGAGTTGGGAACATTGTACTAAGTCAAGCATTTTCTTCTGGTAAAGTGGAACAGAGCAGGTCTGTTATTTGTGGCCAGTTTTACTCCTAGCCATGGAAAGCCACCTACTTAGGAAGCCAAATAGATGATGCAATACTCAGAGCGTCAATTTTGTTCTCACCTTCACCCCCAGCACAAGTTCTTACTTGAGAGCTATCACAAGTTAGGAGTGGGTACAATTGGGAACTACTTCTCTCTCTGTAGTCAGGCAGAAGATTTAGGAGATGTAGGCAGAGAATATTGCATTGCATTAGCAGAGGTGTCAGTTTGACATGTCATGTCAAGAATAAGAGGAAGTAGCCACTTCACTGAGGGAACAACTAGGGCTTCAAAGAAGGATTTTGAAGAGCTGATCAGTGCATGATGAACAATCTCAGGGACCAAGTATCAGAGGGGTAGCTGTGTTAGTCTGAATCTGTAAAAAGCAACAGAGGGTCCTGTGGCACCTTTAAGACTAATCTCAAGGACGTGGTCCTACAAGCAACTAGTTTCCCCCATGATCTTTCTGTTCTCCCATCCATTTAAATGTGGACGATACCTCCCTCCCCCCAGATTTTCACCCTTTTACCCCTTCTATGTTTAAAAAAAAGTACACGAGGAGAATATTTGCCCCAGGCGAGCTGACTTTGGCAGGACTGCTGCTCGAGACACGTAGCAGCGCTTTCGTTGCTGCCCTGCACGATGGGTGACCCCATTCCCACCAGCCCCTGCACCCGGCCAGTGCCAGGCTGAGCCCTGGGAGCGGGGTGCCGCCTAAGCCAGCGCCCCAGGGTACCACCCTAAGCAGCCCGGCCAGGCTAAAGGTCGCTCCCCCGGGGACAGGTCTGGGTGGAGCAGGAAGCAGAGACAAGCCAATTACGGGATTAGTTTGCAGCAACAGCAGCAGGCACCTTGGCCAGCCCCACCTGCGCCGCGCTCAGACTTTAACCCGCCCGGCAGCCGGGCCGGCTAGGGGCGGGGGTGCCAAGGCAGCTCCGCCAGGATATGGTCAGCGGGGCCCAGCCCAGCCCCCCGGAGGTGAGGGGGCGGCCACGGGCGGGAGGCTGCCCCCAAGCGGGACGCTATGCCGCCTCGCGACCTCCGGGGCGGGATCCCCGCCCGCCGCCCTGCCCCGCGCACTCACTGAAGAAGAGCCGGTACTCCAGGCTGTTGGGGTTGGCGCGCTCCTCCACGCTGTAGCTGGCCATGGTGCCGCAAGCAGCGAACGAGACGCTGACACACACCACACCACACTAGCCCTTCACCAGGGACGCTCGCGCTGCCGGCCACAGCACTGCGCAGGCGCCAGGCCTCGCCCCCTCTTGCGCCCTGCCCAGCGAGCCCTCAGGAACAGCAGTGCGCAGGCGCAGGGCGATGTAGACCTCCGACGGTTTTAGCGCGGAGAACAATGCTGCGCAAACGCATTCCCACGCCTCGCCTACTTCGGCTCCTGGCCCACCAGCGGGCGAGTTGTGCGCATGCGCGCTCTTCTCGGCCTCGCTCGAACGGGCTGTCAAGAACACACGTGGCTTTCCCCGCAGTGATCAGGCCGTTTTCTTTCCCCGGCCGGTGGCGCGGTCACCGGTGCAGGCTGCGTACAGCTGGTAAACCCCTACAGAGTACAACCCCTACATCCCCTCCGTTCCTGCACTGGGACCTTCCCGCACCCCTCCACCCCCAGCTGGTGCGGTGAGAGCTCCGCGTCTGTCGCCTTTTATCGCTGTGGGCAGGCCCCGCTCTGGAGGAGGGACAGGATGTGGCACCCCGATAAGGTGAGCCCCCCTCCGGGGTCCAGGTGGCACGTGCTGCTGCATCCCAAAGCCCGCTGCACATTGACTAGTTTGGGGCTGCCTTTTGGTCTGTAGTTAATGTGGATGTGGGGCCCGACCCTGCCCCCAGAAATCAGTGCAATTGGGTTCTAGGGGATCCGGCTTAACCCTCTTCTAACTCTGCACGCTCCACATCAGGGCCAAACGGATCGGCGCAGGACTCTGCAGTCATTACAGCACAGACATTCTCACAATAAACGTTAACAAAACCCAGAAGAGTGATGTTTTATTTCTGGTACTCGTGGCCAGTGATACAGTAATACCATTTTGTACAGCATGGAGAGAGCAGTTACTAAACACCAAATAATTCTGATACAGGAGGGCTTTATTCACAGTGTTACTAGAGGCAAGAGGTAGTATACTGATGGATTAAAGATAGCAAAAATATGTGGAATTGATTGATACAGTTGCACATTCCAGGGAACAGTTTTCTCAGGTGCAACTTTTTATTTTGATGCTTCATTTGCACTACTAGGTCCTGGTGTGTGTGCTGCCTGCTTCTAAACTATGAGCATGATCTAAGTCATACGAGAGCTTCTGCTGCACTAAACTCCAGTCATGGGACTTTTCCAAATACACCATTGTCTTGGAAGCTCCATCCTGGGTTACAGAAAGCTCAACTGAATGGGAGGCAGCCAGGTCTGTTAAATACAGCTCAGGTCTTAGGTGGCAATTGCTAGCATTGGCCTAACTCTGCTCCTAATGAAGTCATTTAGTTTCACCATTGATTGCAGTGGGAGCAACCACAGGCCAATACTAAATGCTTCTGAAAATCCCACCCTTAATCTGATAAACTGTTACAGGTAACCAAACAGGTTGGGAACCATTAGAAAAAGATTTGTAATGAGAAAAGTGAAAGTCTTAGGCCTTGGCCACCCTTGGGAATTCACAGCGCTACCACGGCAGCGCTGTGAAGCACGAGTGTAGTCGCGCCGCCAGTGCTGCGAGAGAGCTCTCGCAGCACTGTAAGTACTCCACCTCTCCGAGGGGAGTAGCTTGCAGTGCTGTGAGCGAGCGTGCAGTGCTGTGGGCTCTGATCACACTGAAACTTTACAGCGCTGCGCTCGGGGGGGCGGGGGGGCGTTTTCACACCCCTGAGCGCAGCAAGTTGCAGCGCTGTACAGCGCCAGTGTAGCCAAGGCCTTAGACTAGCATTTTCCAAAGTAGCCTCTAATTTTAGATGCCTCCATTTTTGGGTGTTAAACTTGTGACCAAGGCCTCATTTTCAGAAAAGGTGAGGTGTAGTGCTTCAAATTTCCATTGATTTCAGTGGGAGCTAGGTACCTAAATAGCTTTGAGAATCTAGGCTTGACTGCCTAGAAATCCAGTGTAAGTCAATAGGAGGTTCTCGTGTTCGGCACCTCTGGAAAATCAGGCCCAAGTTTTCTCAAATTGAGCATCCAAATTTGGAGGCTCATTTAAAAGAATGTGGCTGCAAAGGCCTTATCCAGCAACAGATTTGACTTTATTGTATGAACAGAAAAGGTTCAGGTCTTTTGATTAATGATATTACATTGAATAGCTTGACAACTTTGACAGAGAGTTGGGGGCTGCGGATAGGCCTCTGAGCCAGGAACTGCTGAGTTCCAATTCCAGTTCCTACACTGATGGCTCTGTGAACTTGAGTAGGTTGGTTAAAGTACTCTTTGTTTCCCTGTCATTAAAATGGAGATTATACTCCAATTTCAAAGGGTATGTATTAGGATTAATTTAGTGGTTGTAGAGTACCTTGCAACTCAGAAGTATTATATAAGGGCTAAATATTATGAATACTCCATGTTTTCTAACCTCAGCACATTTCCTTTACTAGTGTATGTTCTAATGTACACAAACAGCCTAATTCATTGTTGGTGTAACCCAATTGCAACTGCACCACAAACTTCAGATTACATTTGTTAAAAACTTCAAATGCTGGATTGTTCTGTTTTTTGTAAGAATGCAGAGGTGCACAGTAACAGCATGAGGCAAGAGCTCTATGAGATTGACAATATACAGTTTGATGTCATAGCTCAAGGCTACGCACAATGATGCTTACAATTTATGTTGCAGTGAGTATATATTCTTGGAGTTAATATTACATGAAGAAAATAAGGATTTTCCTCAGAGAAGAAATATAGGTAGCAAAGTAGGTTAACTGCACTGGCCTTTCACATTGGAGACCTAGATTCAAATTTTAGTCACAGGTGAAAATATTCGGCAGATCTCCTAGATTTCATTCATGCACATCACAGAATCACAACATGGTCAGATACAATTCATGGTTGGCTGTCTCTGCTTGAGAGGTCAGGAAAGGAATCAAAATGTCTGTTACAAGGAGAACAGAGATAGGAGGGAAAAGCTAGTACATACATGCTTGAACTAGGCCTGGCTCTAGCTGGTGGTGTAAGCCAATCGTTTTTGAGAACTAAAGTAATTTACAACTTAAAAATAGAACTGCAAATAATAAAGTGACAAATTTACTGTGTTTTCAGAAAAAAAAAAAAAAAGTTACACACAGCAGTGTATTATGGGCAAACGGCCCAGATCCTTGAAAACCATGCTCCATTCCACATGCTTGCAATCAGGAGTTAAAGTAAAAGGGAACACAATTCCCCAGCTGGTGCTAAAAGCAGAAGAGCATCTCTCTTTCTTCCTGGGTTACTGAATGAGGCACCAGCTTCTCTTTAGCTGATGAGGTGAGATGCAGCAGGAGAAGCTGGTGTGGTGACTTCCAAAGCAGTCAGTCTAGTGTCTTCTGCAGCACATGGATTTACAACAGATTTGGTGCCTGATTGTTGGAGTTTAACTCCTTGAATCTCAGTTGTGTGTGAGACAAGATCTGTCTAGCTGGCTAGGAAGGAGAGTAGTATATAATGCACTAGCTAACAACAAAGGAAGAGTCTCTTAGCTCCGGTGGTAAAAGACAGCTTTGTTTGTTTGTTTTTTGAGCTGAAAGATCAAGGGTCTAGACCTGGCTCCCATGTGGTGTATGTGATTTTTCCCAATAATTATCTGTTATTTCCAGTTCAGAGATTCATTGTTATATACTGCCTATTCATCGTCATTTCCCCACTCCTGGCTGAACTTTTATCTTTCTCCCAATACCAAGTCTTTGATCTTTCTTTCAAGTAGCCCAGCCAGCTTGAGTCCACTCCAGAAGGTAGCCAACAAGTAACAGTCAGCTGTGGACTGCATTACCACCACCACCTGCTATGCCATTGAATAACTGCTATGCCTGGGTCCACTCTCATCATGGGCCTGGATCCTAAAAATCCCTCCGTAAACCATTCCTTAATTCACATAAAAGTCTAGGAGACAATAATACATCTGGAAACTTGAACATAAAGCCTTCTCTTTTGCTTTGTAACTGTAGTACCATGTATAAGTATCTAAACCTTCAGCGATTTAGTCCTTAAAATTGAATAACTTTTAGTCTAGATGTCCATCATTGTAAATAATTTGCTCCTCAGGGAGTTTCAAATGTTATGGTTCACAGATCTCTAGCGTTGTCCACTAAAAAGTCCATCAATTATGGGAGCCGGATATGCAGTATTCTTAGATATCCCAAGCTGGGACGCTGACACTGTTGTGAGAACAAGCTGTATTGTCCAAGTCCTCCACCATCAGCCCATGGTGAGCAATACGCCCATTCCTCAGTGGAAATAACCCAATTCTCGGGAGGTTACTTTGTCCAGACTGGGAGGGTTGCACTGAATCACTAGGGCGTGCTTCAACAAAAATGCGGTTTCGTGCACCAAAAAGGAACCCACTATTGTTCCTCTCTGAATAAGTATCCTTGTGCTTGTTCTCCACATAGCAGAGTTGGACCTTGAAAGCCTCCTGAAACCCTCTTCGGAAGTTCTCATTGAAATACCCATAGATGATTGGGTTGATGCTGCTGTTGAAGAATGCCAGCCAATGGGCAAATGGAAAAATATAAACTGTGATCACGTTGAGCTGGTACTCAGTTAGGTTTCCATAATCTGTCAGCAGCATTAAAGTCCATAGGGGCAACCAGGAGAGAGTGAAGAACAATGCCACTATGATCAACATGTTGATAACCTTGACTTTCCTCTTGGAGACCCTCCTCCCCTCATTCTCCTCTGACTGGGAGCCTCCTATGGGTGCAGAGGACTTGAAAAGTTTGAAAGCGATACGTGCGTACATGATCACAATTAAGGTAAGAGGGGCCACGTAAATGTGAGAAAAGAGTACGGTTGTGTAGATCTTTCGCATTCCCTTGTCAGGCCATGCCTCCCAGCACGAGTAGAGTGGGTAGGAATTGTTGTACGCATCCACCATGAAATGATATTCATCCCTGGTGACTGTCAAGGTGACTGCAGAGGGGCACATGATTATCAAGGCCAAAACCCAAATGATAACTATAGTGATTAGGGCTTTCCTCAGAGTTAGTTTCTGTCTGAAGGGGTAAACAATGCAACGAAACCTATGAGAGGAAGAAAAAGAGGGTTGCTTTTAAGTTCTGCTGAGGTGCTTACGCTATGTACCAAGGGACATTTATAGAGGCCTTTTCTGACTTTTCATGCAGAAGATTGAGGTTTGAGTCCTCCCGTCCTGACCTCTGTCCCTATAAAGAGGTACATTCATACTGTAGCAAAATTGATTTCAAACCAGTAATTGTACAAAATGCAGTTTACTTGATGAGTCATTTTTTCTCATCATCAGACAGCCTGCATTGTGGAGCTAAATCACTGCACAATACAGAAGAGTGAGAAGTTTAGCAGAAGGATCTATAGTGATTAGGTCCCACAACACAGGCTGATGTCATAGTGTATGTGAATGTACTGATCTGGCCCACAAATAAACTCCTACTGAGTATTAAAGAGCAGGGCCATATCCACATGTCACTGTGAAGAAATATAAACCCAAGAAAAAACAAAGAAATTGCAGTCAAGTTGCTTTAGTGGAAAAAAACAAACCCAGCAATTCATGGTTCAATCTCTCCCTTCAACATTTTTTACAAGTGCAAACTGCTTATGGAATGTAACAAAAACAAAGATGCTGTAGAAAATGAAGTGATTTTTTAAACAAAAAGTTTGATGTTTTATTCCTTTACATGGTCTAAAACATCATGCAATGAAATGTTTTAAATGGGCATTGATGTTTTAGGAATCAGCACACTGAATATTAAACAAAGTGCTGAAGTTCCCTGTGCCCTCACCTAGAATCAGCGGTACATTTTCTATTACATGCATGATTTTTTAAAATATTTTAAGCAGCCTAGATCTGATTCTCCCTTACCTTGCCCATTGCACAGTCATTTATGACCATGTAAAGTGAATAATGAACATTGCTAAGTCAGAATTTTCCACTCACTCTGGTCTGGGCAGAAAGATGATGTAGCAAACGGTTACTGTAAGGATGTAATACGGGACGATCTCATGGTGTTCCTATGTCTGCTTTTTCATATAGGTGCCAATTTGAAAGAAGAGAACTGGAAGATTCTTCTAATTTTTGATTCTCGGAATCCTAGCTGACAAAGTGTGGTGACACTACAAGGTGACATCAATGTGTATTCCAACATTACCATGTGACATAATGTGATGATGGCAATTTGGAGGAAAAAAGCAAAAAACTCAGTGATGAGCATTTGGATTTTCCCATGTTCTGCAAAGATAGATCTCTCAATCAGGAAATTGGCTGGAAAAAGGAAAGATGATCTAGGTCATTCCTATCTAAATAAGAATGTTAGCAGATGGATTGTCTCTTCTCACCCAGACTAATGAAGAAGGGAAGGGCAAGAAAAATAGAAACTGTGATATTTTTCATCCTACCAACACAACATAATCTTGTGAGCATTCATTTGTCTGCTATGCTCGGAGGTATCTATGTTATAACACATTCTTTCCTCAACTGAATGGCCAATGTGATAACATGGTTCCTAAAAATGGTTATAAAATGGGTTTTTTTGCCCATATGTGAAATAAAGTGTCATAACAGACTCCCTTATCCATGGCAGACAACTGTTTGCACAAATTCTTTTTCTAGTGTAGACGAGCACACACTGACTGCACACATTGACCAGCAGAGGATACTATACCCTTTCACAGCAAGGCTACATAAAATCATAGAAGTGTTGGACTGGAAGGGATCTCAAGAGGTCATCTAGTCCAGTCCCCGGCACTGAATGCAGGACATGCCCACTAATGGATTCATTTGCAGAGAGCATTCAGCTGTGGCACAAGGAACCCATCCTCAGTATTTCCTACAACTGGTATCAGGGCATTTTAGATATTACCTTTCCAATGAGTATTGACACTAGGAGGAAAGGACTTGGCTTACTAACACAATGTAATGTCTATCCAGAAAAATTATGTTACAACATTTTTCAGATTGTATCTCAGACACCAAGGCCTGGACTGAAATACAATCATAGCTGTGTTGGGGAAATCATTTACCCACACAGCTGTGTCACAAACCTTTTGCAATGTGGCATGCTTTTGTTAGTGTGGATCAGACCTAACAGTCTTATAGTCACATTAAGGGAACATAAATGGTCTTTAGAACATAGTTAGCTAGAAGTTCAGGACACAGCTGTGCTATAATGGGTATCCTAAAATAACTGTAACTGCAGTGTAGCTGGGGCCAAAAATTGTAATTATAGGGAAGAACCTAGATGACCTCCACCCTTGTATTTTCTAAAGGAAGAGAGCTGAACATATCTAACTGAAACTCCTTGCTGGCTCTGTTTACCAAGTAAGTGTTCTTTGTCTCTTCAGCTAAACTAACACTATTGATAGATCAAGTCTTTTATGCATTGCCCACAACCTCTTTCATCCACCCACCTAAAGATCAAAGCAATGTAACATATTTTGTCTTACTTAATTTTGAACATGTTTAAACAGCTGGTTTGCTTTAATGGGTAACATTCTGTTGGGATGCTATTTGCCCTCCATCTGAGCTCTCAGAGAATAAAACATCTGCCACAGACAGAAGAATGTTTTTTGAGTCACAACATCAGTTTTCTGTTGCTGAGTCACAGATTTTGCTGCATTTAAAAAGAGAATCCATTTTATTTTAGCCGAGAGTATTATTGTGCCTTTTGTTAGCCACTCACTGGGAAATGTTAGTCTGAGTAATGAGCTATGTCAGAACTGTTTCTCAAACTCTCTCACACAGAGCTCTGAGTTACTCACTGGGAGTTATTTATACAGTTTCAGAGAAACTAGGAGGACAATCCATATGCTTTCTACCAATACCATTGAGAACTGAATTCCATACATATAGTGGAAGGAAGGCAGTTCACTTTCTATGATAAACTACAACCATTAAGTAGGCGTGGACCTCTTCGGTCCTAACATGTTACCACACTTTACATGGCTACCGTGATTAAATATGAATTTTTGCAATTTTTTAAAGGAATCCTATGTGTGCCCCATTTTCTCCTACGTGCTGTAGTGTTATCTAGGGGGTGGAAAGGGTGGTTTGCTCTCTGCAAAGACTCGGGTATGAATAGTTCCTAGCTGTCTGAGGTTTAGGCCCCATATCAATGGGGCCCTTTTGAGAAGACAATGGCAAATCCAATCACTGGGATATTGATATCTTTGATATCTAGCAACCAACAAACATGGATGGCACATCTCTCTGCAGGAAGCCAAGCAGTGTTTGACCTGCTGGAGAACAAAGGACTGGGGAGGTGCCAGGAGGGCAGTTAAGGGTTGACTGCTGGAGGAATCAAGGACACGTGTACTGGGATGAAGGGAGGTCAGAAGGATAGGACTTTGGATTCTGTGCTGCCCAGGAGGGACTCTGTTGTAACTTTCTTTTCTCTATGCTAATCAAGGACTTCCTTTGCTGTGTTCTGGTTGACTAATAAACTGTTCAATTTTATAATGCTGGCTGAGTGTCACTGCAAATACTGATGGAGGAGGTGCTCCCTAAGGATTGTACAAGTCTCCCTCAGGGGTCTTTCCCAGTTGGACTTGCTGCATGGAGCTCACAGTGTGAAGCAGGGGTGCTGAAAGACCAGAGGTCCAGGAGGTGGTGAAGCTGTGTGGCTCACCTTGGAGGACAAGTGAGGCACCTAGGGGGGCTGGCACACTGAAGGAGTCCTTCCAGAGACTGTTTCTTCCAAAGCTGGAGCAATAGCACCAATCCTGTGGATCTATGACAGTTACCTTTCTAGCTTCCTGGCTGCCCATTGCACACATCTTGGACTCACATGCCAATATATGGTAGGCCTGAATCTCTTCTTTCCTTTTTGTCTTCCTCTTCAATTTTCTCTCTCTCTCCACCATCACATACATTTTGTATTGTATCTGCAGGATCCCAAGGGAATGGGGTGAGGGACTGATGGAACACAAACAGCACTCAGCCTATATGCTCTGGAGGAGGAAAACAGTTACCATGAAGATGCAGTATCCTGCCACCAGATGGGACTCCCCAGAGAAACAGAACTGAAATGACCATAAACCTTACTCCGTTTTCTGCAGGCAAATGGCTAGAGCGAGAGTACTGCGGACACGTACCTTTCCACTGCAATGGCCACCAGAGTGAAAACTGAAGATGAGACAGACATCCCTTGCACCAATCCACTCATTTTACACATGATGTTGTCAAATGGCCAACCTGGAATTACATAGATAGCATTGTGGGGACACATTCATACCATAAACCCACTATGCAGAATAATCTGCATTCACCTAGGGTTGTGCAGAGCTGCCAACCTAAGTCTTGTGAAAAGGCTGATAAATTGCCTGTCATAAAACATGACTTTCAAGGATTTGTGATCTGTCTGATCTAAATTGCACTAAGCTGGCACTTGGCAGTTGAGTAATTTTCTTTTCTAAAAGAAAGAAATAAGAGTAAATCAAATTTGCTTCCACACAGTGTGGGTGACGCCTAATTCTCAAGCCGGAGGATACCCCATTTAACCCTCAGTTT
This sequence comes from Malaclemys terrapin pileata, assembly GCF_027887155.1. NCBI lineage: Eukaryota > Metazoa > Chordata > Testudines > Emydidae > Malaclemys > Malaclemys terrapin. The sequence goes on along the minus strand of NC_071511.1, from coordinate 87,420,530 downwards.
CTATCATGCATTTTGGTCACAGTCTTTCTGACTGAGGTCTGGACAAAACCCCATAAACAATCAATGCTGCCACTAAATGCAGCCAGAGAACTGTGCAGTTTTCATAGCTATGAGAAATTTTACAGATGTTCAGCAGATATATTCCAAAGCCTATAAATGTACCAGTTTTAGCTTGATTTTTGCCTGCATTCAGCAATTTCCTCTAGCTGTACCCATTGGTTGTGTGATTACAAATCAATTTCTGAAGTGGTACTAGGCTGGCGGTACATCTGGTTTGTTATCACACTAACATGTCCTTTAGCAATGTAGTGACTTTTTAAAAAAGGTGTGGATCACCGTGGGCCAGCATGGGGTGAGGATGATACTAACCCATACTCCAGTCCATGACATTCTGAATAATTACATAATTCTTTAAAGCGCACCACATTCTTTCAAGACCTAATGAACAGCCAGACATAAATGACAAGTTTCAGAGTAACAGCCGTGTTAGTCTGTATCCGCAAAAAGAAGAACAGGAGTACTTGTGGCACCTTAGAGACTAACTAATTTATTAGAGCATAAGCTTTCGTGGACTAGTGGGCTGTAGTCCACGAAAGCTTATGCTCTAATAAATTAGTTAGTCTCTAAGGTGCCACAAGTACTCCTGTTCTTCTTTTTCCAGACATAAATATCATCCCTGGTCATCTCTTTTAGAATTGTATTGAATATTTCTAACACTAATAACCAGATTTCCATTTTTGTACAACATCTGCACAGGCACTCAGCTAATAGTCTAACTCAATATTTATTACAATGTGGTTCTTCTCTGAAACTTGACTTATTGTAGGGCTTTCTTTGTCTCCCTCACTTATTTCCAAGTCAAATGTGCTCAGTGTACAAATAAAAAAATATATTTTTCTAACTGCCAGCCCTGTAAATGGAACATGGGATATAAAAGCCAAGCTGGACTTTTTTGTCTTGTACTTGATAAGCAATAAAGGTTCTGCAATCAGAACTTAGTTAACAGTTCTGGTGATGATTCACATGATTATCGAGTTCCCTGAACCTTTGGTGAATCTGCAGGGTGCTCAGGAGTAAAAAGGAGAAAAATAAAATGTTAGTTGCCAAAGTCAGCAACTATGACTGAATAAATGCAGGGAGCAGATTGGCTGAGTAAGAA